>NC_060086.1:31685674-32001299 GCF_922984935.1 Meles meles | reverse complement strand
ATGGTTTGCACGCGTGTGACAGATGATACACAGTGTGATTTTAGGATTTTGTCCCGTCTCTTTGAACGGGGGCTTTTGGTTTGTCGTTCCCTGAAGTTTTCTCCTCGGTGAGAGAAGTCTTTTCACTTGCCGTATTTTGGAGTGTACCCCCATGAGAAACATGACAGGTGCAATGAAGGGGAAATTCCAGGAGCTTTGGAAAGCAACGCAATATACAGCCCACGCCGGTGGCGCGCCAACAACAGGTGGACAAGCCAGGAGCGTCAATCACCCTTTTGGCTCAGGCCCCCCACAAGCAAGGGGGTAACCATGCAACCTTTCCGTAATACAAAACACTGCTTATTTGCAGGTAAGGCTGTCAATTTTAGAAAAAAAAAATACAGGATGCTTAGTTGAACCGGAATTTCATATGAACAACCAACATTTACAAATTATGTTCCAAATATTGCATAGGACATACAATGTATTATAAAATTATATAGCTTGTAATACTAATATTTGCTGCTTATGTGAAATTCGGGTTTTACTGGGCATCTTGGATTTTATTTGGCAACTCTAATTGCAGAGAAACCTGAGCTCTGTCTCCCCAGCACGACCATGTGTGCCATGAGCAATGGGGCTGTTCTTATAGGGTTTCTTGATGAACCCCAGGCCCTGGCAGATTGCCCATATTCAGAAATATTTGTTTAACAAAACAAATGATGGGGTTGAGGTTGAAACTGATGCTCCCTAAGGATCCTTCCTGCCTGATCTAAAACTATCAGATCCCCCCCCCGCCCCCCAGCCCACGTTCTGATTCAAGAACTTCCCACTGTGGGATCATCAGCAGTAAAAATTCTAACAAAGACAGAAGTCAGCAAAAATAAGTTAGTTTAGCTCTTGTTAACACCCTCACCCAAAAAACAACCAAAGACTTCATGTGACCCTCCTTCCCATCACAAAGTTGTCAATTATTGAGAAAAGGCAAGAAGAACCTGTGTTATCTGGCATGGATGCCTGGTCTGTGTTTCTTTCCTTCTTGAAGACGATATTTCCAAGCTGCAGGACAGATGACACCACCTTCAGTATAGCTGGGTAAGAGGAGAAGAGCAGATGAAACACAGATGTCAATGCCAAGGTGCTCTGGAGGTTTAGAGTCGCAAAGTTATCAGGGACCTTGGAGCCAACTTACATCTTTCTCCCAAAAAGACTCAGTTCTGAGCTCCTAAGTCTAGGAAAAAGGCAAACCAACCTAATTCCCTGCTAACACGGTAGAAAACCTGGCTGGGGATAGCAGAACACATTCAGATGGTCACTAAAAATCTTGTGTTACATAGGAATACTGTGCAGCAGGGGCCGGACCAACCCATTCACCAATTCTGGCCCACTGCCTGCCATTGTAAATAAAGTTTTATTGGAACGCAGCCACAAACATTCATTTGTATATGGTCAGTAGCTGTTTGGTGCTACAACGACCGAGGTGAACAGTTGCAACAGAGATTATATGACCCACAAAATATTTATTATCTGACTGCTTACAGAAAATGTTTGTCAACCCCTACTCTACAGCAAGGAGAATGAATGATTCACAACCAAACAATAAAACTGTTGTATCTCGCAGATGTTGAACAAAAGGCGCCAAATACAAACAAGAACATCAGTATGTAAGTCTACTAACAGAAAGTTCAGGAACAGGGAAAGTTATGCTGTTAGAAGTCAGGGTAATGGTTAACCTTGTTTGGGGGAAACTACTAGAAGGGCTATGGGAAACTTTAGGGGGCTGTTGGTGTTCTCTTAGTTTAAATGGGTGTGAGGAGCACAGGTATGTTCAGTCTCTAAAAATGAATCAAATTGTGTACTTAGGATATACACAATTTCCTAAATGTAAATTATATGTCAATAAAAGATATTTAAAGGGGCGCTTGGGTGGGTTAAGTGGGTTAAGCCTCTGCCTTCAGCTCAGGTCATGATCTCAGGGTCCTGGGATTGAGCCCTATATCAGGCTCTCTGCTTAGCTGGGAGCCTGCTCCCCCCCGCCACTCTGCCTGCTGACTTGTGATCTCTCTGTCAAATAAATAAAATCAAATCTCTTAAAAAAGATATTTAAAGAGCAAAAAACAAAGCAAAGCAAAACAACAATCCCCATCCTTCTTAATATTGTCTGGCTGAGAATACAAGATACTTACGCTAGGATTGAGAAGGGGAAACTTTTTCCTACTTGTTATCCAAGAGTCTTCAAGTAAAACAATGTGTTCCCAGACCCTTGGAACACTTCTGACTCCATACACAGCCACGTTACTGTTAAAATGGCTCCTACATCTGACATCCCCAAAAGACTGTGAGTTACTGGAGAGTGGGGGACTGTCCTATCATCTCTGTCTTCTCAAAGCGTCCTTCAGGGTCCAGACACACATGGGGAGGGAGGGAAGATGGACAGAGGTTGAAGGATGGAAGGATGCATGGATGGATGGAAGATGGATCTGGATGCATGGAGGGAAGGAAGAGAGGAAGATGGATGAATCAATGGTTGGACCAGTAGATGGATGGGTTGATCAGTGGGTTGACGAATAAATGGGCTAATTGATGGGTTGACAGATGGAAGGGTGGAGAATGGAAAGCTGGATGCTTGCCTTTAGTAGAACACACATGCAAATCCCCCATAGTTCTGGCTTCCAAGAAGAAATCACTGAGTTCTGCAAACAAAGCCTGAGATCCCAGTCTCCTCTGGTTCTTCAGGCCAAACTTGGGGTGCCAACCCTTTGCAACAGCTGCCCTCCCACCTCAGGGACTCTGGCCCAGCTCAGCAGGAGGAAGGTCCAGTTACCGACCACCCACCCATCTGCTCCCACTCACTACTGCAGAAACCCTTCCTCCCCAAAAGGGTAGAGCTTCTTCTGATGGGAAACAACTAAGGCAGCGTCTTTTAACCATACCAGAGGGGCTTTGTCAACTGCTAAGTGTTATACTAACAGTTTTTAAACTCTAAGTTTAAGCTAAGGATTGCTTAAATGCTTACAGGGCCCAGGGAAGGAGTGTCATTCAGGGGGTCTCAACCTTGGCACTACTGAAATTTGGGGCCAGATAAATCTTTGCAGGGGGCGCGGTTCGTGCTGCTCCCTGTTATCCCTATAGGATGTTTAGAAGCATTCCTGGTCTCCAACCACTAGGTGGCAGCAGTGTTCCCTCTCCTGAGCTGCGAGAACCAAAAATTGCCAGGGGAGGGGGCGGGATATTATCAAATTCTAGCAAGATGCTGGGCCCCGGGGGTCTGCTCTCTGTGGTGAAAGCGGGGGGATGCGCAAGGACCAGAGAAGGGCTGAGGACCTAATGGGTGGCAAGCTGCTGCTCTCTTCCTTTAAGCCGTTAGGAGAATTAAAAAGGGACAGAGAAAAGGATCAACTTCTCACAGTGGGATTCCATGGCACTGAAAAGGACACCAGTCCACATTTTAGAATACACTGGGCTCCTTCTAGCCTTGATTTCCATACCCTGGTTCTGACACAGATTTTGGAAAGGGTTTAAAGGACAAAAACCACCTTTCCACACACAAACACAGAGCACAGAGAATCACACAATAAGGCTTGGGAGTCCCTGAGACCCGAGAGGGAGTCCCAGCTCCACCAGCAACATGCTGTTTGTCTCTGGGCAAGTTTCTTCACTTCTCTGGGCCTCAATTGTCTCATCTGCAGATTGGGGACAACAAGGGCCACATCGCTGGGTTCTTCTGATATTAAATAAGGCATATAAAGCACTTAGCATATTGCTTTATCTCCTGATGTCTTCACTTTAAATATATTAGAAATATTTCCACAAGTCCCTGTGGTTCTAAAACAATTCAGAAAGCACTCGTTTTCTTTCTTAAGGCCAAATAATAATTGAATAAATCCTTGCTGATCAACATTTCTGGTTTTTGTTATTGAACACAGGACATCTTGGTGCCTTTTCGTTTTTTTTAAAGAGGCATTAGCAAATGCTTGGCACACAGTACTTAATCTGTGTGTGTGTGTGTGTGTGTGTGTTTGTGTGTGTGTGTGTGTGTGTGTGTGTGTGTGTGTGTGTGTGTGTTTAAAGCAGAGATTAGAAGTAAAAACGACTCGTGTCCCAAATAAAATAAATCCTTCTGGGAGAGCCCATGCCATTCAGGAAGGGATGCTATTACCCCCGGATTCTGCTGTGGGGCTCTGGCTAAAATCCACAAACACCACCCATTTGTCCACTGGCCCATGGAGCCTGCTTTTTCTGGGCCCCCAGTTATCTCGAGGGAAGCTGCCCTCTAGACTGCATTTCAGCAACCTTAGCACGATTCTGGGGCTCCAAAGGGGTGTGGGCGTGGGAACGAAGAAAAATTTTCCACAACCGTGTCCTAGTGTTCCCAAAAGAGATTAACCTTGGACACTGGGGCACGTCTAACCCAGAAGGACAAGTATTTCTTTTTTTTTTTAAGATTTTATTTATTTATTTGACAGAGAGAGATTACAAGCAGGCAGAGAGAGAGGGGGAAGCAGGCCCCCCACCAAACAGAGAGCCCGATGCGGGGCTCCATCCCAGGACCCTGAGACCATGACCTGAGCCGAAGGCAGAGGCTTAACCCACTGAGCCGCCCAGGCGCCCCAGGACAAGTATTTCTTAAAGCACAGTGAGTGTGGAAATCAAGATGATCTCTTTGAGCTTTTTTGGTCTCAGAATCAAATGTGTTTCTTGGTCATTGGCTGGTGATATTGATCAACATGGGTCTATGACCAGAACACGCTTTCCAGGAAGAATCCAAGAAAGCGCCTTGCCTCAGTTACTCCCCCAACCCCTGCCCATCCTGGGCCCGTATGTTCTTGAGAAGGCCAATGTCCTCTCCAGCTCCAGCTCCGGAATGGAACAGAGACCATAACATAAGCCACTTAGAGCTTTCCAAAACCCTGGGATCACTGTGAATAACTCAGGAATATGCATATCAACCTAAGCCCAACCAGTAAGAGTCAATGGAACTCCATCCAGGGACTCAGACAAGGAATCCAGTCTGTTTTGCAGGACATAAACCCAAAGGATGTAAGGGCTGGAGCCTCAGCAGCCATTCTGCTGCCAAGAAATGGCAGCCCATCTAAAGACAATATTGCTCATAGACCAGGTTCTAGAGATATCCTTTGAGTCCACAGAACTCACTGTACCTGAAACCCCTATCCCTGAACTTTCCAGCTCTGCGAGTGGATCATTTTCCTTTTTGCTTATGCCAATTCCGGTTGCTTATAACTGAAAGAGTCTAACATACGAAGCCACTTTTCTAAAACACCAATAAGCCACCTACGGTAATATTACTTTTCCTTTGTTCCTTTTTTTTTTTTTTTTTTTTTTAGGATATGGAGGGAATCCAGCAAGTAGAAATCTGTCCTAACCAGAGAAGAGCCTCTAACTAATTCTGGTGACCCTGAAGGCATGACTCTAGGTCCCCTCACCAGCCTCCAGTCTCAAGGCATGAAGACTTACACAGCTGCTCCTCCTCACTGAAGCCCATAATTGCCATGGCCTCCAAGGTTTCTTGGAACATCTCATCATCCTGGGCAGCTGGGATGGGCACAAAGCCATTGGAGAGGAATGTATAGTTGTTGAAGCCCTCCAAAAGCAAGTCATCTAGAAGGAGAGGAAGATGGGATGGTGGTCAGGAAGATGGACTTTGAACATGAGAGGCAGGAACCTGGTGAAGGGTCTGGATAAACTGGATAAATTTCTTAAGCAAAATCACTAAATTTGTTCCCTTTCCTGAGACTTGTACAATTTAAAACCTTTCTTTTACTCTATCACACAGAAGGCATCACCAGCCATCACCAGCCTCATACCGTGGTGCAGGCTGTGCACTGCTCCAAGGTACCTGGCAGCTGAAACCTAGTCTTAGTTCCACCTGCTAAGCCACATCCCCTGATACAAGGTTGCATCTAGCAGGACGGAGGGACGCCTTTATCCCAGCTGCCCCCAAACACCCTGCCTTTAGGAACAAAGCTGCCTGAATAATTAGATCCATATTTATCCATCCACTTATGAAACTTTATTGCATCATTAATATGCATGAATTTTAAATCATTACTGTCAAAAGGCTTTTAATAAAAACACCATTCCCTATTCACCCTTTTTCCAATTCCTACCTTATCCTATGGTACTGCTTTTCTCTCTTTTAGCTGTTCTTCTGGTACTTACCACGATCTATTTAACAGCTAAATATAAATTATATATAGCATAGGCTTGTATACACTATATGTCATATATTATATAGGCTTATACAAGTTATAATGTTGTATTTAGATATCATCTAAATACATATCCATTAAACTGGATATTTCAACATGAGATATTATCTATCGATCACCTGTAATGGTGGATAAAGATTTAGCTCTCTTATCATATCTAGTCTACTGGTTTGTTTTTTAAGATTTCATTTATTTATTTATTTAGACAGAGAGACACAGTGAGGGAGGGAACAGAAGCAAGGGGAGCAGGAGAGGGAGAAGCAGGCTTCCTGCTAAGCAGAGAGCCCGATGCGGGGCTGATCCATGACCCTGAGATCATGACCTGAGCCAAAGGCAGACGCTTTAATGACTGAGTCACCCAGGCACCCCTCCTGGTTATTTTTATAAATAAAGTTTTATTAGAAACCACCCCACTCCCATTTCCTTGTCTCTTTTCTGTGGCAGCTTTCATGTTACAGGGGCAGGCAGATTTGAGTAGCTGCCACAGAACCCATATGGCCCCTCAAACCTAGAATATTTACCATCAGTCCCTTTAGCAGCAACATTTGCCAACTCCTTGTTTGGAACAGGAAACATAGTTCTCTGTAAAGTGGTATTCTGTGGTTACGGTTGGTTTCTGCTCTTGTTCATCCCCTCCCCCATTTATAACCGCTTCTCTTTTTCTTGTGCTATCTGCTTTTAGCACACCCTACAATACAACAAATGTCCTCTTCCAGATCAATCTTTAATGAGGCTGAATTTGACTGTGGTTTTGGAGAAAAGTCAATCAGATAGTTTTCTTTTTGAACAAAGGTCTTTTATGGGTCAAGTCACTTGGAAAGTGCCCGAGGTTAAACTGACCCAAGAAACCAGTTAACT
Organism: Meles meles; assembly: GCF_922984935.1. NCBI lineage: Eukaryota > Metazoa > Chordata > Mammalia > Carnivora > Mustelidae > Meles > Meles meles. The sequence continues at coordinate 31,994,232 of NC_060086.1, read as the reverse complement.
CCAGCCTTTGGGTTAGCCACCATGCCTGATTAAAGTCACAAGGATTTGGGTCTTGACCAAGATTTCATTATCCAGACTCTGGGTAAACTTACAAATATTTGATCCTCTCTTTCCAGATCTAGCATCAAGAATAAAAATGAAGGGTGCCTGGGTGGCTCAGTGGCTTAAAGCCTCTGCCTTTGGCTCAGGTCATGGTCCCGGGGTTCTGGGATGGAGCCCCGCATCAGGCTCACTGCTCTGCGGACAGCCTGCTTCCTCCTCTCTCTCTCTCTGCCTGCCTCTCTGCCTACTTGTGGTCTCTGTCCGTCAAATAAATAAATAAAAATCTAAAAAAAAAAAAAAAAAAAAAAAAGAATAAAAATGACCCCAAGGAATTTTAAGAGTTAGCTTTATCCTTGCCCAGTTGTTGGAAGACTAGAGACAAGAGCACAAACCTGGAACCCAGATCACCAAACAAGCAAACTGTTGACTTTGGTTCCAGAGAGATGGAGAGATAGACACATTTCTCCCTGGGCCACCTCACAATGTCCCACACTGTAACTGATAACTTACCTAATTTCCAGTGTACAACATCTGTTCAGCATCTCCCCCTTTTATTCAAAACTGCCCTACTTCAGACCCTATTACAAGCTCCAGACCGCCAAGCGTCGGGATTTAAGAGTGAATGAGGTCGCCTCCTAGTGGCAGAATATTGCACTACACCTCATCACCACGAAGATACCAGCGCACACATCCCTTGGATAAATGTCTTTCTTTTTTTTTTTTTAAAGATTATTTATTTATTTATTTATTTACTTACTTACTTACTTATCAATCAGAAAGAGAGAGAGTGAGCACAGGCAGACAGAGTGGCAGGCAGAGGGAGAAGCAGGCTCCTTGCTCAGCAAGATGTGGCACTTGATCCCGTAACACTAGGATCATGACCTGAGCTGAAGGCAGCTGCGTAACCAACTGAGCCACCCAGGCGTCCCTCTTGGATAAATTTCCTAAGCAAAATCATTAACCCTGGGCCCCAAAAGTGATGGGAAGCAAAGTTTGTATTGCTCTCATAAAATGTTAGTCTTAAAATTATTACTAGAATTTAGGCTGTATTATCTATATATTCCTCTTTTCAGCTATGTGATTTGTATATTCTTTGAAGAGTAAATTACTGGAGATTCAGAACATATAACAGCCTATATATGACATACAGTATATACAAGCCTATGTTATAGATCATCTATATTAAGCTGTTAAATAGAGAGAGAGTGGTAAGTACCAGAAGGAACAGCTAAAAGTGATAAAAGCAGTACTATAGGGTAAGGTAGGAATTAGAAAAAGGGTGAACAGGGAATGGTGTTTTTATTATAAACCTTTTGACAGTAATTGATTTTTAAAATTCATGCGTACTAATATGTGATAAATTTCATAAGTGGATGGATAAATATGGATCTAATTATTCAGGCAGCTTTGTTCCCAAAGGCAGGGTGTTTGGGGGCAGCTGGGATAAAGGCGTCCCTCCGTCCTGCTAGATGCAACCCTGTGTCAGGGGATGTGGCTTAGCAGGTGGAGCCAAGGCTAGGTTTCAGCTCACCAAAAGGAGATGAGGAATTACACTCTTGCCACCCAAAGATACTTATTCCCTGGACAGCAACTGAGGCTCTGGTTTAATAGCCAATCTATTAACCCTGGATCGTGATGAATGGGATGGTTGAACCCCATCCCTCTGCCCCCCCCCACCAGTGATGCATTCTCACAGGTCACTTACTTTTCATCTTGTCCTTGGCTCCCGCAATCAGGTAATAAAAGATGTGGAATGTCCTCTCGTCTCTGGCTTGGCGAATCGCCCGTGACTTCTCCAGCAGATCTGGTTTGGGGGAGGAGTTAAGGATTCTGGGGGTATCACAGGTGTTCCCCTTGCCAGAACCTATCTTTCCTCTCCCATCTCTGTCTCACCAACAGCAGGAGAGAAGATCTCACTTAAGCCTTGCCAACTATCCAAGGAAGTAAACGCAATAGGGAGACCGAGGGTCAGGGAAGGAAGTCATTTTCCAAGAGCATGCAAAAAGAATGCGAACCCACCCCTAATTCATTAAAGGAGAGACACCATTCCACTGTGGTGCACCATGGAGACACAGGGGTCCCGGATTGTGGGGGACGGCACACGGGTGGCTGGGCCATTGTACCAGGTGGATTTCTTCTTCCATAAATGCGATGTGGCAGGATGTTAGGGCAGGCCCACCTGTGCCGTGCAAAGGGAGCAGCACTCGCCTTCCTGGAGCCCCAAAATTTAGCCGAGCAGTCGCGTCCGCTGTCCCAGTCCACTTCCAACTGTGCATCCTTAGAAGGCTTGTTAAAATCCAGGGGGCCGGCCCATCCCTATAGCTCTGAGTCTGCGGGTCTGGGGCAGGGCCCACGGCCTGCATTTCTTACAAGCTCCCAGGTAGCACAGGGGCTGCTGGCCAGGCTACGCACTATGCCAGCTGCGGATCTGAAAGGCAGAAGCTGAGGCCAGAGGGAGGGGTCTCTGCCTGGGACTTGCCATGAACATAATAAATGAACAGCTGAGAAGAGTGAGCAGAGGTCTGAGAACAGGCTATAAGACAGACTCTTCCCTGGATGGGCCGGCCATGCAGCCCCAAGATCGTGGGGGGTTCAGCCCATAGCAGGCACCTGGTCTCAGAGAGGCTGGGCTGGTTGGCGGTGGGGCCTGCTTCCTCCAAAGCAGGAAGCTGTTCCTTTACATCTGAAAAACCTGAATTCCACTGGCCCACCAGTGCCCAAGGCCTGCTCAGCGGCATCCCAGCACAAGCTCCGGGCCCGGCTGGGTCCCTCTGCAGAGACTGCTTCTCCACCTCTCAGAGTTGGGCCAGAATTAAATGAGATACTATGTGCCAAAGGCCTAAGCCAGTGCTCAACACACGCAACCCCGGTGGAAGGTTAACGATCATCAGAATGCCCGAAGTTCCACAAACTCTTTTCCCAATGCTCGGGCCAGAAGTGGTTTGGAATTTGCTAGATTTTGGACAGACCAATGTGGATGCTCTGTATGAGTATCATAGGATACTCTCAGTGGCTCTAAGAGAGCTCACCGATACACCTGCAAGAGATACCACTGTTCTCCTAAGAGAACTAGACCGACTACAGACAGCCTCTTGTGAGCTCAGCAGCTGTTACCATCTGCTGAGTTTCGGTTTTCAGAAGTTGCTGGATTTTGGAATTTGTGGACCTGTCTTGTCAGAGGTCACTCAGGTAAGGAGAGGTTAACCCCAGAATCAAATGCGGGCTGTTTGGGACTCACGTTTGTGCGACAACCACACTGCAGTGCCTGCTGTCCAAAGACTACAACCCCAGGGCAGATGTGTTCTGGAAGGAACCCAGGAGCTCGGAGGTAGAGGGGCAGCTCGTCCACCTTTCTGGGCCTCTCAGGCTCGGGGCAGGAGGTGGGTTGCCGGGCAGGGCCCGTGTGACCCAGGATCAGCAAAGGATACATGTCTCAATGTTGGCTCCCACGATGTAACCAGTGACGTCAAAGTTGATGCGGATGAATTTGCCCTGCCAACAAGAAAACACAGCTCACGGGGTCTCCCCAGCCTCAGCCCCTCAGCCCTGCACTGTAGGCAAGTGGAGGGAGAGAAGTCAGGGAACATTTGAGGTTCTTGGTGGAGGACAGACAGAGCGTTTCTTGCAAACACTCAGAACCTCACAGGTCAGCATGTCAGAAGGAACCACCATCTGCTGAGCTGGGATGATTTCGAGCCTTGCAGCAACAGAGGAACTTATAAAACACATTCGCAAATCAATTTCACTTGGCTCTTGCAATGCCCCTCAGCTGGTCATGGTTATCCCCATTTTAAAGGTGGGTAAGCTGAGGTCAAGAGCAGTAGTGTGACCTGCCCAATGGGCCAGTGCTCCCAAGAGAAGCCACAAGTAAGGAGGACGCCAGTTTTGTGGCAAGTTTTGTGGCCAGGGGGCTCCCTCCCTGCCCAGAAGCAGGCAGGTCCCACCATGATACGAGCCACCAGCTCAAGTTCATCCAGCTGGAAATCAATCCTCCTCTTTGGGACAGGTGAACCAGGTCTTTGAATCATTAATCACCCACTTTCAGGGCTCTCCGGCCCCCGTGAGGCTCCAGTGAGAAAGGGTGCCTCTTGGAGACTGGGGAAGCATGTGTGGGAAGGTGGCATTTTCTGTCTCACATACCTTCATCACCTCCCCAACTAGACCACAAGCCTCACGAAGGCTGGAACCACTTCTGAATCATTTGCTACAATTCACGTTTGCTGAGCCAGACATGAGCCTGGCTCCGCATCTGGTCTACTGCAGGTGCTTCATAAAAACCCACGGAGCCAACAAAAAAGCAAGATGCATATGGTACATATAACTGTGTTTGAACAATTATACACAGTAGGTGCCTAATAAATACTCACTAAAGGATGTACGTGCCTACTACATAGTAGCTGTTCAATTTGCATTTTGCTGAATACATGAGTGAGTATTAAGTGTCTAGCACCTGCTAGGTGCTCAGTAAATATTTAATGAATTAATGTCAAATGCCTTACAGGTGCCTAGTATACCAAAGGTGCTCAATGAATATCTGAAGGAAGGAAGAAAGGAAGGAAGGAATGAGTAGCAGGAGCCCTTGCAGCCTTGTAATGTCATGACAGGACTGAAGATATGAGCACAGCGCTGTCGAGGGTTCACCTCCCCCCCCGTTCGGTCCCAGGCTCCGCACTGTCAGGCAGGCGAGGACACCACAAGAGTTTTGCTACTTACAAATCGTGAAGAGTTGTCATTCTTGACCGTTTTGGCATTGCCAAAAGCCTCCAGAATCGGGTTTGCTTGCAGAAGCTGCTTCTCCAGCTCACCCTAAAATGTATTCACTCTAGTTAGTGGAGAGAGGAACCCAGGCAGTGACAGTTCTGCCCTAGATGGAGGTCGTTCCAAAATTCTGCCCTTAACCTACAGGTCCTCTCCTAGCCTATCTCCTACCCTGTTTGAGACGCCGAGGCTAAGGTCCAGATTTACTCAAGGATTTCAGAAGAGAAGCAACTGGCCGGGCTCTCTTATAGCTAGGGTATTTGTTCCCTGGGAAGGCCACTTTCTGACCAGGGCTTGCTCATCTATGAAATGCCATTTCACTGACAACCACTGCACAACGTTGAGGACATCATTTACATCATAACGAATTGTGCTCCTTGGAGCTGTGCAGTGCACAACCTGCACTGCTGTCCATGGCAGTTCTGCTGCTGCTCATATTTAACAAGCAGCTGTCTTTCAGGCTAAAACCATCTCCTGATGGTTTTAGTGTGATTTTGGTTTTTTAAGTTGCAAGTTTCCTTTCTCAGGACTAGTTTTCTGAAGTTTTTTTATGGAAGACAAGTAAGGAATGCACAAAACCCACCAGGAATACTCTTAACTGACTGCAGAACAAAGCTTCAAAGCAGGTTGCCTGAGCTCCATTCATCCGGTTAAATGCAGCTGAGACTGTACACAGCGCCCCCAGCCCCCTCTGAGGGAGCTCCTGTGCATAAACGCGGTCATGTGATTAATCGTGGCAGGAAAGGGCCAACGAGGTAAGTCATGCCAGGAAAGCGATGAGTTGCTTTTGCCTAGCCCCAAAACAGTGGTTGCAGACTGGCCCAATGGCCTCCCCATCCAAGCTCTTCCTCCGGGCCTCCCCTGGCATGTCCTGGGACCTTGGGGTCTCCTCCATGCTCCCTCTGTTGAGTTCCCTGTCCCTTTCCTCAGGGCAGCAGGGCGGGGCTGAAAAGAAGCTGAGAACGGTTCTAGAAGGGAGTGGGAGCATACAGCTCTCCTCTGTGCCTCTGTCCACCAGGAGGGCATCACGGGTAGCTGTCCCTGAAGGGGACAGGAAGCTGCTACTTATTTGTGTTTATTCCTTCACAGGCCTTGCTCCTCTGTAACTCCCAAAGATGAAACGAAGGTGTCACCTCTGTGAAAATCCCCAGGACATAAGCAGAATCCCCATAACTGAGACCTGTGGGAATCTGCAAAGAGGACAAAGGACTTTCCTTGCCTGGTGGGAAGAAATCCGAAGGGATTACTTCTGTCAACACAAACTTGAAACCCCAATATCCCCCCCAAAAGGTTCCCTTTCTAGAATGGGAATTCCAGTGGATGGGACTCTCTTCTCAGGAGAGTGTTAAACATGGACATCTGGTTCTAACCATCCATTGGATGGATGATGAGACTGGCTCAGAGATGTTAAGTGACTTGACCAGGGTCACACAGGAGCAGATCCCAAATAAGAATCCTGATTCTTCTTCTGAGCCATCCATGACCCGGCCTCCCAGAATCTCACTAAGATGGATTGAGTGTGATCCTAGCACATGCTAGGACCTCTGAGGATCTCTTCTAGAACGGCGACCCACACACCAGCCCCTCAAGCTCTGCATTAGAGATGAGTTCACATCTGCAGAGGTCCAGGCAGGACCCCATTGGGTGTTGCATAGCTCGGGCCTTACCATGCCACCGAAGCTAGTGCATCACAAACTCCAAGTCTCCTTTTTCTGGAGCCTTGGGTCAAGCAACCGGCATGCAAAGACAGACAGGCACTGCACACGCATGCACGAGGACACACTGGTGCGCAGGGGACAGGGCTCAGGGAAGAAATATAGGGATGATGGCAGGGAGGAGGGAGGGAGGAGGGAGGGAGGAGGGAGGGATGCCACAGCAATGCCATTCACCGACTGTCAATCAAGCCAGGGAAGCTTCAGGGCCAGAGGGGTCCTAAAACACTCAACCAGGTGGGACAGACGTCTCTAGGGCGGTCCAGTTCGAGGTACCCGGTGATGGATGCGTTGGTGGGAAGGGTTGCGGGGTGGGGGGTGGGGGATTCATTCTGAACTGGGGAATTCCATTCCGGGCTGGAGGACAACCTGGAGCATTCCAAGGGGGCTCCCGGGGCAGGCACGCGGGCCCCCCACCCCACACGCTAGCACTGGAACCCCCGCCAGATGGTACTTTGGTGAGCTGTTGGTCTGGGCTGTGACCGCTCGGGGCCCCGCCCCTTCTACCATCACCTAGAGGACTCCGTGGATGCAAAAGGACCATGCAGATTTAAATACACTCCGTGCCTCCCGTACACACCAGGAAAACACTCTTAGTTACTCACGTAGGCAAGAGCTGGGCCTTGCTGCAGTCGAACAATACAGTATAAAACAAACATCAGTATCATTCCAGTCACGCGCACGTCCGGGGCTGGAGAATCGGGATTGCAATCCCCCCTCCCCACCTGCCTCCCTCAGACAGCCTGGATTCCCCAGGGTAATTGGTGGGCGGGGGGCGGGGGGAGCAACTTCTCTCTGATTCTGATTCTTTTCCATTGAGCTCGTTGCTTTTAAGAATTTCTTAGACGCTCAGACATTTCAAAAGTTTTGGTCATTGTGGGGGCCAAGGTGGGTTCTTTGGAACATGATCAGTGCGATATCGATGGAGACAGGTTTGCAGAAACAGAGAGAAAAGGGCTCAGCCCATCGTAGGCCCTTGGTGGAGGTCAGTCATTATTAGGTATTATTATGTCTTGGGTTGACTATTATAGGGAAAGAGAAGGCAATGGGAAGCCATGTTTAACGGCCGCATAAACTTAACCATAGGGTTTTGTGTTCCTACACACTGTCCCAGACACAGTTTGGAAAAGTTGGATTTCCTGCATTTGTTGGAGGGAGGAGGGTTCCCTCCGGATGGTGTCCAGCCCAGACAAGCTGTCTCTGACAGTTCTAGAACCATCTGGGAGGTCTAGAAAACAAGCCCCTCCAAGCTGTCTTCAGGCCTCCAGGCTGCCACCTCCTCAGGCCCCAAACCTTCAGACAAAGGCACTGACAAGTCCTTCAAGCAGCCCCACTGCATGTCCCCTCCTCCTCAGGGACAGATGAGGCGGGGTAAGACAGAGGACGAAGAAGAGAAGAATGGACCCTAGGAGGGATGATCCTAGAAACTTGCTCTTCTTGTCCTCAGATTGTGTCAGTGTGGGTTTATCTGTATGGTTATTTAGCAGCGATCTCTGTTCCCCACCCATCTAGAAGTCCGGTGAACACAATGACAGCATCGCCCGGACTCCTCGCTGGACCCCATCATCTGATGCATCCGGGCGATGCTCGGTCACTGCACTGAGCCAAAGCCCATAGCTGAGGGACACTGCTCTTCCCATCCCCTGGGGTCCCAGTCAGAGGGGCACATGGAGGAGTGACAGGTGTGTCTCAGTCCTAGGCAGTTTACAAAGATTTACAGGGTGGTTCTCAATCTGGGTGCCCCAGAGTACACCTGGAGATGCCTGCAGACTATTTTTTTTGCTGTCACAGCTTGGCAGAGTTGTTGCTACCAGAATCTTGTGGGGGAGAGACCAGGACGTTGCTAAAAGTCCTACAATGTCTAAGGCAGTCCCACAGCAGAGAATTATCCGATCCGGAATGACAGCGGCACCACTATCGGGAGACCCTGATATGAAGCAAGTCTCCTCACAGCGGCAGGAGAGGGCTTGTCCCACGTCATGAAACAGGACCCCTCAGGAGGATGATCGGGGCTGAGGTGAGGAATCGGCCAGAGTCAAAGGGCCCACCCAGCTGGAAAAAGGCCCCTCCTATGAGTTGCCAGGCAAGGGGCCCATTAAGCACAGACCCGGGTCTTTCCACGGAGCTGAGATGTACGCACTAGGGCTCGGCCACTGAACAGGAGCCGCACTCACCGTGATGCTCGTGTCCTTCTTGCCCTTGTGGGAGGAGGCCACCACGGCCAGGTACTGGATGACTTTCTTGGTGTTCTCCGTTTTCCCGGCTCCGGACTCCCCTCTGAAAGACACGGGAACAGTAAGCCACTGGAAATAACCTTACCCTTGTTCTAGAGCTCCGGGCCATTTGCCTGTAGGATAAGTGAGGCTCCCGGGGGGGACCAACTTGCCTGAGGTCATGCCACCAGCCCAGAGCTGCGCTGGACCTGAAACCCTAGGCTGGCTGCCACCTCAGTGTATGCTCCCCCCCGCCCCCTACCCCCGAGAGGATGCAGGAAAGGATTCAGATGAAAAGAGTAAAAGAGACAAACTAAGTTTTCCTACCCAGGTCCAAACTTGGGGCTATTTGGAATCTTCTCTTTTTTGCTTAAGAAACTTTATTTTTTTAGGCCAGTTTCGGGTTCACAACAAGGTTGAGCAGAAAGTACACTGAGTTCCTCTATCCGCCTGTCTCTTGATGTGTATAACCTTCCCCACAGTCAACACGCCCCCCCACCAGTGGTCTATTTGTTATAATGGATGAACATACCCTAACATATCGTCACCCGAAGTCCAGAGTTCACACTAGGGTTCACACTAGGTCCTGGATGTTCTATGGGTTTGGACACATGTGACAGGACATGAATCCATCCTTACAGTCCCACACGGAATAGTTTCTCGGCAAATTGTCTACTTTTAAGACATTAGCTTTGTTGATAGAAAGATCAGGCAAAGGGTAGCCTTCTAGGACGGAAATAGGTAACTCTTAGAGTGCCAGCCCCTAAGATAAAAGTGTTAGGAGCTTCCCTTATGGGTTTTCCTACCAGCCATTGGGCACATGTAAGTCCCTTCATCCCCTGGAGAAGCCCACGCTGATTGTAAAGTGACTAGTTAAGGTTCTGAGGCAAGTATCAGAGGATAAACCTGGTTGAAGTAATTCACACTAAAGTGTAAATGACTGATATGTTTAGCACAGCAGAGTGTTTTTAGTCTTTTCAAAAGAGCACTCCAAGGGGCACCTGGGTGGCTCAGTGGGTTAAAGCCTCTGCCTTCGGCTCAGGTCATGATCTCAGGGTCCTGGGATTGAGCCCCACATCGGGCTCTCTGCTCAATGGGGAGCCTGCTTCCTCCTCTCTCTCTGCCTGCCTCTCTGCCTACTTATGATCTCTGTCCAAAAAAAAAAAAAAAGGACTCCTAGAATATGGCAGACTTTTTTTTTTTTAATCAAACGGCCTTCTTGACCCACCCGCCTCTCTTGGCCAGCAAAGATCATCATCGTGGGATTGCTTCTTCCGAGGGTTCTAGATACTGACTCTGACTCCCACTCTTCCTGGTAAATTGGAAGGACAGGGTCTCAACCATAACTCTCTTTCCTTCTTGGCCTCCCCTCCCATTTTCTTCTTCTGTTTTTCCTTTCTTTGCCTAGACTCATTTTCTAAGCTCACAGAACATTCTGAAATGCAAGAGATAATTTTTTTTTTTTTTTTTAAAGTCTGGAAAAGAACGTGTGTCCCGCGAGGTCAGCTCAAGGTTCTCCAGGCTGAACCTGTGCCATAGCACTGGTGTGGTCCCTGCTCTTTTTCCTATTTAGGAAAGACATTAATTTTCCCTGCCAGGCACTCGTTAACAACTTTGCTCATGGCTAAAAAAGACAGAAAGCAACACGTGTCCTGAATTTCTGGACCTAGTGCTGTAGGTCCTGATGTCCGGACATCAAGTGTCTGATCTCCAGGAATGCTGGCCTTAGTGTTGCCCTCTCCTTCTTCCTAATGGTCTTTGTCCCAGCGGCCACATTGTTTCACGTAGCCTCAGAGGCACTTTGTGAATGGGGAACTGTGGAGTCAATTATCCCTATTTCTTGAGGGGGAAATAGAGTCCAAACCAAAAAAAAAAAAAAAAATTTAATTTTAAGGAGAGTTGACTTTTAGGGGAAGGACAGGCCCCATGTTAATTGTTTCACATGCATTATCTCCTTTACCTTCCCTCTCCCAATCCTGAAGTTAGGATGTACCACTTCCCAGTTATTACAGAAGAGGAACTCTGGCCCAGAGTGGGTAAGCAACTCATCCTAGGTCACACAGTAAGGCAAAGGCACAGTCAGAACTGAAAGGCCTCTGATTCCAATGCAGTCAGGATGCTTTCTACTACTTTTCGTCCAGTCATTCCATAATACAGGCCCACCCCTCCAGGGACTTGCTTTCTAAGGCCAGAGGAACCAATGAACCAAGCCATTCAGTCATTTACACCCTAGTATGAATTACTTCAATCAGGCTAACATCAGAATGCTTGCCAGATGTATCCCCAGACTGAAGGGCAGCTTCTGACCAGAGCAAGAGGAAGGAGAGAAAATCTGAGTATGGGAAGCCACCTTTATGGGTGATGCTGAGCCTATTCAGATCTAAGTACACACAGTGTCCAGATCCCCAGATCCTCCCCTTTCCCACAATAATCTCATTTTCCACTTTTGTTTTCAGCCTCTCCTACCTCTTCTGATACTGGCATGACCATGACTGTGGCCCTGACCTTTGACTTTATGAGGGAGGGGAAGTGGGACATACACTCTGGGAATCTGCTTCTCCCCATGTGGGCTGCTTGGCTCAACAGTTTCCAAGTTTTATTGATAAAAATAAATTGTCCTGGGAGGCTGTGCCAAAGAAAACTCCAGAGCTCCAGGCCCACAAGTGTCTGAAGACTGATGTGCTCGGGGCTGCTTTAGAAACATTAATATCTTTACTTTTCTGGCCCCTGAACTCTGGGGGTAAAGATGCCTTCCTGATCAACGTACCCAAAACCTCGGTCCTATTTCATAGTGAACTTGGTGCCCAGTTCCCTCCTTGTGACCATATAAGGTCTCCTGGCCTTGTAATCCCCCCACTGCCAAGTCTTGCCCCAAAGGCAAGGGTCCTTTAACCCCAGCTGGGCCGGCTGCATGGGAGGGCCCTGTGCTTGACTTTGTACTCTGTTGTTGCCATCTAGAAACTCTTAACACTTTTTGAGTAAAGGGCTCTGCATTTTCATTTTGCGTGATTTTACACATCACTTGGCTGGTCCCGGGTCCCAGGGTTGAACACCATTTACAAATCCATTTCAGCCTGTGGTCTGCCCTTGGCAGCGAAGCCAAATTAGCTCTGGGTCTCAGAGCTGTTCAGTCCCTGGTCCTCATGGGACCCCTACCCCCGCAGCTGGTGATGTCTTCTAGCAATTCTGTAGTCCAACTCCTACACACCCTGCAAAGCCCAGATAAGCATTGCCTCTGTTCTGAATGCTGCCTCTAGGTAGGAGCAATGCCTCCTTCCCTGACAGCATCAGCCCGCAGAAAACTCAATCAGCCCCAAGGCAAGACCATCTTAGTTCAAATCCCTGCTCTACTAGTTACCTGTGTGACCTTGGGCAGGTCATTTAACTACTCCCATGCCTTGGTTTCCTTATCTATAAAATGGGTGTAATTAAAGCACTTACATGCTAGTTACAAGGATTAAATAAGTGCATATGTATACAAACGTTTAGAACAAAGTCAGATATACAAAAAGGTGAGCTATTATTGCTTATAACCATTTCTTCCCTAATGCTTACATTAATACGTCTATATTAATGCTTATATAATACTTATATTCTGTTTATACCATTATCTTCAACATTCACATTATCTTTAAAACATAAATAGTCTTGGAACAGTACATCAAAAACTAATGATATATTACATGGTGACTAACATAACACAATAAAAAAAAATTAACAACAACAAAAAACCATAAATTCCATCCTATTTTTCCACTATACAAGCCAGGAGTCTGCAAACCATTCCTGTAAGGAGCCAGATACTGAACACTTTAGGCTTTGTAGGTCATGCATCTTCTGTCCCAACTACTCAGCTCTGCCACTGTAGCAGGAAAACCACCAATCATGGCTGTGTGCCAATAAAACTTTATTTGCAAAACACAGTGAAGGGCCGCATTTGGCCCACTGGCTGTGGTCTCCCAACGCTTTCCTATACATTTTAGACTGAAGTTCAAAATCCTTCCCAGGGCCCAGAAGACCCCCTACCTTCCTCTGACCTCCTGGCCCACCACCCCCTTCTCTCTTAATCTAGCCTGTTGTCACATACGGGTTACTCCCTGAACGTAGAACTTTCTCCCAATCCAGGACCTCTCCATGCCTCCCTCACCTGGGTTCCCGACTTGTTCACACAGCACAAACTGCATGCAAGACCACGGGACTCAGCTCCAAACATTACATTCACTCACTTTCCTGTTACTGACTGCATTAACATCTGTACAAATCTGTGAGCCCTACCTGGGCTTACCTTGACCGCTGATTTTTTTTAAATTTATTTATTTGACAGACAGAGATCACAAGTAAGCAGAGAGGCAGGCAGAGAGAGAGAGGAGGCAGCAGGCTCCCTGCGGAGCAGAGAGCCCAATGCGGGGCTCGATCCCAGGACCCTGAGACCATGACCTGAGCCGAAGGCAGAGGCTTTAACCCACTGAGTCACCCAGGCGCCCCGATCACTGATTATTTTTAAAAGCTCATACCCTGCTATCAACAGGTTAATGCTCGAGTCACTTGGGTTGATTTTGACAATGGCCCCAATGAAATTTAAGAAGGAGAGCTAAGCTGATGATGGTTCAGGGGTGACTGGACACACTGGCAAGCGATAGCTGAATGGCTATAGCCAATGCCCACTCACTGGGCACTGGCCATGTACGGGGCCAGTGTGCTGGAAGACGAGGACACTGTCCCACACTCCCTGAGCTTACGTTCCAGGAGAGGGAGAGAGACACTAGCCAAAGAAACGAGTAAGTAATCAAGGTCATCAGAGGGTCTGCGATTGCTCCATCAGGGCGGCATGATGGGGGGCTGAAGACATGGGGCAGTTGTCTTTGGTAGCCCAGAGAAGGAGAGGCGCCCTGCAAAATGCAGGTGTAGCCTAAAATGTAGGTACATTATTAACATGAAATCACTAACGAAAGCCACAAAAACACAGTGTGGTACTAAATCTAGCACCTAGAGGACACAGTCGGGGAGTTGGAACACAAAGGCGGGGTTTCCTCCGCTGGGAATGTGTATGTCATTGGGCCACTCAAACGTTTCCTGGCTCTGCATGTCCTGGTTTTAGCAAGTAGGTGAATTTGCAAATATGGACTCAAGAGGGGTTCCTGGGTGGCTCAGTGGGTTAAAGCCTCTGCCTTCGGCTCAGGTCATGATCTCAGGGTCCTGGGATCAAGCCCCGCATTGGGCTTTCTGCTCAGCAGGGAGCCTGCTTCCCCCGCTCTCTCTGCCTATTGTGATCTCTGTCAAATAAATAAATAAAATCTTTTAAAAAAGATATGGACTCAAGAAATAATAAGGATTTATTGTGTGTGTGTGTGTGTGCGTCTGTGTCTGTGTGTATCTTTACGTTCATTTATGCATATTTTTTTAAGTCTGGAAACAATCACAGCTACCATCGCTAGAGAATGGTTAAACACGACACAGCATTTCTGGGCAGCCTCAAGGAGGGAGGCTGGTTTATGTGTGATCAGACAGAACGCACTCCAAGATCCACTGTGGAGTGGAAAAACCAAGGGCAGACCAGCATGTGCAGAACACAACCGTTGTGTCTTCTAAAACCCAGAGTTCTGGATCCTCCTACGGAGGGAGAAAATCCCAACCAGCTCTGGGAACAGCGCGTCAGCATTCTCCCACGGCGTACGTCATCTGGAGCAGGACTGCCGCTGCCCCTCGAATGCGTGTGAGCTTTCCAGTTTGCCACAGTCCCCACCACTCCCTAACATCACCCCTGACCTCATCCACCCGCCTTCTGTTACCTGCCAGCCTCTCCGAGGCATTAGCATCTATAAATCCTGGTCTGGGGAGACAATGAATGTCTGTAAGCAGCTAGCTGTAGATCTACCCGCCAGGCCTAAGAGATGCATGAAGATAAAAAAAAATCATGGACACAGCTTATCAGGATTATGACTCGCTACTATTCACTGTCTGTCTCCCCACACGTTTCTCTTTGGCTGACATGGCTGACAGCGAAGCCACGCTTCCAAAAACATCTGACAAGCAGAGTTATGTTCGCTGAGCATTAAATGACATCATCAGATGCCGTGCTCGGTGTTTTGCATCATTAATTCATATATTCCTCACAACCGCCCTGTGAGGCGGGTGCAGATGCCCATTCTACAGGCAAGGAAACTGAGGCTCAGACAGGGTGGGTGGTGTTCTGTGGAAATACAGCAGAGCTGGGTCCCAGACTCCTTTCTTATCTGTCTAGCTCCCTGGCTGCCCCTGACATGAAAATCTGGCCTATTTCTGGAGCCAACATGGCCCCACGATGGCTCGCTTGGGTCTGCTGAATGTTGTCACAGCGTCACTTAGGGGATAAAGGGACCCCAGAGCTCCCCACCGCTTTACTTCATTAGTCAGCAGAGTCAGCGAACAGCCTGAGGACCCACATGCCAGGGTGGGCGCACTCCCAGCCCAGTCCAGGCTCCCCACAAGCTGAGACCAAGGGCCTTTTCTTCAACCTCTGTATATGCACCAGGTAACCCAGATGTGTTTCTGCCAAAAGGCCTGCACCCCGGGGTCAGGAATCTGGCCACTGAGTCAGGAGTACCCCCCGCCCCACCGGTGAGGCCAGGCCATCAGGCTCCCGGACCTGTCATTCAGCAGCTGATGTTCAGACACAACGGGGGACAGAAGTCTAGAAGGACCCGCACCCCAGGGCTACCTGAGCTGCTTTTAAGCCGTTATAGTCCTCCAAATGACCTGCCCAGGGAAGCCACCGTTGGCACAGACATGATGACTAAACCCAGCAGATCCAACACGAACCAGGTGATGAAGCTTAACATCACTCAGGACAGGTCAATTAGAGTCACGTGGATTGGATGTACCCCCTGATACGGTGGGATGAAGAAGGCACCTCACCTCGGCGCCATTCTCCCCAAAACCTGTAACCCCAGTCTAATGTCCTGGAACAACATCAGACAAACCCAGATTGAGGGGTGCTCAGCTAAATCCCTGCTCAGCCCTCAAAACTATCATGGGTGCCTGAGGGGCTCAGTCGGTTAAGCATCTACCTTTGGCTCAGGTCATGATCCCAGGGTTCTGGGATCGAGACCCATGTGGGGCTCCCTGCTCAGTGGAGAGCCTGCTTCTCCCTTTCCTGCTGCCCCTCCCCCACTCATGTTCCATCTTTCTCTCTCTCAAATAAATACAATCGTAAAAAAAAAAAAAAAAGGGCAACCATTAAGGTCATGAAATGCAAGGAAAATCTGAGAAACTGCCATAGCCAAAGGGAGTCTAGGGAGACATGACGACGAGATGCTATTCTGGATGGGATCACAGAACAGAAGGACATTAGTAAACACACTGGTTCTTGTCTTAGTGGGACACGTGGTAATGTCATGTGTTACTATGGAGAAACCGAGACCTGGCAGGTGGGATACGGGAACTCTCGACGCTATCTTGGCAACCTTTTGGTAAATCTAAAATCATTTCAAAAATATTCTATTTTTTTAAGTGATTCCACTTAAATAATAACAGTAATTTAACAATAATGTGCACATACAGCCAAAATCCTAACCACAGGGCCAAGCAAATAAGGTCAGGGAAACGTGAGTTCTTTTTCTTTCTTTCTTTTTTTTTTTCATGAGTTCTTTTTCAAACCAAACTCCAGAATCAAGAGCCTTAGACCAGATGCAACTTTTGCTTCTGGGATCCTACTTCTATCCTCAAAGACAGAGGCTGAGGAGTCACAGAGGAAGTTCTGCCCACAAAGAAGGACATCATCATATATCTGCTTGGGAATAATATGCATTTATTTATTTCTTAAAGATTTTATTTATTTATTTGAGAGAGAGAGAACACCACCAGGGTGAGCGGCAGAGAGGGAGAAGCAGACTCCCTGCTGAGCAGGGAGCCTGATGCAGGGTTCAATCCCAGGACCCCGGGATCATGACCCGAGCCAGCGGCAGACGCTTCACCAACTGAGCCCCCCAATCACCCTGAGGATAAAATTTTAAATGACCTAACGGGGCGCCTGCATGGCTCAGTTGTTAACCATCTGCTTTCAGCTCAGGTCATGATCCTGGGGATCTGGGATCGAGCCCCATATTAGGCTCCCTGCTCAGCAGGAAGCCTGCTTCTCCCTCTCTCATTCCCTCTGCTTGTGTTCTCTCTCTCTCTGTCTCTCTCTCTGTGACCTAAGAGTTTCACATCTGGGGTCTGGTCAAGGGTTTCACTAACTCTACAGAGGGTCCGTAGTCATCAGAGGGGATATTTGTAAATAACACAGAAATGCGACGTCAGTGGAAAGTCAAGTGGGGAAAAAAAAAACAAGAGAAAAACATGTATGTGCACAATTAAGTTCATGCTTATGTTTAAAACTGCCTAGAAAAACAACAACAAGGGCAACAACAGCAACAAGGGGCCATGCCAAGGTTTACTGGGGCCAATCTTGACAAAGGACTGTGGGTGAAGTTTTCCCATTGTTCACTTCTGGGTATTTATCTGCTTTACTCTTACAGTTACAAAAAAATTAAATATAAAATATGTGTGTTCGCGAAATGCATTTTGCATTTCAACTTAATGTAAATTAAAAATTGTTGATTTTATCTTTCGGGTAGAAATGGAAAAAAAGAGCAAAAGGAAGTAGAGAGAAGTTTGTTGATTTGCCTAAAGCCGTGAGTCAGCAAACTTTTTCTACAAGGGCCAGAGAGTGGCTAGTTGAGCCCTTGAGGCACACAGATGATTTCTCTTGCATGTACTCAACTCAGCCGCAACAGTGCAGACGCAGCCACAAGCCAAACTGACACGAGTGGGTGTGGCTGTGTTCCAATAAAACTTTATTTGTAAGAACAGAGGGCCAGATCTGGCCCTTGGGTGACAGTTTGCTGACTCCTGGTCTAAAATCACAGAGGTCTAACCCAGGGATCCTTGGATCTGTGCAAGCAGAGAGCTTCACAGCAGCCAGGATTCTGATTCCTAGGCCTGGGCTTCGCTCTGGAACACCACGGTGCCTCCAGCAAGCAAGGCTCAGCAAAACCCCCGCAGAGCACCACCACTGCATCAGACAACCAGCCAACAATGATGTGGCACCTGCTACGGGCTGGGAACCATACTAAGTTCTCCCCTGACGTGGCCCCTTCAATCTTCCAAACCATCCCAGGGTGCGGCTGCAATTGATGGCCCCATTCTACAGATGAGGAGACTGAGGTTTGCAGACATACCCAGCTTGCCCAAGAATGAACTGCCAGCACGCAGCGAAGTAGGAAAGCAGACCTAGCTACCACGAGGGCTGCCCTCTTGAGATTATCTGTGTCCCCTTGATACAGCATTATGTTATCAAAATCCTATAGGCTTTTATCAAGAAGTGTGTCTTCTTCAAAAACAGAGCAGAAGGGATAAGGGAAGTGGCATCAAAGTAGAAAGCCTGCTTGGGAGGGAACTCCGGCCAGGCCATACGGGAGACACCCAGTGGAATTCTGTCTGTAAATAACTCAGGGCTTAGCATACAGTAAGTGCTCACTAAATGCTCATTTCAGAAAGGGGGATGATGTAGAACAAGACGGCACCAGGTATCCATTGATGGTTTGGGTGTGCCTGCCTCCCCGTGAGGACTTCCATTCAGCAAATGTCAAGTGCATCTCTACTCTGTACCACATATGAGCGAGGCCCCTGGAAAGGTCAGCAAAGAGCTCTGCCCTCGTGGACCTTTCTCTTTAGTAGGCTGGATCTCGACCGTATTAAAAAACAGGACAAAGGCGTTCCACTTACGTGCACAGAATGGACTGGTCCTCTCGATCTGAGAACAGAAAGAAAAAAGGTCATGAATTAGAATTAGCTCTGAGCTGAGGGTCTGGAGACAGCTCCTCCCTGTGCTCCGCCCCCCAAACTCCTGCACACTGGCCCCATCAAAGTGGTGAGGGCCAGCTGGGCTCATCGCCCAGGATGCAGGGGGCACGAGCAGAGCCAAGAGGACAGTATGGTTCCTTTTAGGGCTCTTCCCTACCCCCAAGTCCTGAAAGCAATCCCGGAAAGATGCTGGAGCCTAATGAGTTCAAAAGGCAGTGGGCTTTCCAGCCTCTCCAGCTCTTGGGGGGCGGGGGGTGTCCCGGGAGCCCACTCTGCCAGACAGAACATACTGGGATCCCACTCAGCCACTTCTCAGCTCTGTGGCCTTGGGCAAACAGTCTTAACCCCTCCGTGCCTCAGTTTCTGTCTGGAATATAGGGTAGTTGACAGTTTGGGTTTGAAAACATAGCATGTTCTTCCTGGGAGGAACAGCATCCTATGTTCCTCTAGGATACATGCTCCCCACCTCACCCCTGCCATCATATACAGTCTTGGTCCCCCAGCCAAGACGGTGGGGAAGCACAGAGAACGGACAGAGCCCCGAGGGGCTATACTTCCTGCCCCCAGATCCCAAGAAGCCCCTTCCTGCCATTTCTGAGGCTGGCTTTCTAGTTTTCCCACCTCATCTGGGAGCTCCCTGACCATCCTCCATACGTTCCTTTCCTAGATCAAGCGCCGGGTCGCTGTCTGTTGCTGACCACCAGAGGACCCTGGTGGGGAACACAGGGCATTGTGAGATGAAAGGTGATTAAGCAGACATTACTGATCACCTTCACTTTTTTTTTTTTTTTTTAAGATTTTATTTACTTGAGAGAAAGAACAAGCAGGCACAAGTAGGAGAAGTATCAGGCAGAAAGAGAGGCAGAAGCAGGCTCCCTGCTGGGCAAGGAGCCAGATGTGAGGCTTGATCCCAGGACCCTGGGATCATGACCAGAGCCGAAGGCAGAGGCTTAACTGACCGAGCCACCCAGGTGCCTGATCACCTTCTATTTTTTTTTTTTTTTTAGGATTTTATTTATTTGACAGAGAGAGACACAGTGAAAGAGGGAAATAAGCAGGGGGATCGGGAGAGAGAGAAACAGGCTTCCTGCTGAGCAGGGAGCCTGATGCGGGGCTCGATCCCATGACCCTGAGATCACGACCTGAGCTGAAGGCAGACACTTAATGACTGAGCCACAGAGGCGCTCCAACCTTCTACTCTTAAAGTAGCCTCAGAGTGTGGAGCCAGGGTCTGGAACTCATTTCCTGCCCTATGAGGGATATGGGGACAGTTGCTGACAACTTCGACCATTGGCAAATTAACCGTAACTGAGAAATCAGAGCAGAGAGAGGGAGAGAGAATCTCAAGCAGACTCCACACTGAATGCGTGAGCCCAGCACGGGGTTAGATCTCAGGACCCCAAGGTCAAGACCTGAGTAGAGACCAAGAGTCAGACATTCAAGGGACTGTACCACCCAGGTGCCCAATAAAGTTGATTTTAAAAAGAGAGTGCTCTTAGATAAAGCCCACAGGCCTGAGCATGGCACTCAAGGCCTCCTGAGGCTCCCCAGCCTTGACACCACTGGGTTCTTCACTCTGACGCCCCAACGGACCCCCCCCCCCGCCCCAAGCATACTCCTGCCTTTGTTCCGGCTCTTCCCTTGTTTTCTGGCCCCTCCCTGATCCCTCAGCCTCAAAGATGACACCTCCTTGGGACGCCTGGGTGGCTCAGTCGGTTAAGCATCTGCCTTCAGCTCAGGTCATGAGTCCAGGGTCCTGGGATTGAGCCCTGCGTCAGGCTTCCTGCTCAGCGGGGAATCTACGCCTCCGTCTCCCTCTGCCTGCACTCTTGCTCGTGCTCTCTTTCTCTTTCAAATAAAAAAATAATATCTTTAAAAAAAAAAAGGATGACACCTCCTCCAAGAAGCCTTCCCTACGGTGATGGAACCAGGGCATGGCTTGGCTGTAAATCTCCTTCAACACTGTCAAGCTATCACAAATTGTCAACCTTGTTGGAGAGAGTAAGCCCTGAGAAAAACCTCAGTCTCCTCCATAATCCCTCTGCTGCCTCCAAGTCCCTCCCAGATGGAAATTCAGGACCACTCCATGGTTCCTGCCTGTCCCCAAGACAGCGGCGACATTCCACACCCCTGGTCCCATAGCACCTGTGCTTCCCGAATGCTCTGTCCCAGGTTTGCTTGTTTCTGTTTGCTGGTGTCTGTGCCCCACAGGTCCATGGAGTCCTCAGGCAGAAGCAACCAGTTCTGGACCTTGCTTCCTTACGTTTCCGGACCCCAGCCCCCAAGCCCTGAGCTCCTGACATAGAAAGTTTAGCTTGGTGAGCTCTGAAAAACACCACCCCCAAGCCTAGAAGAAGTGGGCTTTTGGGGCACCTGAGTGGCTCAGTGGGTTAAGCCTCTACCTTTGGCTCAGGTCATGATCTCAGGGTCCTGGGATCAAGCCCCTCATCGGGCTCTCTGCTCAGCGGGGAGCCTGCTTCCCACCCCCCACCCCGGCTCTCTGCCTCTCTGCCTACTTGTGATCGCTATCAAATAAATAAATAAACTTTTAAAAAAAAGCGGGCGTTTTCCTTTTTTTTTTTTTTTTTGGAAGTAAGCTTTTTGATGGGGACACTTGATATACATATGAAAAACTGACTTGTTTATTCATTCATTCAACAAACACTTTAAGGGTACCTACCAAATATTGGGCATGATGCTGGCCCTAAAAATACCACATAATAGTACGTAATACTTAGCACCTTCTCCATGCCATGCATTGTTCTAAGCATTGACCTGCATTAACACCCATTTGACCTCACATATCCTATGAGATATCCTTTTTTTTTTTTTTAAATATTTTATTTATTTGACAGAGAGAAATCACAACTAGGCAGAGAGGCAAGCAGAGAGAGAGGAGGAAGCAGGCTCCCCGTGGAGGAGAGAGCCTGACACGGGGCTCAATCCCAGGACCCCAGGATCATGACCTGAGCTGAAGGCAGAGGCTTTAACCCACTGAGCCACCCAGGCGCCCCTGAGATATTCTTTTTATCACATATCACATATCCTTTTTATCCCCATTGTACAGATGAAGAAACTGAGACACACAGAGATTTTTAAACTTGCCCATAGTTACACAACAGTGGGTGAGGCAGGATTTGAACCTAAATTGGGCCAGATGCAGCGTCAGGCACTTCCATGTGTGACCTTTAATCTTGGCCCCTTCCCCCTTTGGGATTGAGGAAACAGAAGTTAGGTACCCCAAAGTCACATGGCCACTTCGGTGACCGATCAGGATTCTGAAACACCGTGGGTCAGAAGGAGGGCTCTTCCTGCTTTTCCGGGTATGAGAGCACACAGGAAAGGTGATGTGGGTCCTGAGGGGCCATAGCAGCAGGGGATTAGAAAAGTCATTGGGGGACAAGGCAGCTTGGAGAGACTAGAATGGCCCACCCAAGAGAAGGCATGAGGCCTATTCCCAGGCCACAAAGAAGCTGTGCTAAGGTCAAGGTGGGAAGAAGGAACCACAGTATGGAAGTGGCCTCTGGGATAGAAAGATTCAATTCCTAAGAATCAGATCTCAAATCCACGCATCTGTCCCAGCACGCCTGCCTCACCCAGTCTAAGAACCATCACTTTGAGCCCACATCGTCTGTCTCCCTATACTAGAAAGCAAGTTTTACTGGGGAAGGAGAAGCTTATATGTTTTGTTTAACATTGTATCTCCAGTACCTGGCACATAGTAGGTGCTCAATTATATTGTTGGATGGATAGATGGATGGATGGGTGGATGGGAAGATGAATGGCTGACTGGATGGAAGGGAAGGTGGATGGATGCATGGATGGATGGATGCATGGATGGATGGATGGATGCATGGATGGATGGACAGTTGGGTGGGTGGGTGGATGGGAAGATGAGTGGAAGGATGGATGGATGGATGGTTAGATGGATAGGACTGGAGAAGGCCATTCCTGTGTGTCACTGGGGAATAGAGCAGACAGTAATGACCATACCTAGAGGGTGGAATTCTACCACATAGGGAAGATCTGGCCCACCACAAGGCAAGATGAATGAGATGACTGGGCAAGCTCCATGAACCCTGTTCCATCTCCAATCAGTTCTCCTTTTCTTCTGATTACAGATGGACATTCTGGTGACTCATTTGAGCCACAATCTCACAACAAAAGGCAGAGATACCAAAACACTACTTAATTTCTCTTTCTTGCTCTAAGTTTTTCTACCTTGAGGTGGCAGTATGGGCCTCAGATGCCTGCAGGCACCACGTTCGGGAAGTATGGAGACGCTCCATTCAGGCAAGTCTGACCCCTGAGCTGAGGGCCAAGGGGAGGCCCTTGCAGGGAGAAGGACCCCAGGAACAAGACAGAAAGACAGAGTGCTCCCTCTCTGCATCAGAACTCCATTCCCACGGAGTCCCATATTCCAGTCCAGCAGCACTGACTTGTACCTATACTGCCGTCTTCTGCTATGATTCCTGGCTGCTCCACGCCCTTCCAGAAATATCCACATCAGGAACATCCACACATGTGTCTAACGACAGACACCTAAGTCAGTCTACTGTAACAACATCAGCAGTAGCGAAAGACTGGATACAAACCATTTAACTGGTCCATCCACTGAAGACAAGCTAGTCAAACAACGTCAAACAGTTAAACACTGGTGTGGCCATGTAAGGGCACTTTAGGCAGCCAGTAAAAAGGACCACGCAGATGTTCACCCACTGATGCAGAACTCTAAGATACGTTAAGCTAAAAAATAAATAGCTAGGAAAGATGGCAATATGCCTTTTGTGTCTTAAAAAGAGGGATATAGGGGTGTCTGGGTGGCTTAGTTGGTTAAGAATATGACTCTTGATTTCAACTCAGATCCTGATCTCAGGGTCCTGAGATCGAGCCCCAAAATCAGGCTCTGCACTGAGCAGGAAGTCTGCCTGGGATTCTTCTAACCATTCCTTCATCTCACCAAAAAGTAGTGAATGGAAAAACACTCTTTACTGCTCTTAGGGAGACCACCGTAACCCCAAAGCTTAGGACCCGGGGCGGGGGGAGAAACAGCCACCACCCACCATGCCCTCAGTGGCTCCCCCTTCTGGTGCACTCACTGCAACTCACTGCGCCTGCACTGAGCTCCTTTGGTGCAGCGTGACCCATTTAATTCCCATGGCAGCCCTGGAGGTGGGACTAGCATCACTCCCATTTTACAGATGAGGAAAACAGAGCACAGAAGGTGACCTGCCCAAGGTCACAGCACCCCCCCCCCCTCCAGAAGATATGTCTGCTCTGAAACTCAGAAAGTGACCTTATTTAGAATCAGGAGGTTACAGGTGTAATCAAGGATCTCCAGATGAAATGATCTTGGACTTAGGGTAGGTATCTAAGTCCATGACCACTGTTCTTACTTCCAAGAGAAAGTACAGTGAGATTAGAGATGCAGAGACAAGGGCCCATGAAGGAAGAGGCAGAGACAGGACGGATGTGTCTACAAGACGAAGACCGTCAAGGATGGCCAACCACCACCTGAAGCCAGGGGGCAGGTGCGGCCTGGATTCTCCCTCAGAGTCTCCAGAAGGAACCACCCCTGCCCATGCCTTGACTTTGGGCAGAAAAAAAAAAACAGAAGAAAAATCTTTCATCTCCACAGGGCATGGCGGGGAGGGACAGCAGTCAGGATCACCTCTCCCGCAGAGGGGAAATCTGCTGGGGAAGGTGTCCGGCTCTGGCACAACCATCAGCTCCTTGTTCTGGAATTCAGGAATATGGATGTCTGTGCCTCCAACTTCCACCCAAAGGAGAAACCCACCCAGGGACAGAGCCAAATAGGAAACCCATGAAAAACGGAGTCAGGAAGTAGGGGAGGGGTAGAGCACCCTGCGATCAGAACCAGGCAGAGAGAGAGACACACACCTTGCCGCCGCTCAGAGGGGGCTGGCCCAGACAACCTCAGCTATTTTAAGGAATGATTTTGAGACTGATGGACGGACAGACGGGCTATCTTGATCCCTCTGCTCCACGGAGATAGGCTTTCCCAGCAGTCTTGGGAAGCCTGGCCCAGAGATTTATAGGGTCAGACGCTCATCCTGGGGCCTTTCCCCACCAGGTCCCCAGGAGAGGCAGCAGACTCCTGGGGAAGGTTCAGAAGCTGCCAGGGCAGCTCTGCGCTGGGCGCTGCCAGGGACCTCTGGCGGGGGACATTCCCATCGGAAACGAAATGCCTCCAAGCGTGGGAAGCTGAGGTTACGGGCAGAAGGAGGGCTTGATGTAGGCACCGCATGCCGACCCATGACTTCCTGGGGCATTCTGCCTCCTTCCTGAGCCCAAACTTGGGTCTGACACAAGAGAGCAGAGTCCTCTGGATGTGGGAAGCAGAGTCCCCTCTGAGCTTTGTGCCTGCATCTTCTGCCCACAGCACCCTATTCCTGCCTGACCCATTCTCCTCCTCCTCCTTTTTCCCATTGAGATGAAATTCACACAACATGAACCAAGTAAAGGTGAACAGTTTGGTGGTGTGGAGTAGGTTCACAGCCTTGTGCCCTGTGCATGGTGTGCCTGGTGCAGATCTAGTTCCAGAACATTCTCATTATCCTAAGCTCCCAACCCATTTAGCAAATCACTCTTCCTTCCCCACTCCCATAACTGCTAGCAACCACTCATCTGATTTCTGTCTTTACAGATGTACCCCTTCTAATCACTTCATATCAGTATAATCACACCACATGTAGCCTTTTGTGGCTGCCTGGTTTCACTTAGTGTGGTATTTTTGAGATCCATCCCTATATTGTGGCATGTGTCCACACTTCCTTCCTTTCCATGGCTGAGTAATATTCCCTTGCATGGATATACCATATTTTGTGTATCTATTCATCTGCCAATGAGCATTTGGGTTGTTTCTACCTTTTGGCTATGGTGAAGAGTGCTGCTCGGAACATTCAAGTACAAGTTTTTATTTGAGAACTCGTTTTCAGTTCTTTGGACTACAGACCCCAATCCATTACTTTTTTTTTTAATTGAAGATTTATTTATTTTAGAGAAAGAGAGAGCAAGCATTGAGTCGGGACAGGGGAGGCAGAGGGAGAGAGAATCTCAAGCAGATTCCCACTGAGCACCGAGCTGGACACAGAGCTTGATCTCATGATCCTGAGATCATGACGTGAGCCAAAACCAAGAGTTGGATGCGTAACCTACTGAGCAACCCAGGTGCCCCACTCCCAATCCATTCCTGAAATGGCACCTTGAGAGTCACTTCCTCTATGATTTTCTCTGACTCTATATTTCCTAGAGCTAAACTGGAGACCTTTCCACCGCATGCCCCCTCTAGGATTGCCATGGACACTGGTACAAGTTGTACACTGCATAACTCAAGGGGGAACAATTCACACTGGTCATTATAGATTTGTACATTTATTAAGACAATCTTCCAGCAGATAGAGGAAAAGTGCCTTGAGACAGCAGTGCCTTTTTCTATTTCTATAAAGGCACCACATGGCTTCATGGTGGCCCTGGCTCCAATAGCCCAAAGACTCCCTCCACTGCAATCTAATCTCACTGTGACCATTATTTCAACTCTAGCCGTTTTAGTGGGAAAGGGTATAGATTATATGGAAAAATAATAGATCCTTTATCCATGATAGGACTCTATGGATGAAGGGAAAAACTTTCCATCTTAGAAAAAAAATTTTTGCTGCTTTACATTATTCACAATAGCTGAACAGTAGAAACAACAAAAAAACCCATCAACTGCTGAGTAGATAAACAAAAATCCATACCATGGAATATCACTCAGCCATAAAGAAGAAATCTAACACTGACACCTGTTACAATGTAGATGGACACTGAAATCATGATGC
Source organism: Meles meles (assembly GCF_922984935.1). Lineage (NCBI taxonomy): Eukaryota > Metazoa > Chordata > Mammalia > Carnivora > Mustelidae > Meles > Meles meles. The sequence continues at coordinate 31,967,844 of NC_060086.1, read as the reverse complement.
TCCGGGAAAGAAGCCAGTCACTGAAGACCACATACTGTAGCATTCATGCCATTGATAGGAAGCGTGCAGAACAGGCAAATCCAGAGAGACAGAAAGTGGACAAGCAATCCCGTGGAACTGGAGGTAGGAGGGGAAAAGGACTACCAACAGGCACACAATTTTGGGGTGGGTAAGAGATATATAAAATTAGATTATGCTGATGGCTGCATCCCCCACCCCGTAAACTCACTAGTGACCAGGGAACTGTATACTTTTTTAATATTTTATTTATTTGATAGAGGGATAGAGAGAGAGCACAAGTAGGCAGGGTGGCAGGCAGAGGGAGAGGGAGAAGCAGTCTCCCCACTAAGCAGGGAGTCCCATGCGGGGCTCGATCCCAAGACCCTGGGATCATGACCTGAGCCAAAGGCACTTGCTTAACTGACTGAGCCACTCAGGTGCCCCAGGGAACTGTATACTTTGAATGGACTGATTTATGATACATAAATTATACCACAATAAAGCTTTTTAAAATAAACTATGTTAATTTTACACTATCTCTGAATCAAGAGACCTGCCTCCTTAAACTTCACATATCTATTTGTTTTTCAGAAGTTACAAAACTGGGGTGCGGGGGCGGGTGGCCCAGTCAGTTAAGTGTCTACTCTTGGTTTCGGCTCAGGTCGTGATCTCAGGGTCTTGGGTTTGAGCCCTGCATCAGGCTCAGAGCGCAGCAAGGAGTCTGCTACAGTTTCTCTCTCCCTCTACCCTTCCCCACGGCTTGTACACACACACACACACTCTCTCTCTCAAATAAATTAATTTAAAAAAAAAAAAAGAAAGAAAGAGAACAAGTTACAAAGCTGCTTTTAATGCTTCTCCTACTGGTTCCTGAGCAGCTGAAGGTCAAGGGCTGGGCCTGATCCCAGGTACCAGGAACAGAGCTTGACACATAGTAGGTGCTCAAGAAATGCTTTCTCCTTTGTATTTCTCTCCCCCAAGGCAATCAAGACAGAAGCAACAAAAACACTTATGTCTATGGTCACAACCGCACTCAGCAAACACGTCCTGAGCCTCTACTGGAAACACAAAGTTCATGAGGACCTACTGAGTCTGTTTTTAAGAGGCTTGGGATGCAGGATGGCAGTCAGATGGGCAAAGAAATGAAGGCAGGAAGCGAGCAAAGGCTACCATAGGTGTTTGCCCAAAATGCTTCGGACAAGAGGGTTGGTTCTGCGGCCGCTTGAGACAGAGCTGCGAAGTCTTCACAGCTGAAGTGATTCTGAGCAGCGTGTATAGACTGTGTAGCAATCACCGGGGTAGGGAATGTGGGAGACACCAAGGAAGTAGAGAACCTCAAGCAGGGGGCCTGGGACACAGTAGGTCAGAGACGGAGAGAGGACAGAGTCCAGGAGCAGAGGGGTGCGGGGCTGGGGCAGGCCATCCAGCATCGCCCAGCCCAGAGATGTGGGGTGTTCCCTACCTCACATGCACCCCTAAACATGCCTCTCTCTCTCTTCCTTCCCCCCAGATTCAGGGTCTGGCCTTGGATGTGCAAGTCTGCGAGTCAGCTTGCGGGGGAGATCAAGGACTCCGGTGGTCCCTCCCCCGAAGAGGCCTGAAGACTCTCAGGGGACGCCCAGCTCCCCGCAGACCAGCTATTTCGGCCTGATCCCAAACACAAGCTCGTGGTTTATGGCTGGGGAGCCAGAGGCTTGCAGGTTGACCATAAAAGGAGAAAACCAAGCTGGGACTGAGAACACACCCGGGCTCACGGCTTCTCTTCCTTCCCATGCCTTCCTGTTAGGGGACCCAGCGAGAGGGAGGTGGCCAGGCCTGTGTCGCTAGAGGGGCACCCCTCCCCGCCCCAGCCAGTAAGGAACAGAGGACACAGCCTCCCTTGTATGCGGAAGAGCACCTGCTAACTCATGCCACACGTGAAGGTAAATGTCAGGGCCGGGCCTCCACTGTGGGCTGCAGACAGGTGACAGCTGACACCAGCAGCCCCTGCCGGGAGCAGACAGCGGGTCCCCCACGCACTGTCCGAATCAAGCCCTGCACCAGCTGGGGTAGGCCCAGTTCTTAGCCTCACGGCTCACAGAGATTCTAACCCAGCTCCAGGGCCCATGGCCCAACCGACTACTCAGCAGGTCAAGGTCCTTCTCTTTCTCAGGGCCTTTCCCTTGTTCTCCAGGGGAGCTGGTAGGAAGAGATTCTGGGTGGGAAGAGATTCTGGGTGGGAAGAGATAATGCTGGAGCCCAGCAGGAATCTTCCAGATCCACAGGGAGTTCTGACGTCTCTCATAGCAGACCTGGCCAGGTGATGGATGGGGTCTGGGGAGACCAGTATTTTCTGGGCAGGCTCTCGGGCCTCAGCTCCGACCTGTCCCACTCTCCCTCCTCTGGGCTCCAACCCCACCAGCCTGTGGATCCCATATGCATCTCATTTGCTACGCCCACGCCCACGTGTCCCCTCCCCTGCCCTCTCAGACTCTTGACAGCCTCCAAGGTCCACCTCAACGCCCCCGGGAACTCCCTTCCAGAGCCCATGTATTTGTGGGGATGATTTGATTATCTACCTGGCTTCTCCCTTGCCTCATCCCCACCAAGTAGTTGGTACCCCTCCTCACCAGCAACCCCAGAGTGGGGTCTCAACACTGTTGAATTAAAAGGGGTACAGGGAGCCAGGTTCCCTCTGAGGTTGGGAGAACAGGGGGAGGAGGCTGGCGTATGCGTTTGTGCTCAGCAAAAGTCAGCCTGGGGTGACTAAGGCAACCAGGCCTGCTTCGTCCACTCTGTATTTACTGCTTGTTACCTAAAAAAAAAGAAAAATTCTCCCTAGCTCTCTCCCCTCTGTCTAAGTAAGACACCACAAGCACTCCATAAAAGGGTTGTAAGAATCAGATGATCCTTACCCTTCCTCATTTCCTGGCAAAGAACGTGAACTTCTCATGATCACTCAGATCGCCAACCTACATGTCCCAGGGCCCCCGTGATGACCTAGCCAGGCAAACGGAGCCCCTGTCTGACCACCTCAGCGCCAGGCCAGATGGAAAGCTGAGAGCTGCTGCAAAATCTCCAAAAGGCAGAGAACAAGGAATCTGGTCCCCTCCGTGGGGACATATTGCAGCAATGTGGTTTTTGGAGCAAAATGACTTGGAAGGACTTTCTGGCTGTACCTCTTGGGCGAGGTGCTGTCCCTCTGAGGAAAAGAGGGATAAGAATCCCCACCTCTCCAGGAGAGGAGAACAGTAAACTAAGACTGGATGGACAAAGCTTTAAATGACCCCACGGCACGTGGAAGAACTCAGCAAGTGTTCCGATCATCACCACGGCCATCGCCCACGTCGTCCAAAATAGCGAGCTTACACAGCAGCTCTAGACGGCAACAATTCTGTCCCAGGGGACCGCGTATGAGACCAAGTGCAGTGCTTTCTAATGAGAGGGCCTAAGCCAGTCCCTTAGTCTCCTGGGGCCTCAGTTTCCTGGTCTGAAAAACGGGGGTAAGAGCACGTCACTACCATGCGGCCTAGAAGGGAAAAGCAGTGTTTTGAGGGCAGCAGAGGGTGACGTCTCCAGGCGGGACACGGGGCTCTAGGGCCAACTCACTCAGTGCACTGAGGGTCAGTTTTGTCCCTCTGTAAATGGGCAGGCTCGTGGTGCTGCAGAGCCGAGCTGTCCGGGCTTTCCAGAGCAGTGAGCTGGGCTGGGGGGACATCGGTGCCCTCCTTCTCTCTGCCAAGCTTACAGAGCAGCCTCTGGTGGGTTGGTGAGCCTGAGCCAGCTCCCCAGGACCCACCGACCTTGACCTCCCTCGGACAGAGGGACAGAGAGTGTGGGAAATTGCAAAGCAGAGAGCTTAGAGGTTAGCTCACGCCATCTCCTAGATATCTCGTCAGTTTCAAGAGGGTTCAGCCAAGAGCCCCGGAGCTGACAGAAGCCAGCCAGCCGGGCCATGATTTCTTTTTTAATCCCCTGAGAGCGGCCCTTCGGTGCTAATTACATGAGGACAAAACACTCTGCTCTCCTGCACAGGGTAACAAACCCTGAAGGCTCCACACATCAGGAGGAAATCCTATGCACCTTTCAAACCCTTTCAAACCCCCCTTCCTGGGGACCCTACAGGGGAGGCGGGAAATCCAAATTGGCTTACCTGGGAAGCCTCGTGGTGCTTTCGCCACATGCATCCTGCTAATTTACCCTGGTCAGTTAACTCTGGCTTCACTAGGGCTGTGTAAGAAGGTAGAACCTTCCGGGAGCAAACCGCCTTCCACGGGACAGTCCGGGACGCCGCGCAGCAGCTGGCTGACCAGGTAAGCCTCAGGCTTGGGCATCAGATAAGCAAGTTCAAATCCAGCTCTGAGCCTCCCAGGGCCTTCGGCAAGTTCTTTACCTCCCCCGAGCCTCAGTTTCCCAGGCTCTAAAATGAGCCCCTGGTCCCAGGGTTGGATTAACCGACAAGTCATATGAACACAACCCCACGTGCACGTGCGCACACGGGAAGGAAGAGAGGGAAAAATAATGAGGAATTTTGAAAGGATTCAGTATTTGCTGTTTCGTAAAAACCAGCAATGGGACATGCTGTGGCGAAAAATAAAAACTTTGCTGCCCTTCCTGACTTTATAGTTTAGTATTGTTTTTATTCTAGAGTCCGTTTATGGGCACTACAATATCTTCGAGGCTTTATTTTATTATTTTTAAAGATTTTATTTATTGATTTGAAAGAAAGAGAGAGAGAGAGCACAAGCAGGGAGATGGGGAGGAGCAGAGAGAGAGAGAAGCAGACTCCCAGCCGGATGCTGGGCTCAATCCCAGGATCCTGGCCTGGGACCATGGGCTTGCCGGCATGATCATGACCTGCCTGAGCGGGTCCTGGGAGCAAGCCCCGTATGGGGCTCCCTGCTCAGCAGGGAGTCTGCTTTTCCCTCTGCCCCTCCTACCACTGGTTCTCTCAATCTCTCTCTAATAAATAAATAAATCTATGAAAAAAATTCACTATTATCATTATCAGCTCTTTGGAAAAGAAGGTTTGAGAGAGAGTTTCCATTCAAGGATAGTGGGCTGGACACTTGCCATTCGTGCCCCTTCCTCCCCAAACCGGAGTAAAAAGGCAGTAAAGGGACTTTCTGAGTTGAAATGAACTGGAAAAGAGAGAAATGTAAAGAAGTCTTGGAAGCCAGAAAACACGACGAGTGAGGACGGTCGCAGGAAAGGAGATGTCTAAGCTCCAGTGGGCAAAGCTGAAAGCAGCCTGATTCCATCACAGACTCCCCTGCCCCCAGGCCAAACCTCAGTAACCGGCCACGGCAGGGGGCTCGGGGAGACCGGGCAGAAAGGAGGACTGACAGACACAAGGATCAGCTGGAATTCTGTCTGAGAAGCTGCTAGACATGCCAGATACCGTCCACGCTCCCTGCAGCCAAGGATCTGTCCTTCCCCCAGCCCACAGGAGGAGGCAGATTTTATTCTCTGCAGAACGAAATCCCTGGGCGGCACCAGGGGTCACATTGAAAGGATAACGTGCAAGTTTCCTTCCACAGTTTGAAACCCTTGGTCTCTTAACTAGACCCTCACAATGATGGGAGACAGGTCTTCACCCTCCAGGGAGACAGACCACTGCACAAGTCTTCCCTGAAAACCTGATCAGCGCAAGGATGAAAAAGATGGAGGGGCGCCTGGGTGGCTCAGTTGGTTAAGCGACTGCCTTTGGCTCAGGTCATGATCCTGGAGTCCCAGGATCGAGTCCCACATCAGGCTCCCTGCTCGGTGGGGAGTCTGCTTCTCTAACTGACCTCTCTCATGCTCTCTCTCATTCTCTCTCTCTCTCAAATAAATAAATAAAGTCTTTAAAAAAAAAAAAGATGGAAAGATCTATGAGAAGGGCTGCAGTGGAATGGCCCAGCTCTCCTCAAACGATAGCCAAGCTCATCACCAGCAAACCCCTCCTTCAAGCACATATATAATATGGATATGATGACAAGTTAAAGCTTGTCAGTCAACAGCCAGTCAACAGAGGGCTCATTAGACAAAGTTAAAGTAACTGCCCAGAGAAAGAAAGAAAAAAAAAAAGAATAAAAAGATAAGGAGATGAAAAAGGGACAGTCCCAGAGTTCCATTCTGGACATGCGAAGACTTCTAGAAAAGCAGAACAGAGTACACAGAAATAAATCATCAAGGAAGTAATTCACAAAAATAGCTCAGAATATAAGACCACGTGTTTATAGATGAAAGGCATCCATGAAGTCTCCAGCACAATGGGTGAAAAGAGACCCAGGACAAATCCCATCAACATCATGAAACACCGGGATAAAGAAGGGTCTAAGAGCTTCCGGAGAAGGAGAAAAATGATTTTTTTTGGTCACGCGCAAAGGATTACGAATCTGATTGCCTTTTATCTTCTCAGCAACGAAACAAGCTAGAAGGCTGTGAAGCCATGCCTTAAAAACGCCAAAAGAAAACTAATTGTTGCTTAAAACGGTAAACTCAGCTAGACTGGCCTTTACCTATTAGAGATGCATCAAGTCTTCAGATGAGATAAGCAGGATCTCAATCTGTCTTGTCTACATCCTGACTTCCGAAAGTACTAGAAAATGTGCTCCATTTACACAGGAGGATGAATCAAGGAAGAGGAAGGCATGGAAACCAGGAAACAAGGAATCCACCATGAGAGGGTTGAAGCTAATTCCAAACATGCTAAGGAAAGTCCCAGATGTCGGCTGCCTGTCATAGAGTGTAGTTGGGGCAGGTTGGAAGGCTCCAGTAGTGATCGCCTTCAAGGACAAGCTATAAGCAGGGTCCCCAACATATATCTGGACATACTTAAAGGATATCAACACATTTAGAAAGGAGAATTGGGGTAGAATTAATGATTAAGTGCATTCCTTCATTCATCAACAAATATTAACTGAGGAAAAAAATTAACTGAGCAGCTACTAAGTGCCAGACACCAGTAGAGATACAGAGTTGAATAGGCAGACAAGGATGGAGTCTGGCTTTCATGCAGGGTATGGGTCCTCAGGAGCTTAAGGGTTCACGTACCACATTCGATGGATGTGTTAGCCCACCCCAGTCCCCCCCTCTTCACGCTTCATCTTGTCCTACAAAGGGTTTAAGGAGGAAGCCATAGCTGCTCCCTTCACACCTCCAACGAGACAGAAAGCTCATTGTGCATCCCAGCCAAGTGACTTTCCACCCTGGGAGCATGACCTTCATCAACAGAGTCAAAAAAACTAGGCCTCCACCTTCCTTGGCAAAAAAACCAAACTTCCACTTTCTAGAGAAAATGTTGTTTTTCCCAAGTTTGTATTCTCCCCCCATGAATTGTTCCATTGGAGTCTATCATTTGTAGTTTTCCAGAAAGTACCAGGTAATGCCAAAATGAAACCATATGGAGCAGCTGTTGATTCACATTTAAACTCAATAAACCAAATAAAGTTTTTATCATAGAGTCATCTTGAAGGACAACACAATGGAGCCTTTATGGAGCACCCCCAAAACAAAAGAGCCCTTGGGAGAAACAGGTGACCCCTCTCACAAGTCTCGTAAGTCTGCAAAAATTATTCTCGTTAGCTGCAGGAATCAAACAGGACATGAAGAACGTTGTGTTATGCTCTCATGGGATTTTGTCCAAAAAAAAAAAAGTTAAAAAAAAAATCAACCCTTAATTTTCTGCTCAATCTAAGAATTAGCATCTAGCTGCAATTATAACCAAATTCCTACTATATGTAGCTAAAACAGACTGACAGTTGGCAAGGTCACTTCCCCTGCCCAATCAAACCTTTTCTCCCCCCTTACAGTGAAATTTTGGTCCCTGTTTGAACTGATTTTTTTTTCTGGAATCAATTATTTTCAGACAATCAAAATTTCCTCCATTTCAGAATATTCAGCTCAGTTATGACATGAAAGGCTGCATGCCAAAGTGTTGATGGTCATGATCCCTGGGTGATAGGATTATGGGTGCTGGTATATTCTCTTTAGCTTAAATAAGTTTTAATTCTTCTAGGATGAATGTCCAATATTAATGGTTTTTTTAAAGTCACATACATGTATTTTAAGAACACTGTGCCCTTCCCCTTCTCCTTTGCTAACAGAATTTCATTTCATTCTGGTGTTCAGAGAAAAACGTGCTTATGGGAGCTCCCTTAGCTCCAGGAAAGAACCAGAAATAGTCCAAGCCAATTATAAAGATACCAGTCCTCTTTGCCAACGATTAGTTTAGAAGTTGGCATATGCCCAAAGGTTTAGCCAGTGAGACATAATTACAAACAATTACTAATGTCCCAGTCCTCTGCCAACCATTGGTTTAGAGGTTGGCGTGTGACCAAGTTTTAGCCAATGAGACATCAGGGGATGCCTGCTGAGGAGTTTCTGGAAAAGGTTTTTCTACCTGATACAAAAGAGACAAGAAAAGAACCTAACCTTCCACTTTCTTCAGGCTTTTGGACATCGTTGCATAAGGACATGATCTCTATAGCTATGGTTGCCATTTTGTGACCATGAGGAAGAAGCCAAGAAAATCCCAAAGGAGTCTGTTTTTGAGCTTCTCAACTAATTAATCCTGAAATCATCAACCTGCACACTTCTTGTCATGTGAAATAATAAACTCCTATTGTTTAAGCCACTTTAATTCGTTGCTATATGGTGTGCTATATTTTTGTGCAACTAAAAGTACCCCAAATGACATGAATACAATAACTTGGTGATGTTCAGCTTCCTTAAAAAGGTGTGAGAACCATCACTGTAAACTTGTCCATCAAGGGAGACCACAAAGAATTTTTTTTTTTAAACAAAGACACATAGCTAACTCCAGAAGCCACCCTTCACAACCAAGATTACATCTCTGTGGGGTGCCTGGGTGGCTCAGTGGGTTAAAGCCTCTGCCTTCAGCTCAGGTCATGATCCCAGGGTCCTGGATCGAGTCCCGCATCGGGCTCTCTGCTCGGCAAGGAGCCTGCTTCCCCCACCCCATCTCTCTCTGCCTACCTCTCTGCCTACTTGTGATCTCTGTCTGTCAAATGAATAAATAAAATCTTAAAAAAAAAAAAAATAGATTACATCTCTATAGCCCTTTCTGCAAGGCACCATCTGCTGGTCTTTGAAGGTAATGGCAGCCCCGTGTCTACAGTGATCCAGCTTGGGTCACACATGTGGGGTTTGGCTAACTTTGTCAGTAACTTGGGGGCACTTCTACGGAGCCCTTCTAGGTTGGCTACACCTGGATCCCTGCCCTCAGGAATCGAAAGCTCAGTTCTGGAAAGGTGCTCCCAGAACTGAGCTTTCGATTCCTGACTCAGAATACTCTGAAGGTAGCTACTCCAGAGGTTGCAAAGTCAAACACAAGGGCAGGGTAGTTATCATGAACAAATGCCCCAGGTAAGGACTGGGGAACTGGAAAACTCATGCCCCTAACATACACTTTTTATATATAATTTCCCAGTTGTCGAAAGTGACAACTACTTCAAGTATCCTTAAAACTGTATGGACCAAATCAAACTTATCTGAAGGCTGGAAGCAGCCTGCCAGCTGCTGGTTCATAACCTCAGGACTAGTCACACGTTATAACCATGTAAAATCATATACAGCTTTAGGACTGCCCAAGTCCTTTTCCATTGCCCTCTCCCAAATGTAAGGATGGGAGAACTCCTGTGTCTCAAGTCCAGATCCTGTACAGGAAAGAAAATGCTCTCGCCCTTCCCCAAAGATAGTCACCCTGGGATGGGTGCTGCCCTTTGTACAATGCACCCAAAACACGAGGAGGAAACCAAGGGCTCAACCGTTCTGAGGCAAAGGGATTTACTGAGGACCAAGAGGACCAAGGTGGTTGAACTGGTAAACCATACAACTTAGAGATGCCCCGATTTCTTTTTCTTGTTTTATTACACTGGCTAAGACTTCTAGCACAATGTTCATTAGGAGTGGTGAGAGTGGATATCCTTACTTTGTAACTCATTGTAGGGGGCAAGCCTTCAAACTGTCACTTTCTGGAAATATCTCCCATCTTGGTCTGAGTGGTGGCCAGATGAGTGCAGACATAGGCCAGAATTAATTTTAGGCTGGACACGAAGTTTGTGGATTAAGATCATTAATAATAGTAATAATAATAATAGTAATACACAAACATAGAGGTGATATCCAAAGGGCTTCCATTTGGACAAGGCTGCCTGAGAATCTCCACAAGCTGCAAGATGGACCCTATCACTCCCTTTTTACAGATGGGGAAACTGAGGCCAGAGAGGAGACAACATCTCACACCACCCCCCAGGGCGGCAAATCCAGAGGTGGCCGACTGGGACCCCAGGGGCTCACGGCCACCCCCTTCCCTCCGGAGGTGAAGAGGGCTCTGCACCGTCCAGCAGACAGCTGGCCGGGCCCGGGGCAACAGAGGGGCTGGGGCGCAGAGCAGCCCATGCCCGTATTTGCCCAAGCCGTCCACTCTCCCTCACCCTCCCAGCCGTGCACCCAGATGTTCGGCTGGCTTTTTCCCTTTTTCAGTCACAAGGCTCCTGAGGCCCAGTGCAGCCTGCCAAACTCCGCATTCTTGGCGAGGACTGCAGGCCGGGCGGGTGGGCGGGCGGGCAGGAGGGGCCCGGGCAGGGCTCAGGAGCTCCCAGAGGCGGCCCCGGACAATACCCTGTCCACCTGGAGAGTGGCTCACCTTGCAGCATGCTCCTGTAGGCCGTGTCCGCGATGGCGTAGATGTGGGGCGGCATTTCGTGCCTCTTCTTGCCCTTGTACATGTCCACGATCTTCTCCGAGTAGATGGGCAGTTGCTTATAGGGGTTGACCACCACACAGAAGAGGCCAGAGTATGTCTGCCAAAGAGAGAACCCAAGCTTACTTGCAGCATGCGGCCTCGGGGAGAACTTGGACACCCAGCGCACAGGGTCCCAGCCCAGCTATGCCCATCCCTGCCTGCATTGAAACACGCACTGAGCAGCTCTGCATGGATTTGCTCACGGCACCCTCATGAGAAAACTGCTGGATGCATTCATATTGCTGTTGTAGAGATGGGGAAACTGAGGCTCAGAGTCCTAATGGGAACGCCTGGGCTTCACTGATAGGAGGGCTGTGGGGGAAGAGGATGAGCAAGGGGCAAGCCCGGGTTTCCGGGCCACCTGTGTTCTATCTTAGAGCTGAGTGCTTTCCGACAATTGGGGTTCAGACCCCTCTCTGGGGTGCAGGCACCTCCCCTGCATGCCGCCTCTCACCTCCCTGAGCCTCCGTCTACTGAACACTTACTAAGCACCTGTACTAAGCTCTAAGGCCTTCACGGGCATCTCTTCATTGAGTCCCCTTATCTACCGTGTGACTGTCGCACTGTGATTTCCCTGCTGCCCATGTAGGAGACAAGGAAAACAGGGTGGGTGAGGTCGTCGCCGGGAAATTCGGAGCTAGCCAGCACGACAGTCCTGCCCCAAGAGAGTTCACACTTCTTGACCATTAACAAAACACCACCTCATCCGTGAACAGAAGGGATTAGACACAGCTGTCCCCCAAAAGGAACGGCCCTGACACACACTAGGGCATGAACGAACCCCCAAAATGGTCTATGCTCGGTATGGAAGAAGCCAGACACAAAAGGTCACCTAGTGTAGGATTCCATGTATACAAAACGTCCAGGACGGGCAAATCATGGAGACAGAAATACATCCCTGGTTTCCAGGCACTGAGGGGCGGGGAGGGGGAGTGACTGCTCCGGGCTACGGGGGTTTCCTTTACTGGGGGGGGGGGGGGTTCATAAAAACATTCTAGAACAAGATGGTGCCGCGAACTGTACAACGCTGGAGATGGGCTAAATGCCATTGAATTGTCCCCTTGAAACGGCTCAAATGGCAAATTCTAGATTATTTGGATTTTATCACAACTAAAAAAAAAAAAAAAAGTTGTGCAGGAAAAGGGCATGAAGGCACTCGGCAAACCCCACCGCGCGCACACACATGAGGCATTTTCCGTGTTCTGGCCATTCTCTCCTAGACATCGACTTCTCCCCGGGCTGAGATCACAGCTCCAGGGACAGGCTCCATCCTGTCCCACGGGAACTGTTTTTCCCAAACGATACCATCAGTGCCGCCCGAGGCTCTAGTAGCCGGGAAGCAGGCCCTCCCTCCTCCTCCCCCTGGAAGGGACAAACGGGGGAGCAGATGGCCCATCTCTGGGAGACACTCAAGACCAAGCAAACACCAGAGAGGTTAAGCAACTTGACCAAAGACACAAAGCGAGACCCTAGCGGCGCCAAGCCCGGCTCCGCTCACTGCCAGGCCTGAGCACCAGCCAGGAGGCCTCCCAACCTCTGCCTGTCCTATAGAAAGAAAAACAAATTTGTGCACTCAGTCCCTCAGTCATTCAGTGGGTATGTCCCAGACACCGTGCAAGGCTCTGGGCTTAGAGAAGACAAAAAAAACACAACATCCTTCCCACAAAGGGATTTCAGCCTTGCCCGGAGCTAATTGGAGGGGGAAGAACCCCCTCAGGGCTCAGTCTGTGTGCAAAGGGACAGTGTGTGATGGGCCTGGGTGAGAAGGGGACAGAATTTTCAAAAAGTATAGGATTGGCATGTGGGAGGAGGCACTACCCTAAAAAGGCAGGAATGAGGTCAACACAGGCCTGTCTAGACATCCATCAGCCTTTTATTGAGCATCTACTGTATACTGGGTCTGTGCTAGATGCTGGAGATAGATAAATCAGTGGTTTATCTATCTACCTCCAAGGACCTGCAGATCAGCGTGGGGACAAGAATGTTTAAAATAATGTCACTCGAACAAGGATAGAGCCTAGGGAATGAGGGGAGCAATAAAGAGAGGGTCCTAGGGGCGCCTGGGTTGCTCAGTGGGTTAAAGCCTCTACCTTCGGCTCAGGTCATGAGCCCAGGGTCCTGGGATCGAGTCCCGCATCGGGCTCTCTGCTTAGCTGGGAGACTGCTTCCCCCCCTCTCTCGGCCTGTCTCTCTGCCTACTTGTGATCTCTCTCTGTCATATAAATAAATAAGATCTTTAAAAAAAGGGGGGGGGAGGATCCTAATCCCCACTGGGGGGCAGTCAGGGAAACTTCCAGTGGGGAGGAGCTCCCTGCCCAGAGCCTTAGCAGACAAGGAGGTGTCAGCCTGCTCAGGAGGTAGCGAACGCATGGAAGGCGGCAGGGTGAGGGCACGCTTGCCAGGAAATTGTCAGCAGTTTAGTGTGTCTGGATCATAAAGGAGGAGACAAGCGAGGGTAAAGACAGAGGCACCTACAATAGCAGGCCTAAGCGGACCTGCACTCGCCGGATGGGTCCACTGTCGACCTGGATGCCCCCTCCCACATCTGATTGTCCAGCCCCCTCCCGCCATCTGGCCAACACCAGTGCAAATACCCCGACGGCCAGAGCACCCTCTTCGTCCTCTCCAGTCTCTACACAGGCCTGGGCATACAGCAGGTGCTCACTAAATGCTTGCCCAATAAATGCCTGAGGGGTATGTTAATTACAGAGATTCCCCAGAACAGGGGTGGCAATGCCTTCATCTCTGTGACCTGGGGCTTAGCACTGGGCTAGCACACAGTAGGTGCTCAGTAGATGCTTGCTGACCTGGTGACAAAGGGCAGGGGCTCTGTGTCCTGGTCCCTAGTACAGGGCCTCGCATGGAGTAAGTGTTCAAATATTGATCAGTCATTTGAATGATGGTCAACCAAGTTCTACCCTACCTCTCCTTCAGGTTTTAACTCCACTTTCAGACGCCCCTGGGCCGTGCCCCCGGCCAACCTCCATGCCCTTGTTGGAATGTGGGTCACTTACATTGTAAATGACATTACATTACGTCATTTACATTTTACATAAACCTCCCTCTCCCCAAGCCCTTGACCTGGAGACAGTAAAGGGTAGCAGTTAAGGGTACAGAATCGAGTACTGAGAACTTGTTTTGAACCAACCCTCATTCTGCTACCTCCTTACTGTGTGACCCTGGGCAAGTCTCTTGACCTCTCTGAGCCTGTTTTCCTCGACTGCAAAATGAAGGTGTGTAATAGTAGATCCTTCGTGGGCTTGCTGGGAGATAGTGCTCATGAAACATTTAACAGAGTGTGGAGTATGTAACAGGTGCTCAATAAACGTTAGTGACTATAGCCTGCTCCTTCCCAGCTTGGAACCGTCACACGTGCTGTTGCTTCTATATCTCCCCGCCGTCTCCCCAAAGCCATTCCCATCTTCTCTTTCAGGGCCCATCCTAAACATCAGCTCCCAGACTGCAGGGTGCCCACTGAAGGGGCCATGCACAAGGCAGACACTCAGTAAACACTTGCTGAATACAATGAATAGAGGAAAGAAGGAACACACGGCTCTCCCAACTCCATCGCCAGCTCCCGAAGAAGCAGAAGCGTGCTCCTGTCTGCCTAGGACAGCTCCTGGTGCGAAGCCCCCAGCAAGCCCTTAATCCAAGCTTCCAGGCAGTTCTGAATCTCTGTGCAGTTCAGCACATCTTTCCAGGGCACAATGACCTGAGAGGAAGACCTGGGCAGACAGAAGCACACTCCCACCCAGGGTGGCTGGGCTTCAGAATCTGTAGGACTCAGCCCTGTTTAACCTCAGTTCATTTCACCAGCCCCGGCCCCACCGCAGTTGGTGGCCTTTCTGCTTCCCTGTCCCCCTCTCCAGCTGGTCAAGTTCAGAGTTTCGATATCCCCACCTCCTGTGTTCCAGCCAGCATCTCAGGGCTCCTTGCCACCAGCAGGTCCCAGCCATAGGCCCAGGGTTTCCCTCTTGTGACCGTATTAGGAAGGGACCCAAGTTCTTCCCTGAGACTTTATATGGTCAGCCACAGAGCCCTGAGCAGGCGACTGCTCCCACGGCCTCCTCCGGCAGGAACAAGAACCAACAGGGGAAGGTGGAAGGAAACCAGACTGTAAGTCACACAGCCCAGGGCAGAACCTTAGCTTGGCCCTCCTCCATTACCTGAGGGATCTGTGCGGGTGGCCGAACCCTGGAGCCTCTTCTAACCCATCTGTAAAATGATGGAGAGGGTCGCCTGGGTGGCTCAGTGGGTTAAGCGTCTGCCTTCAGCTCAGCTCATGATCTCGGGGTCCTGGGATCAAGCCCAGGCTCCCTGCTCAGTGGAGAGTCTGGTTCTCCCTCTGCTTCTCACACCTGCTCGTGTTCTCACTCTCAAATAAATAAAATTCTTTTAAAGTACATTTATACATATACAAACATGCACGTATTTGCCTGTATAGGTATAAAATATTTCTGGAAGCCTATGTAAGAAACGTGCTTGAGGCCTCCTATGGAAGGGAACCAGACGATGAGGAATGGGGACGAAAGGACAAAATTTGAACATTTTTTAAATTATTTAATTATTTCATATTTGCCTGTATTGTCTATTCAAAATATCGTGTTAAATCTGGCCATCCAGTTAACAACACGCACAAGAAGAAGCCACAAGGCACGATTTCGGCTTCTTATTTTTAAATATTTCCCTGTAGTCTTTGCACAAACAGCCCCGTGTTACTGGAAAGCTTCTGTGAAGGAATAACAATTTGAAAGATCTAAACAGTGAGGTCACAGGGCTCAGTAAGGGGCAGCCCCCAGCTGTGTTTCCTTTCCACCTTCCGAGACCCAAAGAAGTAATGTATTTTTTTTTTCCCCACCCTCCAGGACCCTCTGGCACTTGGGAGGCCTCTGTTCATAGTCTGTTCTCAGCACCCCTGAATAGATACTCCATCAGGTCACTGGGCCACGTGTCTAAGATAAAAACATGGTCACTTGCTCGAGATTGGAAGGAAGGCCTCTCCTTAGCCCCCTGGTCTTCCCAGAACAGTGAAATCAGAACCAGAAAAATACCCTCTGGGGTTCACAGGTAAGGAATTGGGGCTGGGAAACCCAGTGAATGGGAGACTTCATCTACCTCTGTTCTGGATCAGGTTCCCAACCCCAGGGCCTTGGGACAGACCTGGAAAGTCCCACTGTTGACAGGGAACGAGCAGGTTAGAGATGAGTGAAGTGAGCCAGTTAGGAAGAAAAAGCAGGTGTAGTGATCAACAACCAAGAACAATCAGCCCCAGGGTCTGGGAGACAATAGGGAGCAGTGAGGCCTGTGGAAAAGACAGGGCCCACACCCCATCAAACAGGATGGTGACCTAACAACCTGAGCCCAGGGCCACCAGAACCTTTCCTTTTTCAAGCAATGGTAGAAACTGAGATTTTTTCTTTTCTTTTCTTTTGGGAGGGGAAGGAGGGTAGATAGGGAGAGGAGATATATCAAATTAATTCAGTTTTAAAAAACTCACTCTGGGCTAACAGCTTACAACCTAGTAGGTGCTCAAGAAATCATAATTAGAAAGTTGGACTTCCTTCTGTGCACCTAAAGGTTGTCCAGCTTCAAGCTAATGGCACCCACGGCAGCATCTCCACCTGCCATGGCCCACACCCATCATTCAAGCTCAAGGTTCCAGCTATCCTGGGAACCTTTACCATCCACAGGGAGCCAATCACTCCAGCCCCGGAGCAGATAAACCTTCCCTGGACCCCAGCTCTGCCCGCTTCCGGCAAGAGGACTGAGCACAGCTGAGCCTCACTGGCCTGGTCTCTGAAATGGGGTAATATCCTCTTGCCTCATAGGATCGTTGGAAGGATTAAATGAGCAGCAGTTCAAAGCAGCGGTTCCAGGGCCTGTCTTCCTGGGTTCAAGACCCAGCTGTTTCTAATCAAGTTATGTAAGTTTTCTAAGCCCCAGTTTATCTGCAAAAATCTGATTCCAAACAGGGTCTCTCTCTTACATAAAGAAAAGAACTTGGGGCGCCTGGGTGGCTCAGTGGGTTAAGCCTCTGCCTTCGGCTCAGGTCATGGTCTCGGGGTCCTGAGATCAAGCCCCGCATCAGTCTCTCTGCTCCGCAGGGAGCCTGCTTCCCTCTCTCTCTCTGCCTGCCTCTCTGCCTACTTGTGATCTCTCTCTCTCTCTCTCTCTGTGTCAAATAAATTTTTTAAAAAATTTTTTTAAAAAAGAAAAGAACAGTAGTCACTCTAGCATCTTGGTATGAACTCATAACACGGTGACGGCAGCTGTTGTCACTGGTGAGGGGATAACGAGGCTTCTCCGAGAGTCTAATGAAAGCAAGACCCCTGCCCAGAAAAATCATGCACCTATACCCAGACCCGACCTTAAATCCCTGGAGCCTGAAAACCCCTTAGTGCCCATTTATGGGAAAAGTATAGGACATACTTTAGGGCTAAAAAAACATTTTGAGGCAAGAACACTGAACACAATTGTGGTCTACCCTCTTAACCAATTTTTAAGCGTACCATACCAGATTGTTACTGTAGCCACAATTCTCTAGAACACACTCATCTCCGCGACTGAAACCTGTATCTGTTGGACAACACCTTCCCTGTTTCCCTCTCCCCCACCTCACTCCCCGCCAGCCAGCATTCCAGGCTCTGACTCTGAGCATGACGATTTTCAAGGCCTCATATGAGCAGAACCCCCAGTGTTCGCCCTCCTGTGACTGCCTTATTTCACAGTATTGTGTCCCCTGGCTTCATCCCTGTGGCCACAAATGGCAAGATTTTCTGTCTTAAGGCTGAATGTTGGTCTATGGTATGGACACACCACGTTTTCTTTATCCATCCATCATCTTAGAATCTAGGTCTCTTATTTGCATCTGGTTTGAGTGTGTCTTATCTTCCTCCCCTTCATCAGGAAGCAGACTCAGGGCAAGGGCTGGGCCCTATAACACTCAGCATCCCCCCAGAGATGGAAGCAGGAGAGCCTAGAGCGTTCTACTGGACAGGCCAGAGTTTGACCCCCGCGGGTCCCTTCCCAGGCAAGTCACATCAACTCTCTGCCTCGGACATGTCACGTGCGGGATGGGAGGTCAGAATTGCTTTCACCACAGGACAGGAAGGACTTAGGACAGTACCCACTACCGGCAAGGCTCATACTTCACTGAGCTTCCTCTCCCTGAACCCCCTGTCCCATCCCCCAGCCAAACAGTAAGGACAGAGCCAACTGCTGAGTGGTGTGCTGAGCTCCTGGCTGAGGGAACCCAGCGCCCAGAAGGGCAGGTGAGTGTGGACAAGGTCAGAGTCACACGCATGCGCCGTGTGTGATGTGTGCCATGAACAGGTAGGGCAACAACCTACTTCTCGAGGATGAGGACACAGGACCCAATGGCTTCCATAGACTCTTCTAGAACCCAGAGGACAAGGGTCTGCATTTGAGGTGCGCTTTGCAGAATGGAGGGCAAAGCTCTCTCCATTAGCAAAAGCGAAGTCAGCATCACCTGCTGTCACGCACTGGGCTTCCCCTCCCTGACTTCCGCATCTCCTCCGTCATGGACAATGGATTCTATTTAAGGGACTAAACTGACCAGAAAGGAACGAGACAGGAGTAGGCATGCAGTCAGGCTGAAAGGCTTTTCATCTAAACTGTCCGGAGAAGCATAGCAGGAATTTGAAGCTTTGATTCATTTTTTAATCTGCTGTCAGATTAGATATTCTGGGTCTCAGCACCTTCATAAACCCTTCTTTTTTTTTTTTTTTTCTGATTTCTATTTTCAGCTCAAATGCTATGTCAGTGGACAACGGTAAGATTTATACACAGGCCTGCCCTTGACCTCCTTGAGGGAGAGAACACATCTGAGATGGGGAGGCCTGGAAAAGCTCCATCCTGCCCCCTCTCCTGCCCCTGCAGACCGGCCTCCTTAGAAATGCCCAGGCTGTACAGACAGCTCCAAGTCGGTGGTATTTCCATACAAGGAGTGGCTCGGACCAAGGGGACTTTCCCTTCGTAGTTAGGAAAGTTAAGGAGAGGCTTCAGCTCTCTGAGATCAGTTTGCTCACCTGTAAAATGGGACAAGTATCCTTATTCCGGGGACATTGTGTTGATTAAATGAGATAAGATGTGTCAAGGCACACAACAGGGGTTAGAGGATGTATTAGAGAATTCCAGGTTGCTCCTCTGATCCCTCTTGGCTCTTAAAAAAAGCTACTGTTGGGACACCTGGGTGGCTCAGTCGGTTAAGTGTCTGCCTTTGGCTCAGGTCATGGGGATCGAGTCCCACATTGGGCTCCTTGCTTAGCGGGGAGCCTATTTCTCTCTCTGCCTGCTGCTCTCCCTGCTTGTGCTCGCTCGCTCGCTCTGACAAATAAATAAAATCTGAATTTTGAAAAAAGCTACTGTTAACCTGTCTGACATATCCATATGAAGAATGGGTAATCCGTTACGACACATCCACGGGAGAGCTCGCACAGCCCCTGAGAGGATATCTTTGGGTTTATAACGGAAGTGTGGGCAAGATCAGCACGGACTCATAGACGGAAAAAAAGAGCGAGCAGGCTAACCTACGTGCGCAGGCTTATAAATACGTAAACGCATACCATCCTCACAAAGAAAGAGCTCAAGAAAGGACCGTTTTATCAGTTATGACCTCTGGGGGAGGGCTGATTTTTTGTGTGTTTGCTGGGCTTTTCTGAACTTGCCAAATCTTCTGTAATAAACGTGACTTATTTTCCTAATTAGGAAAAAAATCTGCGGTGCATTTTTATAGATGACAAGGGTTCTTTTGTATTTGTGTTTTTTTTTCGGTCGTTTTCACGTGGCAACAGGGAAGGGGGAGGGAGGGACTGTTTCACAGATTTGCAAAACATCCAAGGAAAAAAGGCTGTAACACCGACATAACCAGCAGTAACACTAGCACTCGGAGAGCGGACCACGTGCCTGGAGGAGTCCCAAGGGCATTGTGTTGAGAGTAACCCATGCTGCGAGGCTGATCCTCATCTCATGCTCATCTCACAGAGAAGGAAATGAAATTTCAGAGAAGTTAGGCAACTCGCCCCAGGGATTAGCGTGCCCTCTCTGAGGGGCAGACAAAGGCTAAACTGGAGGATCCCCCCACCCCAGCGGCTTGATACCAGGGGAGCAACCTAGGTCCTTCTTTTTTTTTTTTTTATTAAAGATTTTATTTATTTGACAGAGAAAGATCAGAAGGAAGCAGAGAGGCAGGCAGAGAGAGAGGAGGAAGCAGGCTCCCTGCTGAGCAGAGAGCCCGATGTGGGACTCGATCCCAGGACCCTGAGATCATGACCTGAGCCAAAGGCAGCGGCTTAACCCACTGAGCCAGCCAGGCGCCCAACCTAGGTCCTTCTTGCTGTGGAGAATTGGAACCCACACACCCCGAGTCACACCGGCCTCCCTCAGAACCTCCTTCAGTGATGCCAGTGTTCTGTCCCGTGCTGCCCCATACGGCAGCCACCAGCATCCCGTGCTGGTGACCACTGGACACTGGCCAGTCCAACCGAAGAAATGAATTTTGATTCCTAATTAGCGACATGGGGCCGGAAGCTACCAGAATGGACGGTAGCAGCTCTGGTCTGCTCTGGTCTGCGCGGGAGACCGAGGCGGCCCGGCTCCAGGCGAGGAGTTTCCATTTGTGACAGGGAAAACCTCCCCAAAAACCTAGCCAGACCCTCATGTCTCCTCCCCACCTGGATGCCCAGGTGGTCCAGCCTTCCCAAGAGCTCCTCCTCATTTCCAAGATGGAGGAAGAGCAGAGATGACCTCAGTGAGTCTGGTGAGCATCTGCCAGGCACCTTGGCGCTCGGCACAGGCGATCACACAGCATCTTGGCACCTCCTTTATGGGGAGGAAGGTGGTTATGCCCATTTCACAAATAGGAACACTGAGGCTTCAGGAGGTGAAAGGGTTTGTTCAAGGTCACAGTACAAGGCGGCGCAGGACTGGGGTGTGAACTCAAGTCTGAATGATTCTACCTCACCACGTGGGCCTCCCTCAACCGAGACTTTCATCCTCCCAACTTGTACCCCAAAGACATCTCGAAAGCTCTTCCTTCCCTCAGGGGTGCAGGAGGCCTGGAAGAAGTGACTAGCTGTCCCCCCAGATACTCACGTAGATGAGTCCTGAGAAGTATCTCTCCCTCAGGTTGTGGAGCACGGAAGCTTCGTTGAGGCATGTCAGCTCGGCCATGTCCTCCACTTTGGAGAATTTGGGCGGGTTCATCTTCTGGATGTCATCTTTGCCGACCGTGACCTTCTTGCCATTCTCCACCAGCTCGACAATCACCTCATCCCCTTTCTCCTCCTTGATGCTGGCTGCCTCGAAGCCTTGCTTCTCTGAAGGGACCCAAACCAGCTTCTTGGCAGCCCAGTCAGCCTGGGCCACCGGGCTGTTGACAAAGTTTTTGTCCACAAAGAGGAACTTCTCATCATCACTGAGCTGGCCCTTCTGTGCCATGGTGCCTGGTTGGTCCCCTGTGGAAAAGAGGGACAGCATCAGAATCTGGCCAAAATGAGCCCTAGAGACAGACGAATTCCTCTCTTCCCATGTCTAGGAACGCAGTCTGCAGGAACATTCCACAAAGAATGAAGATGTTCCCTGCAGTATGGTTTACAAAGTCAAAGAATGGAAACAACGCCAAGCCCCTCAGAAAGGGATGTGCCTCATGGCCTACTGTCCACCATCATGGCGCCCAAGATGCAAACGATGGTATTTTCATACAACAAAATGCTATCCAGGGGTTATGAAGCAAGAATAAGATCTACATGCTTTGATACGGGAAGGTGTCCACGTCTCATTGTTTACCGTACAAATAAAAGAGCGTTCTTCAAATAGTTATACGTAGAGTTTTCATGTTCCAAAAATTCCACGCCTAGGCGCAAACTCAAGAGAAATGAAGCTACACGTCCCCACAAAAACTTGTAGCGAATGTTCACAGAAGCGTTTCTCACAATGGCTAAAATGCACAAGTGACCAAAGCATCCATGAACAGATAGAATGAACACATAAAACGGGGTCTAGCCATGCCATGGAATATTATTCAACCCAGAAAAGGAACAGAGTACTGATATGTGTTACAACATGGATAAATCTTGATAAAATTATGCCAGGTGAAAGAATCCAGTCACAGAAGGCCACATGCTCTAGGATCCCATCTCCCTAAAATGTCCAGAAGAGGCAGATGCAGAGATACTAAAGTAGATCAGTGATTGCCAGGGGCTGAGGAGTGACAGCAGAGAAAGTATAGGGCTTCTTTTGGGGGGTGATGGAAATTTCTAGAATTTACTGTAGCTGTGACTACACAGCTTTGTGAATATGTGAGAAACCACTGAACTGTACGATTTAAAGCAGTGAATTTTACAGCATGTGACTTACAACTCAATAGAGCTTAAAAAAAATAGGAGAATGTAAATTGTAGGTATAATACCCCATTTTTATTTTAAAATGTTTAAAATAATTTAGATTTTTTTAATATATGTTTTATTTTTATTATTTATATGTATTTATCTTATTATTATATATTTATTTATAGATATTTCTAAACATTTAAAATAAAGTATTAGGAAAAAAGGCACAAAATTAGATAAATACCCACTTGTCAATACACTTGAGAGGTTTTTGGTTTTTTTTTTCAAGAGAGCAGAGCAGGGGCAGGAGGTGTAGACAGGGAGAGGATTCCAAATGGACTCTCTGCTAAGCACAGAGCCTGACACAAAGCTTGATCTCATGACCCTGACATCATGACCTGAACAGAAACTAAGAGTTGAATGCTTAACCAAATGATCCACCCAGGTATCCCTAGGGATTTTTACTTTCTATCATTTCTCCCCCAATTTCCCCCCCCCCAATCTTTTTATTGCAGTAAAATATACATAACATAAAATTTACTATCAACCATTTTTAAGTATATAGTTCAGTGGCATTAAGTACATTCATATGTCATGAACTGCCACCACCATCCAACTTGAGAAGTTTTAGGTCCTACAGAACTGACACTTAGCCCCCCATTAACTCCCCACTCCCCTTCCGCCAACCCCTGGCATCCACCGTCTACCTTCTCTATGAGCCTGGCTACTTTAAGTAGCCAGCCAAGTGACATCACGCTGTATTTGTCTTTTGTGACTAGCTTGTTCACTTAGCACCATGTCCTCAAGATTCACCCATGCTGTCCATTGTATCCGACTCTCCTTCCTCTTCAAGGCTGAGTAATATTCCATTGTATGTATATGCCTCATCTCCATGTTTATCCCTTCCTTTGTTGATAGACACCTGAGTTGCATCCATGTTTTAGCTACTGTGAGTAACGCTACTATGAACAGAGATATACTTTCAATGATCTATGTGTATCATATTTGTAGTTTTATAATTTTTGTTAAATTTACGATTAGTAAAAATAGTTGTTGGGTTTTTTTGTTTTTTGTTTTTTTATGAAGACCTTCAAGTAGCCAATACACATGAGAAAAAGATGCTCAACCTCACTAGCAAATTAGTTAAAGCAAAGAGATGTTTGTTTTCCCCAATGAGCTTAGCTGAGATGAGAACTATTGGTCATATCCAGTGTTGTCAAGGGTCGTAGGGGGTCGGTCTCTGCACATGTCACCCTTATAGATGGAAAACCTTAAAAATCTATGCAAATGCTTGATCTGCAATTGCTTTTCTTTTCTTTTTTTACAGGGGGAGGGGCAGAGAGAGAGGAAGAAGAGGCTCCCCGCTGAGCGGGGGGCCTGATGTGGGGTTTGATCCCAGGACCCCGAGATCATGACCTCAGCCGGAGTCAGATGCTTCACTTATTGAGCCACCCAGGCACCCCCTGCAATTGCATTTCTAAGAATTTAGCCCAAGGGGACAGACAAGGGCTCAGAGATGCACCACAATGTCGGGGGCGCTGTTATGTGGAACAGTAAACCTGCCATCCACCTCAAGGGTCTTCAATGATGCCTTAACTGGGACATCCATCCATTAGAATGGGGTAATTCCCCCCAGAATCCACCGTGTGGACTTTATGCCAAAATTTCTCCCTTTCCTTTTAACCTACTTATTAAAAGGTCACTTACATGCCATAAAATTCTCTCGTTTGTAAGTGTTCATTTCAGCAACTTTTAGCAAATTTACCAAGTTGTGCATCTGTCGCTACAATAAAATTTGGAATGTTCCCATCACTCCAAAAAGGGTACCTGTATGCTGGTCTGCCCTATTCCTTTTTATTTATTTATTTATTTATTTATTTATTTGACAGGTAGAGATCACAAGGCGAGAGAGGCAGGCAGAGAGAGAGAGGAGGAGGAAGCAGGCTCCCCGCCAAGCAGAGAGCCCGATGCGGGGCTCGATCCCAGGACCCTGGGATCATGACCCGAGTGAAAGGCAGAGGCTTTAACCCACTGAGCCACCCAGGCGCCCCATGGTCTGCCCTATTCCAAGCCCAGTCCCTGCACGCACTCATCCACTCTCTGTCTCTACAGGCTCCCCTTTTCTAGTTTCATACGGACGGAATCATACCATAAGTGACCGTGGATCACGCAATGATACTTATGATGTATTTCTAAGTTAAAATTATGTATAAATAGAAGGCTCAGGGGAAAAAAAAATAAATCTCAAAAGCATTATGCTAAATCAAAGAAGCCAGACTAAAAAGACTCCATTACTTCACCAATACACAGGTCTAGAAAAGGCAAAACCATCATGACAGAAAGCAGATCAGTAGTGAACGGCTGGGCAACTAACCACTGAGAGGCACAAAGGACTTCGGGGTGATGAAGCGTTCCATATTCTGATTATGGTGGTTACACGACGGTACACATTTGTCAGAACTGGGTTATACACTTAAAAGCCAGTGGATTTTTCTAAAAAAAATCGGTGAGCTTTACTGTATGTAGAATATATCTCAATAGAGTGGATGGGAATATTTATAACAGCATCTTTCTTGTAATTTTATGTGTATGTATAGACATTTTTAAAGGTCTAGAACACTGGGACGCCTGGCTGGCTCAGTCAGGGGAGCATGTGACCTCTTGACCTTAGGGGTTGTGAGTTCGAGCCCCAGGCTGGGTGTAGAGAGGACTTTCTTTTTTTAAGATTTTTAAAAATTTATTTATTTGACAGAGAGAGATCACAAGTAGGCAGAGAGGCAGGCAGAGAGAGAGGGAAGCAGGCTCCCTGCTGAGCAGAGAGCCTGATGCGGGGCTCGATCCCAGGACCCTGGGATCATGACCTGAGCCGAAGGCAGAGGCTTTAACCCACTGAGCCACCCAGGCACCCCTAGAGAGGACTTAAAAAAAAAAAAAAAAGTATAGAACGCTATATGCTAAAATATTAAACTATGGTTCTGTCTGGTCCCATACAGGTACATCAGTACCTGTTTGAACATCAGTAAGAAAAATAACTATAAAGGGGGCCTGGGTGGTTCAGTCAGTTAAGCATCTGTCTTCAGCTGAGGTCATGATCTCGGGGTCCCAGAATCGAGCCCCGCATCAGGCTCTTTGCTCAGCGGGGAGCCTCCTTCTCCCTCTGACCTTCCCTCCTCTTGTGCTCTCTCTCTCATCCTCTCTCACTCAAATAAAAAAAAACTTAAAAAAAAAAAAACCTAAAAAAAAAAAAAAAAAAAGAATGGAAAGAGGAGTCTGTTAAACCCATGAGGCATGGTAATTAACATAAATTTCAAAGGTCATCCAAGTAGGATGCTGGGCAACCCGGACCTTATTTTGAAAACTGGTAACAACAAGCAGAGGAGAAGCAAAACATGGATTCTGCCTTCCTTATACAAATCATTCCTCAAGGTCACTAAATAATTGACAGAGAAAAGTCTTTATGTAAAATTTCAAGTCATTAAACATCCTCTCAGCATGAGGAGCCCCTCTGAAACAGTCTTCATCCTATGTCTCTATGTGTCCATGACCCAGGTGCTGAGACAGCAGGCTCTGTATTGGCCAGCTGGCTCCTCCCACCTGCCCCATGTCTCCTCCCCCACCCACTGCTGCTGTGCCCCCAGGAACTGAGGCGCAGGCTGAGTTAGGACGGACAGCCACTGGGACATACTGTGTGGTTGCTCCCCCTACTTTGGCAGAGAAGAATTCATGACTCCTTTGAATTCACCAACGTAGCGCCCACGCTTGGAACCCACATCCCAGGGAGATGGAGTAGCCCCACGTCCCGTGAACAGGCAGACAACTCCGGACATGCAGACTTTGCAAGGCAAAATACAGCCACTTGTCTCTTTCGGGGGTGAAAATAACAACAGTCCTGATCTAGTAGCTCATTTTTTAAAAATATTCATTCATTTGAGAGAGAGCGAGAGAGCACACAAGCAGGGGGAAGGGCAGAAGGAGAGAGAGAGAATCTCAACCAGGTTCCAACTCCCTGCTGAGCATGGAGCCCAACTCAGGGCTCCATAGATTCCAATCTGACCTGAAATCAAGAGTTGGCCACCGAAACGACTGAGCTGCCCAGGTGTCCCTCTAATAGTGCATTTAAAATATATATATATATATATATATTTTTTTAATTTATTTATTTGACAGACAGAGATCACAAGCAGGCAGAGAGGCAGACAGAGAGAGAGATAGGAAAGCAGGCTCTCCGCTGAGCAGAGAGCCCGATGCGGGGCTCGATCCCAGGACCTGGAGATCATGACCTGATACAAAGGCAGAGGCTTTAACCCACTGAGCCACCCAGATGCCCCTAATAGTGCATTTTTAAGAAGGTGGAGAAATGAGCAAATTATTCCCTAACTCTGAATAATCACTTCATCCCTCAAAGAAGTACAAAAGGAACTGCACATGACCTTGAGTTTAATGATCACAATTCCTGCTGTTTTAAACTCTTCTGGGTTTCTTGTGGGACATTATTCCAGGAGCATCCCTCCTGCAACCTCACTTTTTTTTTTTTTTTAAGATTTTATTTATTTATTTGTCAGAGAGAGAGAGAGAGAGAGCCAGCACAGGCAGACAGAGTGGCAGGCAGAGGCAGAGGGAGAAGCAGGCTCCCTGCCGAGCAAGGAGCCCGACGTGGGACTCGATCCCAGGACACTGGGATCATGACCCGAGCCAAAGGCAGCTGCTCAACCAACTGAGCCACCCAGGCGTCCCGCAACCTCACTTTTAATTGCTGTGAAAGAACACTCCTTCTGCTTGGAAGAATTTCAATGAACAAATGTAGACGGAACAACGAAACTAGAAGGTAGCAATTTTGGAAGCTAGTTGCTAGCTAGCTAGGAAGTAGCTGCTAAAACCAGGAGACCAGTGGCTCACGCACATCCCTGTGCACCAGCACCCCCTACCCTGCCCTGGGGGTGGGGCTGTGAAATCACAGATGGCTGGGCCCACCCCCAAAGCTCCTGAATCAGCAGGGCTGGCGTGAGCCCCAGGACATGCATTTCTAAGAAGTTCCTGGGTAGGGGCGCCTGGGTGGCTCAGTGGGTTAAGCCTCTGCCTTCAGCTCAGGTCATGATCTCAGGGTCCTGGGATTGAGCCCCGCATGGGGCTCTCTGCTCAGCAGGGAGCCTGCCTCCCCATCTCTCTCTGACTACTTGTGATCTCTGTCAAATAAATAAATAAAATCTTAAAAAAAAAAAAAAACCAACAACAAGAAGTTCCTGGGTAATGCTGAGGATGTAGGTCTGGGATCTGCACTTCAGACCTACAGAGTTAGAGGAGAAGTGGCCGGAGAGTTTCATCATGTGTACATCAGGACGGCGTCACCTAAGTGTGGCCCTTAACCTTAATATCACAATAAAGAGTTGATCAAATGCCGGACGGGGAGCCATGAAATGTACCACTCGCATCAAGGAAATATTCTTCCAGAGAGAAGGGGAGGGGTGGGGGGAACCAAAGCTTCACCCTGGTTAGGTGAAATGCAAGGCACAGGGAATGCACTGAACACGGCCGACGGTGGGGGTGGGAGGTTGCAACAAAGTCCACAGGTGGGAAGACAGCAGACAAATGATTCCATTCCTTTAACCAAGTACAGAAAAAGGAGAGGATGGTATAAACTAGAAGGGGTTTTGAGACCCAGAGGAAAACTGAAGGATGAAGACAAAAGGAGAGGGTCTCTGGTTTGGTCAGTACCAAAGGGGAGTGGCAGGTGCCTAGGGCGGGGGTGGCCTAGCGGTCTATCTACTTGTGCACACATAGGAACATTTTCACAATGAAAAAGTCCAAAAGAGAAAATAAAGAAAAACATGGAGGGAGGGAGGGAGGGAGAGAGGGGGGAAAAGAACCCCTCCTCCCCCTAACACACACATACCAGG
This sequence comes from Meles meles, assembly GCF_922984935.1. Classification (NCBI taxonomy): domain Eukaryota; kingdom Metazoa; phylum Chordata; class Mammalia; order Carnivora; family Mustelidae; genus Meles; species Meles meles. The sequence goes on along the minus strand of NC_060086.1, from coordinate 31,939,870 downwards.
GCAAATCAGAAATAAGGGCACATTTTGCATTTTTGAAAAGCCACGCCTTTCATGGGAAGTTTTGCAAAATCAAATGCAATTGTGAGAAAAAACGAAATTCTGACAACCCGTCCCAAAAACGTAGGAGACGATCAAGAAAATCTGAACATCAGCTTAATATCCTTTACATTAGGGGATTTGTTAAACTTTCCAGAGCAACAATGGTACCATGATTTCATCTATTTAGGGTACTTTCCTGGGGCGCCTGGCTGGCTCGGTAGGAGGAGCACGCGACTCTTGACCTCGGGGGTCGTGAGTTCGAGCCACACGTAGGGTATAGACAGGACTTTAAGTCAATGAACTTCAAAAAAAAACTATCTAGAGGCCCTTCCTTTCTGAGACAGTGGGAAGTAATTGTAGCTGCTTGACAAGCCAGGAGTTGAGGGCTGGGATGCCTACAGATGGGTTACGCTGTTCTGTTTGACATTTTTCCTTAAAATGAAAAACAGTACTACATAAAATTGGTACAATTCTCATCTATGTGTAAGCCGTGTCAGTATCCCACACCATCTCCCGTTTGGCCTGTATGTCATCCCCAGGGTCAAGTTCTCTGTATACCCGCAGGGAGAGGTAACACTCACAGACCCAGTCCAGGGGCTGGGCTGAGTGGCTCACAAGCAGGACCACCCGGGAACAACAGCACAGCCTTAGGACTGGCTGTTACACTCAGCTCCATCTTACAGATATGGAAACAGGCTCAGAGAGGTGAAGCGATCTGCCTGAGGTCACACAGCAGAGCCAGGTCCGGAGTCCACATCTGATTCCAGAGCTTGTGCCCCTCTGCCTCGCACAAGAGCCAGAGGGGCTTGTGTCTGGAGCTCAACGGAGAATGTGCAGTAAAAGATCTGACCCTTGAAAGGACCTAACAGTTCCTAGCACATTATCAACATTCAAAACATTCAGTGAGATGGAGGGCACTTCGGCTCCACACTGCAGCAAGAAAAAAATCTCACACACACATTTGAATGAAGAAGGGAGACACAAAATGGATGTACTGTGGGATTCTGTTTATAGGAGGGTCAAAACCAGGCAAAGCTATATCCTACGGTGATAGATGTCAGACGTCTTAGCGGGAAGAGCAGGACCTTCTTAATGTGTGCCGGGGACAGGGACGTGATCATTTTGTGACCATTCATTCCGCTACGTACCCAAATGATGAGTACTTTTCTGATACAAAGTACACACTGCCATGAAAAATTGTGGGTTTTTTTTTTTAATCTTCACGAGGAAATACACACAAAATTGACCACATTCAGCTATCAAGGGCACAGTTCAAGTGACAACTAAATGAGCTCTTTCCAACGGCGAGGTAGCTCAGCCAGCTTACAAGTCAGAAAAACAGCAAACATAATACAACAGAAAAACGGAAGGACGTAGGAATCCCCATCGCCAGGAGCCCTGTCTCGTCCAGGACTCAGAAACCCAAACAAGATCAAGTGCAGAGAGTCTGTCTCTAGCCAAAAAAGGAGAGAGAGAAGCGGGCTCGTTCTCACGGCTTTGATGCTTCTGGCAGTTACGAAGTGTGACATCTGCTTTGGTCGAAGGAAAGAGGACCCTGGCTTCACCCTGGAATGGCATTTCCCAGAGTGTGTTCCTTGGAACCCTAATCCCTCGAAATAGGAGAGGAGGGGGTTGGGTGGGATTCAGGGAAGTTGAGTTACTCTTCCAAAAAAAAAAAAAAAGATTCTGTGGTTAAAGCCACTTGAAAAGTGCTACTCCCCGCCCCCCATTCTACTCCCCCAAGCTCCCATCCCCCGCACCTCTGTCCTGGAGAGACAGACCATGTATCAGGACATCCAAGAAGTTAACAGGTCCTGACTCCCAAAAATGATGTTATGCTGTTGGACCCAGGGCTCCCCAAAACATTTGGCCACAGACCTCTTTTCCCCACCAAACACAGAGGAAACCCTACAGATTTGTCCTTAAGAAAATTCAGTGAGCCTAACAAACTGATAGTACTATTAGTACTCACAGCTGCTAAATCTTTATTGGGTACCTGGTATCATCTCATTTAATCCCCTCATACAACACCAAGGTGCACCATTAACTCTGGTTTACAGACGAGGAAATGGGCAGAGAGGTTGTTACTTGCCCATCGTGCCACAGCCAGCTATGGTGGACCCTGAATAAAGGTATATTTCCAAGATGATCTTTTCTGCTCTGTTCGCCTTCTTTGAAACAGGCAGAGCACTTGACGGCTCTGGGAAACACTAGGCGTGCCTGAAAAAGGTCTCTGATCAGTGTCGAAGGCGCCGGGTAAGTTGGTTTCATCGTTAAAAGGATATGTCTCGGCATGAACCCGGAGGCTTGTGCCTTCAAAATTTGGGATCCTGGCTCCTCAGCACAAAGTCTCAGGTCAGGCATTAGGGGAGGAGACACAGGGAGGAATAAAAAACAGCTGGCAGGGCGCCTGGGTGGCTCAGTGGGTTAAAGCCTCTGCCTTCGGCTCAGGTCATGATCCCAGGGTCCTGGGATCGAGCCCCGCATGGGCTTTCTGCTCAGCGGGGAGCCTGCTTCCCCCTCTCTCTCTGCCTGCCTCTCTGCCTACTTGTGTTCTCTATCAAATAAATAAATAAAATCTTAAAAAAAGCAGCTGGCAAAATCACAGAAGTGGTCAGGGAGCAGGATCCCAGTGAGAGGGTTCTCCTCATGCTGCATGGAAACAAAACCTGGTCTCCTGCTCCTGGCTGCGGCCCTTCATTTCAAGCAGGGGTTTTCAACCTCGGCGCTGGGGACACTGGGCACTGATCATTCTTGGTGGGGTATGGGGCTGCCTTGTGCATTAGAGGAAGTTCTTAGCATCCTTGTTCTCTACCTGCTACAGACCAGCAGCCACTCCTACCCGCCGTGGCAGCCAAAAGGCCTCTAGACATCGCCAGATGCTCGACACTATCCACAGTGTGAATCACTGCTTAAGAGCAAACACAGGGGTTCTCTTAGGAAGACAAGGAAAGTGGAGGACAGTCGCTACTTCATCCACACCAGCTTGGAAGGCCACGTGCAGAAGGTCACACAGGTGAAATGAAGACATGAGTCAGACAAGAGACAGACTTCCAGAGAGCTAAGCCTCCAGGAGATTCCTCCGTCCCCCATTGTCCCCTCCTCCCACGTCCTGCATCGGCTTCAGGGTCTGAAAGGTCACCTAGGGTAGGGCTGCTGAGGACTGATGGATACTCAGTATGGTTCAATCGTCAAGGGCTGCTCTCAAGCCTTTTGATAAGAACAAAGGACTCTTGTGCTCGGCGTCAGCAACATCCCAACACAGCTGAGTGTGTCCAGCATGGACACAACCCCAACTTCCTTGCCAATCCCACACAGTTTCGTTCTCTGAGCTCCAACAAGCTGTCGGCTAGCCTCTGCAACGCCTCAAGGATACAAGTCCCAGTTCTGCTACACATTTGCTGGGTGACTCTGGGCAAGTCCCCCTGCCTCTCTGAGCCTTGCCTTTTTCATGTGGGGGAAGGGAGAAGAGGGGGGCTGGCCTGACACTCACATTTTAGGATATCCGTGGATACCAAAGGGTTGGAATTGGACCCGTTAAGACTGTCCAGGGGCTCTCGTGTGTTTTCACGTCGGCTTTACTTTCCCCAGTGGAACGCAGGGGTAAAAGATCTTGCCCTTTCTGTTTCCGCACCAATGAAACATGAGCAAAATACCCCAGGGCCCAAATCCTATAGGATTTGCACATCACCACGCCTGCTTGACAGCTTCCCTGAAGATTTCATTGCCTAGACACCGGCTCGAGAGCTGGGACCAGAGACACAAACCTAAATGTCCCCGGGGTCAGAGGGGCAATGTAGAGTGACCCAGGCTCCAGGTGGCTGGTCAGGGACCTCCCACTCTGCCTAGAGATGGCCGCAGCTCCTTCACTCCAGGTGGGGTCACCCGGTGAGAATGTGGGCCCTGCACGGCCAGATGGCCAACAGACCCACAAGTCTGAGTTTAGGTACGAGAGCGCCACCCCCTCAAGTTAAAACGCTGCCTCTTTCACACAGACAAAACTGAATGTCCTCTGAGCCGGGATCTAGGGCATAAGCCACCTGCTGGAAGGACCTCTGCATCAGAGAAACGAGGTCAAGGTCTAGCCCAGGTGTGGGAGGAGCTAGATGCACAGAAGGAAGCAGGAGTGGGACCAGGCTCCCTCAAAACACCAGTGCTCCTGGCCCCAAGCTGTCCCCACAAGGCCACTGGACTCTGCCTGTTACTAATAATAGCCACCATCATTACTGGCCCCCTTCTATTCACGGGGTATGGGGTTGGGCCATCTATTATTATTATTAATTTTTTCAGGAAGTTTTTTAAAAATTTTTATTTATTTGACACAGAGAGAGAGAGAGAGAGAGCCCAGCAGAGGGAGCAGGAGAGGGAGAAGCAGACTCCCCACTGAGCAGGGAGCCCTATACCTGACTCGATCCCCCCAAAGGCAGCCACTAGACCAAATGAGCCACCCAGGTGCCCTGGGGTGGGGCTGTTTATTAAACACACAAGCTCACTGTGTGTCCTAAGTGTTCAGCAAGGTGAGCATCATTTATTATTCCTTTAATATTACAGATATTCTGGAAAGTGAACTACATTAAAGGTCTTCACTGGTAAAAGCTGGAGCCAGGATTTAAATCTGGATCTGCGTGACACCCAGTCTACACTTAGCAGAAAAGCTCTTCCTTGCGCACGACCTGGCCCCCACACCATGCTCCCCGCCCATTACACCTCTCCACCTCCTGAGGGTCCCGAGGAAGCCCCCCCCAACCGTAACAGAAAAAAGATGGGCAGTGAAACTACCAGCTCTGTGTTGCTTTCGACATCTAACTCATTGAGATACTGTGTTTAAAGTAACTCCGGAAGGAAGTGTTTTAGTTCAGAGAGCAAACTCATTTTTCTCCTCTAGCGAGAGAAACTGGGTTAGCCCGAGACATCGTAGCTCCTATGCAGAACAGTTTTGGGCTAGAGAGAACTGGTCGTTTCTGGCCCTATGCAGAACAGTTTTGGGCTAGAGAGAACTGGTCGTTTCTGGCCCTAACAGCCCCATCGCACTTTGTAGCTTACCATCCTGGCATAACGCAGCTTACAATAAATGGACAGTCTCAAATGGGACAGACATTTCTCAATATCTATCTATTTTAAATGTGCCTCCCGGGGTGCCTGGATGGCTTGGTCACTGAAGCATCCGGCTCTTGATTTCGGCTTTAGGTCATGATCTCAGGGTCGTGAGATCGAGCCCTGTGTTGGGCTCAGCGCTGGGCATAGAGCCTACTTAAGATTCTCTCTTACTCTCCAACATCCACTCCCCTGCTCTCTCCTTCTCTCCCGCTGCCTCTCTCCCACCACACTCATTCTCTCTCTCTCAAAAAATAAAAAATAAAAATAAATGTGCATACCCTTTGACTTAGCCATTGAATTGCTGGGAATTTATCTGATAAACTCATGTAATTAGACAAAAATAGATACAAGGATGGTCCCTGAAACAGTCTTCAGAGAAGTGATGGCTAGCAGCTGCTATGTTTCCATAAGGGGTTGTTTCTGTAAAAAGCTAGACTTTCAAACAATAGAGTATTACGCAGCTGATTTTTTAAAATGCCAAAACATGCTAATATAGAAAGATGCAGGAGATCTAGGAGTAACTAAAAAAAAAAAAAAAAAAAAAAAAGGCCTAATTTCCAGAATGCCAATATTTGTGTAACAAAAGGAAATTTGTGGTAGAAAGGTTTTCCAAAGATCTATGAGAATACACTAATCTTGATCACTTCGGGGGATGAGGAGGAAGGGGACCCAGGAGAACGGCAATCTACCTGGAGACTGGGGAATGGCAATTGTGACCCCAGGGGTCTCAAAGCTTGGCCCTTTTGAGGTTCTGTATCATCTGCTGCACACTTTGCTGCTCAGGCATAAGGAAGGAGTGGGAAGTGGCAAGTTCAAGGCTGCATGAGTGAGCAAGTGGTGAGTCCTGCCGCCCTTTCTTGGGGACTTTTGACGAGGGTTTTTCCTTCCAAGCTGCTTATTAACTGATTCAAGTCCCAGGTATAGGACTCCCCATGGCAAGAACATTGGGCACTCTTACAAAATTTCCTTCAGATCCCTGCGTGGCCTTCTTCAGACTCAGCCTTTCCTCTGATGTGTGGCCAGGGTTAAACTCTTTACAGGTCAGGGATGGAGGGCAGAGACCCCAGGGAGCAAAAGAGCCCCTATAAAAGTCAGACAGGTTTCCGTTCACAGGGGACCGCCTCAAGGATGCCATCGCGACCCTACACAAATCACAAATGGGGGCACCTGGATGGCTCAGTGGGTTAAAGCCTCTGCCTTCAGCTCAGGTCATGATCCCAGGGTCCTGGGTTCGAGTCCTGCATGGGGCTTTCTGCTCAGCAGGGAGCCTGCTTCCTCCTCTCTCTCTCTGCCTGCCTCTCTGCCTGCTTGTGATAAATAAATAATCTTTTTAAAAAAAAATCACAAATGGGCCAAGAGCACTGGAATGTGCGATGTTCTTGGTACAGCTGAGGAGTGTGGCCATATTGAAGCAGAAGATTCTAGCAACCACCTTTGGGGCAAATAGGATTTATGAAGACATGATCCAAAAGGAAAATCAGGGACAAGTTTCTCCTTTACAGAAAGGCCACAGCTGAGATAGGCATTCTGGTTCTGCCACATTAAGCAAAGCACATTAAGCTCTCCCACATTAAGCAAAATCCTTAAGGTCTCTAGTCAGGTGCATTATAAGTAACTGTCCACTGAAATTGACCAGGGACCAGGCACTATGTTAAAGCCTTTATTGGCATTATCCCACTTAATCCTCCCAACAGGGTAATTCTTTGGGCTCTAGAGTTAGAAAGGCCTAGATCTGCAGAATCCATTCCTTCTCATCAGTCAGGCAAGCTATCTGGAGCAAGTTATTCAGAGCATGAAAGTAAAAAGGGGCCAGTAATAATATCTCCTCCAAAGGGTTGTTGTAAAGCCAGTAAAATGAGGCCAGTGAAGAGCTTAGCATGTCGGCTGGCAAAAGGGCTCATTAGCTCTTCCCCACCCCATTTTTCAGATGGGAAAACTGAGGTTTGCCAAGTCAAAGGCGGGTGATTTCTAAATTTGCTCGTGACATTCTAGGATTCCAGGGGATTCAATACCAGACTTGGTTTTCCAGAAAAATCTGATGCCTATCTGATTTCAGAATTACATGGTTGTGCCTACAACAGAAAATCCACCTGTTTGGATCCAATGTTCTGCAGCAAGAAGAGACACCTCTCCCTCACCCTGGCAAAAAATAAAACCATCAGGAAAGGCTGTGTGAACACAGGGCGAGAAGGCACCCTTCCTCAAACCAAGAATGGAATCGGCCAGCGCCTTGACATTGGACGTCACAGCCTCCCTCTGGTCCTCTTCCCTTCCTTAAGATGACAGGTCCTCATCTGGCTAAGTGATTTAGTCAATGACGAGAGCCAAATGCCGAGAAGGGGACTCAGGTCATCGGCAATGGATGAACAGGCAGGATTCTGATGAGCTAGTTTGGCCAAACCTTCTAGGAGCCCGAGCTCTGGGAAGAGGAAAGGGCAGAGGACACAGTTCCAGAGGTAGACGGGGAGAAGGGGGACAGCGGGGGACCTGCATGTGAATGAAGGGACCTGACTGTGGAGTCTTAGAGAAATTCATCAACACACTGGAAAGGACTCCTCATAGACTTTGTGAAGCCTTGGAGTTATTAACCCCCCCCCCCCCCGTACAATAAGGTCTCACAAAGGTAATTAACTTTTTACAGAACCAGAAATTCTGTTTTCTATTCCCACCTTGGAAAGCAGTAGCTTAAGAAACGTGAGTGATCAAAAAAAAAAAAAAGTTCCTTAAATAAATAAAACCTGTAAATAAGAGAGGAGCAGGCAAAAGTCTTCCCCCTTCTTTCCCCAAGGCCTCCTTCTCCAGGCTCCCCCACTTGTTCCCAAATGGGAAGAACAAGGGCCAAGAAATCCCCAGAGTGGAGACCAACAAAGCTGCCATAGAATGCTAATTTGCAAGCGAGCTGGGGATGGCCTCGTGGAAAACGCTACCATACATGGGCATGTTTGCCTCAATCTCGGCCCCCGGACCGAAAAGTAATGATAACAAACCCATAACAAATACCTTGTACGGAATAACACGTCTATTTCAGATGCGAAAATAAAAAACATGGTGTGTACCAGGCGAGCCCTAGAAGCTTCTTGTGGGAAGCCCAGCTGGTTCATGGGTTGGACCCTCGGGATGGCAGCCTGGAGGGCCCACCACCCTTACCCCCGGGAGGAGGGACAAACAATACATTTTATTTTAAATTCTTGAAAGGTCCATTTGTTGTCTCCTTCAAAGAGAAGATGATAAAACCTTGCCTTCCTGGAAGCAGCTGGTCGCCCCCAGAAACCTAACTCCAAAAAGAGTTTTCATAAAGACAAAAGATAGTGGGTTCAAGGCTATGGCCTTGGCATCAGACATACCCAGGAATGGGCTCCACCCCTTATAAGCTGTGTGACGCTGGACAAGTTACTGAACCTCTCTGAGCCCCAGCTGCCTTTTTACTAAATGGGCATCATGAGCCTCCTAAATTTAAAAGATTGTTGCGGTGATTCAGGAGCTAAATTACATCAAACATGGCTACAGTGCCTGGTACATACGTATCCCGCCAGGCTGGGCGGCTATCTCCCTGGAAAAGCTCGGAAGAAAGACTTCCTGCCACAGAGATCCAACATCCTCTGTCACACACTGCCATCCATCCAATGCCTTTTAGTCCAGCATCTTTAAGAAAACAAAACCCATCCAGAAAGACCAAAGAAAACACAACCATGCACGTCAGCTGACTCACAGTCTGCCCACTTTCCCTTTGCCAAACCCTGGCCACTTGGCAATTTTATCGATCGGTTCTTAATACTGGAACTAAACACTGTCTTGGGTTTCTAAATACTTTCTCTGACTTCTTTTTTTTTTTTTTTAAAGATTTTATTTATTTATTTGACAGAGAGAGATCACAAGTAGGCAGAGAGGCAGGCAGAGAGAGAGAGAGGGAAGCAGGCTCCCTGCTGAGCAGAGAGCGCGACGCGGGACTTGATCCCAGGACCCTGAGATCACGACCTGAGCCGAAGGCAGCGGCTCAACCCACTGAGCCACCCAGGTGCCCCTTTCTCTGACTTCTTGATCAGCGTGGCTTTGAATGGTGCCTTTCCTCAAGCAGTAAAATCCCCACCAGCTCTCTGTGCAGGGAGGAAAGTGCAACAGGTGTGCCCACTTTGTGGGACGTAAAGAGCAACATTTGTATCAGCTGCTGTGCAGACAATCCCAGAACCTTCTTACCTAATCCACCTGCGGGTCATGGACGCAAACTGAGACTCTGGCATCTGTCTGGGTATTTGAAGCCCCTGGGATTAGCCTGGATAAGATTTTTTTTTTTTTTACTTTGGAGTGAGGGGGTCTGGAAGAAAACTGGGCTGTAAGAAATACATTGGATCATAACCAGCCCTACCTCTCCAGGGATATCAACAAGCACATCTTTAAATGGTGAAAAACACTCCTCTTTCTGCAGAGCATCTGCCCATGTGTTTTTGACTCATTTAACACATTCTCAACAGAATTAGCCTTGCTTCCGAATACACCTGGAGCATTACTTTGCCCGCCTCTGTGTCTGGAAGCGACTTTTCAGTGAAGTTCAGTTGCGCTTTATCTGTGCCTAAAATCAAAGTTAGAAGCTTAGGGAAGTTGGTCCTCTGAGGCTGTAAGGGGTCGCATCTTCCAGATTTGTTTTGTAAGAACAGTATAGGACGCCTCTTTTTTTTTAAGGTGTTTTTGTTTTTTTTCTGGAGATTCAAGTGTAACTGGAAGTGGGCCTGGCCATTTGTCTTTAGAAAGGACCCCCAAGGAGGTAATTATCATTGACAACCTTGGGAGATGCTGGTTTAAGGAAAGCCTAGGCTGACTGGGGCAGAGAAATGAAAATTGGGAATCCCTACTTCCTCCCCATAGTCCTTGAGAGGACGACCACCAAAACACCTCGCGGCTCCCCAGCCCTTGTAGGATGCCCCGTGGGACCCTCAAACCCCCTACCCCATTGACCCTCCCCCACCCCAGGACCACCCTACTTACAGATCTCCCAACTTGGGGGACAGCGGAGAAGAAACTGGGTGGAGAGCTCAGATCTGGCACACCTCCCAGGCAGGGGAGTCCAAATCTCCCGGTTGGCCCGGGACGCCTCTCTTTATAGACCCGGAGCTGCCCGCGGGAGGGAGAGAGGAGGAGGCCCGGGGGGCGTGGGAGGGAGGGTCCCATGCTGCTCCCTCCGCAGCGCCCCCTGCAGGGCCCGGGGAGCGCGGCTTCAGTGCGGGCCCTAGGGCGCACCTGCGGCTGCGCGGGGAGAGGGGCGCACGCCCAGCGGGAGCGCAGGGGGCTGCGGAGCTCGCGGCAGAAGCCTTCGGGGCAGGTGTCTCACCCGCCTTTCCTGCTCTGGGACAGTCACCGAGACTCTGATTCCCGGAGAAAGGGGTCGACCGGACAGCGTCTACCGGGGATGTTTGAGAATGGCTTGGCCCGGTCAAGAGCCCTGCACGGATTTTAACTGCTTCCTCCCCACGGAGGGGGTGGGGGGAGAGGGGTTGTGAGTTGCCACCTCCCGGCCGGGCTCCTCATTTTATTCGCCTCCCACTGGCTGGATACGGGGCTGGCCGTGCTGCGTGAAGGGTAAAGGAAGGGGATTTTTTGAACTTTGCAAAGTGCGAGGCAGGAGCCCCCGAATGCTGGGAATTGTTCGGAAAGGGAACTTTTTATTTTTCCCAATTTGCCGTCCCCACCTCCACCCACAAGCAAAAGATGAAAAGAAAAAGAAAAGAAAAAAAAAAAAAAAAACCCGCTGCTGTGACTTCAGGCCTCCATGTGCCTTTCGCTGAGTGCCTGACCTCAGGCAAGTCATTTCCTTGCTCTGGGCCTTAGGGTCCGCAGCTCCAAAAAACGGGTGCGTGTGTTGGGGAGGGTACATTCACGTAATTTGCAAGGTGCGTGTCAGGATCCAAAGAAAATGGGTGCGACCCCGCCCTTGCAAGTTCCCAAACTTTGCTCCCCCGCCCCCAAAATTCTTGCAAATGAAGAAGCTGCTTAAAACTTCACTTAAAGCTTAGGACCCCTCTCTCCCCTCCTCCCCCGGCATTTGTCTGTCTCTCTCCCGCGTATGTCTGACAGATCCATCATGCCTTCTGTCTTGCGGACACTCTGTATGTCACTGTGTCCATCACTGTCTCTCTCTGTCTCTCTCTTTGTCGTAAGTGTCCCTCTGTCTCTGGCACCTGTGTCTCTCCCGCACGTCTCCCTCTGTCTCTGGCCCTTGCCGCTGGCTCCAGATCTCCGGCTGGCTCTCTCCCTGGCTCTCGGTCTTCTCCTGGTCTCTGCTGCCCGCACGCACACAGGCCATAAAAGGAAGCCCAGGCGGTGGGCTGGCCCCGCGCCAGGCCGGGGACCCGCGCACCCCGCTCCCCGCCCCGCACGGGCTCCGGCTTCCCGGGCCGGTCCTCCCTCCCGGGCCGCGGCGGGGGGCGCAGGGCGGGCGACAACCCAAAAAGGGCAGGCGCGGGCTCCTTCCTGCAGGAATTCCCAGCGCCGCATACCAGCCCGGGGCTGCCCGCTCCCCCTGACTAAATATGGTGCCGAGCGTCCTCCCGGCGCGGCGGGCGCGGGGGAGGGGGCCCTGCCTCCAGTGGCCGCGACAGCGCAGCGCGGGGACAGCCCCCCAGGCCCACGCGGGCTCCAGCTACTCCCGGTGGCCAGAAGGTTTAGGGAGAGGGTCAGAGGCGGTGGGAAGACCACTGTCAGGCTCTGTGCTCTCTGCACAACCCCTCCCCTGGTAACCAGATCAGATTGGGTGGAGGGGGGGGCGTGGGCCTGTATTAATACCCCCATTCTGCAGGTGAGAAAACTGAGGTCCTAGAGATGTGCAGAGATTTGCCCAGGCTCTCGCTGGGACTGGAGCCCATCATTGCCAGGATTTACCTCCACAGAGATTTTAAAGGGAAATGCCTTCTCGGGCTGAATTCTCTGAGGCTGGTGGCCAGTGCAGCTTTCTAGCTGTTCCACCATGGGCCAGTCCTTAAGGGCTCTGTGACTCAGTTTCCATACCCGGATGTTTGTAAACAGTCGTTGAGATGATACATGTAAAATGATCATATGGTCCTGTTTCCTGGTAGTTATTATTCTCAACAAACTTGAAACCAAGTAGGTTGGCACAGGCCTTGGGTGTGTGACGGCAAGTGAGAGCCTGTCCCTCCTGCAGGGTCCCCACCGCAGGACTCAGCATCTCAGACCCTCTTGGTCACTTCCTCATGCTTCCAACGTCAGACTCTCCTGCTTTCCCACCCCTGAAAACACGCAAGTGCCCTAAATCAGATCTGCCAGGGTTCAGCTGACTGCACAGCCTGGGGTAAAGATCTTCAGAAAATGATGGATAAGCTGCTTCTCCACGTGCCTACAGTGCCTACAGTGTCTACACTGTAAAAGGAGTGGAAATTGCCCCTGCGTTTGCTGGTATGGACAGGGTGCGGAGCGGAGGGTGTCATGGAAAGGGAAGAGTGAAGTTGACCACCACCTTCCTGTCCTGGAACGAACCCAGAGCAGGCTGTCAGAATTGAACTTGCTGGCCGCAAAGTGAGAGCTGGCATCTTTACTGGAGACCTTAACACTGGTACTTCAAAGGGGTTTTGCATTTGATTCCTTAAAGAATTTGTTGGTAAATTTTAAAAGAGAATCCCTATAAGCAATTATTAATAAATGGAGGGCTTATTAAAAAACAACAACACTGAAATTTTCTGCATTCTCTCTCCTCTTTCCTCTTCCTTCCTACTTCCTTACTATTCTAGGGTAGTTCCTTGTAACTACTCTAGGAAGCAAGTACTTAAAAAAAATTTTTTTCCCCCATTTTGCTGTTGACACACCAGGCTGGTGAATTAAGTAACAAGCCAATTAAGTAACAGGCTGGCGAATTAAGTAACTAGCATAGCTAGTTAGTGTTGGAGCAGGAATTCCAACTCCCCATGTCTGATCGAGTCCACGTTAAGTGGATGGGAGGTTACGCATGATCTGTGAGGCAACAGGCCAGAAGTCACAGGACAGTCGGTGAACGGAGACTCTGTCTTCTCGAGGAGGAACGCAGATGGACCGAATCTTTACCTCAACTACCTTACTGGGTTGTTAAATATGACGATGCATGTGAAGGCCTTATATAAGGTATTTCATACATTTCTGGTACATTCTACACATGTTCAGGGACAGTATGTGTACCTAACAGCCATTAAGTATCTGTCCAACGCAGAAGCTCAGATGTTCGAATCTTCAAAAGCGCATTGTTACAATAATGAAGTCAAATGCCTGTTTTATTTCTCATGGCTCAAAAAGCCAGTTATTTTAAGATCAAGGGGGAAAAAGCATACTTTAAAAAAGTGTTACTTCAAGAGCTGTCCAGTAAATTTCCTTGGCTTGTCTTCTTTGTGGGGTGCTATGTAATGGGAGTTTCCATGAACTCATGAAACAAGATGGCAGAGGGGAAATTTCTTGGAGTCTTTCCCTCTTTATCAAATAGCTTTGTATTTGCTCTTGGTTTCAAAAGCTCCAAAATGTGATTCCCTCCAGTTTTAATCATATCACAGACTGGATCCAAGGATGATTTACTCCTCATGTGCTTCACAATCTCATTATTTAAAAGGGCACCAGCACTCAAGTCCTCCAGCCCAAGAGTTGCACAGCACTGTGCCTTCTTGTGAATGGACATCTTTTCTGGCCACAAGCCCAGCTCGCCTCTATCTCTTGCACAAAGCCACTTCTGTTTCACTCGTGTTGGCTCCACACTTCTCCAGGACAAGACCGCATGGCAGACAGACCTGCAATTCTCTCTCCTTCATCACTTTCCGATTCTGGTGTCTTGGTAACTCCAGATTCTCTACCCTCCACTAGGAAGGGTCCTAAAGGGCACTTGGGTGGCTCAATGGGTTAAGCCTCTTGCCTTTGGCTCGGGTCATGATCTCAGGGTCCTGGGATTGACCCGCATCGGGCTCTCTGCTCCGCAGGAAGCCTGCTTCCCCCTCCCTCTCTGCCTGTCTCTTTGCCTACTTGTGATCTCAGGTCTGTCAAATAAATAAATATATATATAAATAAAAAGAAGTGTCCTAAAGTTCTCAAAGTAGTTCTACAGTGTTCTAAAAAACAAAACATGTTCTTCACATATGAAGCAGCAAATCATACTCCTTAGGATTTACCCAAATGAGTTAAAAGCTTGAGTCCATGCTGAGGCCTGCACTTGGATTGTTTAAAGCAGCTTTATCCGTAATTGTCAAACCTTGGGAGCAATCAAGCAGCTATTCAGCAGTGAAAGGACAATCTGTGGTACACTGAGGTGATGGAATATTCTTTGGTGCTGAAACAAACGAGCTCTGGAGCCATGAAAAGACGTAGAGGGATCTTAGGCGCGCATTACCAAGGGAAAGAAGCCAGTCTGAAGAGACCACATCCTGTAGGATTCCAACTATATGACATTCTGGGAAAGGCAAAACGAAGAGGACAGTTACAGGATCTGTGGTTGCCAGGGGTTGGGGGGCTGGAGGGATGAATGGGGAGAACTGAGGGATTTTAGGGCAGTGAAAATACTGCGTGGTACTAGAATGGTGGGTAGCTGTCCTTATACATCTGTTCAAATGCATAGAAAGAACAGCACCAAAAATGAACGCTGATGTGAACTACAGACAGTGAGTGATAAAGTCCACATAGGTCCACCCATTGGAACAAATGTGACACTACTTGCAGGGGTGGAGGGTGGGGGGGGGCAGGGGTAACATGAGTGAGGGGGGTGGATAGGAGGTACATAGAAACTCTCTATATATTATACTCAACTTTGCTGTGAACCTGAGCTTGCTCTCAAAAGTAAAGTCTATTTTGGGGGATGCCTGCATGGCTCAGTCAGTTAAGCGTTTGCCTTCAGATCAGATCATGATCCCAAGGTCCTGGATTGAGCCTGCTCAGCAGGGAGTCTGCTTCTCCCTCTGCCTCTCCCTTGTCGCTTTCTCCCTCTCTCAAAATCTTTTTTAAAAAGAGAGAGAGGGGGCCCCTGGGTGGCTCAGTGGGTTAAGCCTCTGCCTTCAGCTCAGGTCATGATCCCAGGGTCCTGGGACTGAGTCCCACATTGCATCGGGCTCTCTGCTCAGCAGGGAGCCTGCCTCCTCCTTCTCTATTTCTCTCTGCCTGACTCTCTGCCTCCTTGTGATCTTGGTCTGTCAAATAAATAAAATAAAATTATTTTTTTTAAAAAGAGAGAAATCTATTTTTTAAAAAAAGGTAAGGTAGTTTCACCTTTCATATAAAAAAAGTGAACAAAGACCACACAATCCTTGCAGAATGGTTAACAAAAATCAAATACCAAGTGGCTGGGAAGCATTGTCTCAAATGCCTTTAAAGGCATATTCTCACAATGTTAATCCTTCATGTACACTTGGCTTTAGGTTAAAAGAACACATCAAGTCTTATATAATCATACAGGCATGTGAGTCATACAACTGCGTTCTTGCACATAATTATAGAGCTATCAGTTTACTCTGTGCAAACATATATGCTAAGCTAAATTTATCATCTTCAAACGCCACCTCTGCTCCTGCTGGGTTTTTGGACTGCCCAAGTTTTGTATTTCCACTTTCCCTAAACCTCTCCTCAGTCTTAATTCCCATCCTATTTTTCCGTATATCCAAATCTTCTCCTAAAACTTATCCCTATTTCTGGAGGAGAACTTCTCCCAACAAGCCCATGGAAAGCACCAGCAATGATGTACTGATTCAGTTTATGAGGTAGGAGAATAGTTCACTGGCTACTTTATATTTGTCTTGTCTTTCCCTCAGTTTCCACCCCCCCTCCAGTTGTTTTTTTCTTTCATGTCTCAGCCAGTGCACCTTTTTCAATGACTGGCTTATAAATGAATGGACACCGTTTAAAAATCCTGAATATAAAAATTTCTAGAGCAGATTTTTCAACCTAAGGTCTTTTGGGGCAATCTCAAAAATTTGAGAGTTTTGAAAATAGGTTGTTTTCCTTTTTGCAAATATAAAAACATACTACTATGTTTTTTTGAACATCTACACGGCCCCCCAGCTTACAATACCGTTTCCCCCAGAGACTGACATCATGAGGCTCCTGGATGAAAAGTGTTGCAGGGTGATGTGGCTGGTGCTGGGGGCCCCGCACACCAGGGGAAGTTCTCCTCCCTCCCTCTCACTCTACATCCTCCAACTACTAGGCCTCGGGAGATCCTGAAGGAAGGCCTGGGGGGGCCACTCCCAACCTTCTTCCTGTCCTGGTGCCCACCTCTTGATGAAAGAAGAGTCATAGGAACATCCTTTGCACAAAAAAGAGTTGCTTAGTTGTTTTTTTATTAAGTAATACATTGAAAGTATGAAAGTTGCCTAGGTTCAAACAAGTTACACAACAATGCATACAAACACACTATGAACTACACAGGACAATTCTGTTTAGTTTTATATTGTGATGATTTTCTATCAGTAACCAAAATTATAAACTCCAGCATTTTTTCTTAATCTAGTCCTGCATGATTGTAATTCCTGAGGTAAACTTAGTGTCCACTGCCAACATCCTTGGACGTAAACCAAGTCCTCTGAAAAGAATTCAGACATTTATATTCCCACATACAACGGGATTCCTAATTGTTACCAGATACTACAGATTTGATTTGAAAACTGGAAATGAGCCCCAACAGTATATCTCTTCTGTAATCCTAGCTCATCAACAGGGCCTCTCAGAATCCTCTCACTTGCAAAGTATGGCTTAAGGGGTTTTCTTTAATAATTTTCTGCATTCAGATAAAAATTCTTGGTTCATCTGTAAGGATGGAACACTTATCAACACCAAAGAGAAACGCAAAACTTTGAATAGACAGCACCGAATCAACACCGTGAAGAGAAGGCCACTTTCGCCATCTACGGCCCTTCTCCCTTGCCCTGTGGAAAACATTCAGGCTCAATGTCGTCGGTATGTGGGCGCCTGTGCCGTTCTGTCGGATTATACTTTATGACTTCTGCCAATCAGGTGCTATTATCACAGCTGTCTTCAGTGACATCAGTCTGCAGCCTCCACGTTATAAAAATGTCTTTGTAAATATCAAAATTGCATTTTAGACATAGCACAGGAAGAGCTCTTACCGTTTTTCTAACCCAAGAATAAAAAACTGGCGTGCAGTGAGTCCAGGTAAGCAGGGACTGGCTCTTTCGGAGCTCATCTTGTGACTGCACAACTGAAGGCCGCGTGGAGGTTCAACAATGCCATCTTTTAAAAGGTGCTTTCTGGTATTTCTCCTAAAGCCTGTCTCTTCATGCTTATTCCACATTCTTTATATAATAAAATAAACTCTTTGTTTCACTGACAGCAAAATTAAAAGAATTATTTCCCCCTCTACCTTTTAATTAAATCTTCCAGTAGAAGCCAAAATGGTCTAAGGAAAGAAAAAGCACATTGTTACCTAGTTTCAAAGTTCAGATTTGGATAGTAATTCAGATATTTAAACCGAATTATAAATGGTTATCTGAAAAATTGCTAATTGTAAACAAAAAACTGAACTTCACAGGAATACATCTTATCTGGCTTTAATGTTTTTTAAAATTTTTTTTTAAAAACATAAATGGATTTTTCTACAAATCCACGTAATTCCAGCCTGAAGGAAATTTAATGTAACCTTGTTAAAGAGCAGAACATATGGCTATAAAGACCTGAATTTTTTTTTTTTTTAAGGAATATACGGGGTATTAAAAATTTCTTCCAGTTCTCACAAATTTAAAAACCTTCAAAATACCTTCTAAAAACAACATATTTTCTTTCGAGTCAAATCTAGGAAGCTAGATGATGGAGTTAGCTTTTATTCACAAGTGTAGTAAAACAGGAAGGGCTAAATGTTTTTGCAGAAACTCAAATTTCTACAAAGGACAAATATTAGTGGTGTATTTTGGTAATGTTGGGAGAGTAAATATGTTACTTGATACACACAATTTTAAGACAAAAGATGCCCCGAATGGAAATGTCATCTCTTCACTGCTTGAGAAACAACAGGATCTTTGATGTTAGTGCTATTCCCTTTCTCTGTTCTTAGGTGGTCACCTGAAACGAACAGAAAACAATGTCAATACTTACCCCGAGTCAAAGTAGGCAGTGTGCAGACATAGCTACATGTATTTTCGGGTGTTATGTTTTTACTATTGTAAGAGTTCTTTAGGTGGCTTAGGACAATGAAATAAACTCACCTTTTAAAAGCATTATTAAAGAAATCAGAAACATTTAGTACTGAAGACTCACTATCAAGTGTTTTTAAGGGAACAGAGAGCAGTGCGGTATAAACCCATGTGTAAGGAGCAGTTACAAACTTCTCTTACATGATATGTAAGGAATGGAATCTGAAAAGACAGGGTGTTCAATTAACATTTTGAGGGATGCCAAACGTCTTCAACAAAAAGGAAAAAAACCAAGTACAAAAAAACCCACCTTCAAATAGCCGTGCCTCTCAGCAGCACCCTCTTGTGGCAAGAAAAAAACTAGCAGAGTTTACATTTTCCTAACCACATCAGAAAATATCCAAGAAAGTATAGAAATCTTCTGCAGCCAAAGACACAAGAATAAAGCTCCATGAGAGTTCAGAAGAGCCCAGAGCCCCAGTGACCACCCCTTGTGCTCTGGCAATCAAAGGGGTCCCAGTCACTTCTGCTCAATTTTTGTCATGAGTAGAAGGGGTAGAGGGCAGAAGTGCCCTGGATTTAAAGAACCGGAAGAGACTTAACATCCAAATGCAACAAAAATGCAAGGCAAAGATTAAATTCTAAAAAGCTGTGAAAAACTGAAAATATTCCCTAGCGATTTTTACACGGGGGGGGGGGGGGGGAGACCCATTTTTATGATTTTGATGACAGAAGAAAAAGAATACAAATTTAGACAGTTGTTAGAAACATAGATTTTAGCACCAAAAACACAACCTGGATTTTCTAATTCTAAAGACAACCTGATTCTACACCCAGGCCTGCTAGTCCCCAGCGGCTGATCCTCCTCACAAAGACTGGAGACTGTAGGTCTGGATCACCAAGGACTGTCTCCCTCATTTTCAGGCAGCTTTGCTGGACAGAACAAAATTAACAATATCCTGAGGCCACAGACATTTCAGGTTTTCTAGAAAAGCATTACTAAGAAGTATGTGATGCATGCACTTCACAGACGTGCAGTAAAGTTGCGATGCTAATGATTTTCTCTGTTAGAAGATTTCTGGTCTTTCACTTACATTAAGAGCCTGCCTCCCGTGTTCAAGCACGGACATCAGCAGCCCTGATGAACTGGTCACCATCCCAGAGGTGAGTGTATCTACATAAACCCTATTCCTGGGGCATCTGGGTGGCTCAGTGGGTTAAGCCTCTGCCTTTGGCTCAGGGTTCTGGAATCGAGCCCTGCATGGGGCTCTCTGCTCAGCAGGGAGCCTGCTTCCCCCTCTCTCTCTGCTTGCCTCTCTGCATACTTGGGATCTTCCTGTCAAATAAATACAAATCTTTAAAAAAAAAAATTAAAAAAATAAAACAACCCTGTTCCTTTCTTCCAGCTCTTTGGGAGCTGCGACACGAGAGCTCTCGTGCTGGCCTACTTCTAGACTTGTGTTCACACATGTACAATTTCATCTTAGTGTGTTCTAACTCAGAGGAGCTTCTGTAGAGATCAAGTATTGTAATCTGAGTAATATTATTTTAAAATTTTCATAACCTTCCCATGTTGTCAAATAAAACATGTTTCTATCAAACAGTAAGCTAGAATTGAAAAAGCAGACACTGAAAGTAAATGCTGACGTGTGTTACTGGGACAAAAATGCCATTCGTGGCTGCTAATTCTTCACAAATCATTGCATAAAGAGTTCATCTTTATCAAGAAATTTTCTGATGGTCAAGAAAAATAATTTGCAAGATCCCTGTTCTTCTATTAGTTCAACCGTCCTCACCTCTGAGCCTGCCACAGAGCTTTCCACAGAACACAAGCCCCAAGCTCAACTGACTTGGACCTCTCTGAGGGCTCTGAGGGCCCCCAAGCAGCTAGTGTGCCTCTCCAGCCCCCCATCTCCATGGTGTAAAGCTACCACCAGCTATTCTGTGACCCACGTCTCAAAAGAACATAACTGGGTTAAGAAATACTCCGTGACTTGTAACTTTCTTATTAGTCATTCGTCATCACTGAGATGGATTATAACAAGCTTACAAGCCACGCAATGACATGGACGCAGCTAGAGTATCATGCCAAGCGAAGTCAGTCAGAGAAAGATAAACACCAATGATGTCACTCATATGTGGAATTTAAGAAACAAAACAAATGAGCAAAGGAAGAAAAAAGACATAGTAGAAGTCTAATCCCCCTCCAAGAAGGCTTACCAAGAATATATGATAATACCAGTTTTTCTGTTTAATTGCCACCAGGGGATATTGTACACGTGAACGCTGGCTAACACAGATCTACACATACTGACAAGACAAGGGAAAACAAACCCACTCTCAGGGTAACATGTCAAGTAGCGGTACATACAAATTTACATGCACAGAAATGACTCCGGAAGGAGACCCCCGCCCCCAAGCTGCCAATAGAGAACTTCCACAGAAGGGAGGGAGATCAGGGAGTTAGGGAGAGACAAAAGGGAAGAGATTCAAGGGAATTTTCTGTTGATTATTTGAACACTTACAGATTTACTTGTCCCCTTGTGCGTTTTGTTTCGCTTTTTAAGTACGTGTCAAATAGTAGGCACTAATGACAGTTCCTTACCAAGCCCTGCAAAGGGAACTAGGAAAACTTCTTTACGTTCTTTAAGTGGAGAAGTGTACAGGAATGGCACTCAGAGGTCCTGATCCTGTGAGAACGATCAGTCATGCGCTTTACAGGACTCACTTAATCTCTCAGTCCTGGTTTTCTCAACTGTAAAGTAAGGAGGTGGGTGATTTCTTTTTCAATGGTCCATCAGCTCAGCAGTCTAAGATACATAGATGAGTAACTCCTAGTGACATCAGAAATAACCCACAAAAGAGGTCACCTTGCTTCACAAACACTTTGTGTTCAGATCCTAGGAGACGCAGCAAATATTTAACGGAATTAATACTGCTCACAGCAGCTTACGATAAACTATGAAGGATGACTAGTATTTAAATGTTTCCTAGAAGGAGATTTCAACATTCAAGATTTTGATCTGTTCTCCTCATCTGCTACTTGAGGCCCACCTGTGACTGTCCTTAGAAAGAGACCAACTCTACCGAGGTTGGAAAGAAAGAGCTATAAACCATTCAGTTCAGATGATCAAAGTGAGAGCCTATTGTTGATGTGGTAACAACTGAAAGCACATTTAAAGAGTAAACATTCTGAAAGAAATCGGGGCTGTTCGACTGTGTTATCTGTCGGTGCTACCAGTCTTCCACCAACACTATCCTAAAAGTACAAAGGATATAGAAACTTGTGACGTCCCTATCTGTATTCAGCAATCTTCCCTTTCTTCAGTCTTGGAGGGGGGGAAAAAGTGATGATTTGATAAAAATCTATTTATTGAGTATGCCAATGATCTAAGCTGTTCCAAAGAATACAAATCTATGTGAAAAATCAGGTTTTTCCATGCTTTGGCACAGAAACAGTATCTAAAAATTTTGTCCAGTCATTCTCCCATCCCCTCAAGATTCACTTTCCAAACACCATTTTGCTTTCTGGAGGATCAGTAACACAGACTCCAACCATATTAGATGTAAGTAGAATTAAACTAGGACTCAAAATATTGGGAAAAACTATTTGTGAGAGGAAAAAAATTTTTTTTAAGGTTTTATTTCTGTATTTGACAGAGAGAGAGAGAGCACACAAGGAGGCAGAGCAGCAGGCAGAGGGAGAGAAGCAGGGTCCCCACTGAGCAGAGCCCCACAGAGGGCTCGATCCCAGGACCCCTGGGATCATAATCTGAGCCGAAGTTAGACGCTTAACTGACTGAGCCATCCAGGCACTCCAAGAGAAAAATATTAAGAAGAAAAAAACACCTGGGGCACCTGGCTGGCTGTCAGTGGAGGATGGAACTTTTAATCTAGGGATTTTGAGTTTGATCCCCATATTGGGTATGGACATGACTTAAAAATAAAATTTTTTTAAAAAATGAAAAAAACAAAAAAAGAAAAAAATACTTGCTAACAGTTAAATGATGAATCCCAGGAAATTCATACCCTTGTGCTTTCTTCTGCTAGGTTGTTCGCCAAGATTTGGGTTTGGAGGCTGAAGTGAAGATCCTCTCAGAAATGGATTTTGGAGGTCATCCTTAGTTCCATCCAAGAAATGAGCTAAAATTCCATATAAAAGAGGTCTGTAGCAGGAAGAAAACCAAAATCAATTAAAAATTGCAGATTTAAGAAAAGCTTAAAAATCTCTCTTAAGGCAGCCTCTGCCACCAAAAGGGCCAGGCAATTCTCCAGACTTGAAACAAAACACACAGTTACTATCCAAATCGCAATCTATTCATGCTTTTTAAAATTTAAGAGTACATTTAACTCGAAAAACAACTTAAGAACCCAGAGAACCCATGTTAACAACTCAAACATCACCTAAACTGAAATACAACATCAATCCATCAATACAGAGGAATTCTGCCTTCCAAGCCTGGCGTGAGATTTCCCAGTGCCTAGCACGGTCTGATATACAATGAGTCTGTGAACACTTACTGGGTGAATAAATCCTTGCCTAAAGAAGGTCAGATGTCCCAAAAACCAGACTGCCTGGGTTCAAATCCTGGCTTCACCACTTGACCTCAACAAGATTTTTTATGTCCCTGCCCTGATACGTATTTCTTCCCCTATAAATGAAGATAAGTGTACCCCTTACCTCCTAGGGTTGCTGTGGAGTAAATAAGTTAATAAATAACAACTTTTTATAACTGTGCCTGGCATATATTAAATGGTATATAAATGTTAGCTATTCAGGAGTTAAGTAAGAACTAATATTTAATAAGCTATTTTTAGGGAGGGAGGGCAGGTTTTTTTTAGTATATGTGCTGCCGAAGCGAGCACGAGGGCAGGTTTTTTTTAAAAAGCTGTTTTTACAGTTTACAAAACAGTCTAACCTTTCTCCAGGTTATCCTTGTCTTGCGATCATCCCACCACAGCTCAGGGAAGATATGCTAGAGATTCCTCCGTAAGTAAACAAACTTTCTACTTGAACTCCAAGTCCCATATTCTTTTCATGACAATATTCTGCCTGGTGATCTCTATTAGTACCCCCGCACAAAGGGAAGCTACTTGCTAACAATGAGGAGAGGTACAACAGAAATGTTTTCATTTCTAATCTCATCATTGAAAATACAATTTCACTGATTTTTTTTTTTTGAGCTGTCTATTTATTAGCTGATGTGATAGTTTAAAGTATGACATTCCTTTCCCTTCGAAAGGTGGAGCCTTACAGGGGCGCCTGGGTGGCTCAGTGGGTTAAAGCCTCTGCCTTCCGCTCAGGTCATGATCCCAGGTCCTGGGATCGAGTCCCGCATCGGACTCTCTGCTCAGCAGGAAGCCTGTTTCCTGTCCTCTCTCTCTGGCTGACTCTCTGCCTACCTGTGATCTCTGTCTGTCAAATAAATAAATAAAAATCTTTAAAAAAAAAAAAAAAAGAAAAGAAAGGTGGAGCCTAACTGCCCTCCCCTGGAGTGTGGGCTCAAGCCACTTCTATGAACCAAATAAGGTATTACGTGACAGCCCTGTGCAACTTCCAAGACTAGGTCATAAAGCATTGTATACCGTGGTTGCCTCCGTGCCTTCTCTCTGGGCCAGTCACTCTGTGGGAAGTCAGCTGCCACGTCATGAGGACACTCGAGCTGTCCCAGGGAAAGGTACACAGGGAAGGAATGGGGGCCTCCTGCAAGCCACCCGGGAGGGGAGCCTGCAACCCCAGTCCGGCCTTCAGATGAGGACCTCCCTGGCTACATAGTAACTGGGATCTCCTGAGAAACACAGTCCCAGAACCGCCCACAGATTCCTGACCAACCACAGACAATAAATGATTGTTTCAAGCCACCAAATTCTGGGGCACTGGGTTATGCAGCAATAACTAACTGCTTGCATGCCAACTTCTTCAGACCAGGAGGAAAGCAGGAAAGGAAGTTTCTCTATTTAAGATGCCTCAACTCTTAGGAAAGGAATATATCTTATATTGTACCTCGTATATCCAGGAATGTAATCTGATGTTCTGTTTAATTTTAAAACCCACATTTCCGAAAGAGCTGCGTGTTTTAAGAAGATTTTTAAGTTTAAACAATTTTGTTCTTAAATTAACATCAGTGAAGTTTTAAGATTTAAAATTTTAAGACAGATTTTTTTTAGATGTTATTAGAAAAGATGTAGCTAGCACATTTAATCCACAAATTCATGGATATTAGGATTGTTCTAAATAAAAGTTTAAAAAAAAGAATTTTTTTTTTTAAGGATTTTATTTATTTACTTGTCAGAGAGAGAGAAAGCAAGCACAGGCAGACAGAGTGGCAGCAGAGGCAGAGAGAGAAGCAGGCTCCCCACTGAGCAAGGAGCCCGATGTGGGACTCGATCCCAGGACACTGGGATCATGACCCGAGCCAAAGGCAGCGGCTCAACCAACTGAGCCACCCAGGCGTCCCAGAATTTGTTTTTTTTTTTTTAAGTTCAGCCTTACCATACCTTATTTGCAATGGTGAAACACAAAAACTCTGAAAACTAGTTTTCATCATAAGTTTGGCACAAACTCATTTGGTGGCATGGCTTGACCTAACTAAGGCTATTCTAGACTTTATCCTACTTTGTGTGAAAAAATTCTTAAGTTTTCCTGAAAAATATCAGCGTATTTATGGAGAGTGGCTTTATGTTCACACCGGCACATAAATCTAGTATTTGTTTTACTTGTTATATTACTTTCCCCCCCGGCTTTATTGAGGTATAATTGAGAAATAAAACTGTATGGTATTTAAAGGGTACAGCATGATGATTTGAAACACACACACACACACACACACACACACACACACACACACACAGAGTGAAGGAATTCCCCTTATCAAGTTAAGTAACACACCTATCACCTCACCCATTTACTTTGTGTGTGACACTTTCATAGATGAGAAAACTCTTAGCAAATTTCAAATATACAATCTGTATTACCTTTTAAAATCTGAAAACTTTACAATGGAGATGTTTGTTTTGTGGTTTTTACGGATGTGGAGCCCAACAGGGGCCTTGAACTCAAGACCTGAGAGGACACTAAGAGTCAGAGGCTTAACCGCCTAACCCGCCCAGGCAGCCCTACAATGAAAATGTTTTAAACAAAGCAGTAACTAACTGCCTTTTAGAAAGCCAACTGTTGGCAATATGAAGGTAAGTTGGGAAAGAAAGTGACTAGAGACAGAGAAAGCAGACAGATGGCTTCTGAACAGTGCCGAGGCAGAAGTGACGGAACCGCAGAGTGACTGATTGATAGAGAGAGGGGAAGTAGCCAGAAAAGTACATGGACTCTGAGTTTAAGAACCGAATGGTTATATGAGGAACCTACAAGGGGGTTTAAGAAGGTGAAAATAACACATTTAATTTAAGGGGACAGGAAGAAAAATTTTGTTAAGGACAAAACTTGGAGAGTGCTCACGTTTTAAAGGAACCCTAAAAAAAACAATGAAGAAACAGAGAATACTGTTACGGATAGAAAAACCTAGACAGTAAAGGTTCATAAAAGACAAATGATAAAAAGTGTTTTAAGGGAGAAGAGTCACTATTACAAAATGCTATAGAAACTCAAGTCAGGGCGCCTGGGTGGCTCAGTGGTTTGGGCTGCTGCTTTCGGCTCAGGTCATGATCTCAGGGTCCTGGGATCGAGTCCTGCGTCGGGCTCTCTCCTCGGCAGGGAGCCTGCCTCCCTTTCACTCTCTCTGCCTGTCTCTCTGCCCAATAAATAAATAAAAATCTTTAAAAAAAAAAGAAACTCAAGTCAAACTGAGCTTCTCAGATTGGAAATACAGATATACACCCACTCTTGATGCCAGGGACTTGTGGGAGAGTTCAATTTAAGTGGTACGTCATTTATAACATTTTTATGGTAAAACAGACAATTATACCATGAAGCAGAAACAACAACAAAAATCAAGAAATTTTTAGAAAGGAAACCTAAGACTTCAAAGTGGGGGTGGGGTGGGGGGTGCTGCTGCTTTGAGCCCCCTGGGTGCAATTTTTTTGGCCATTCAGGCATCCTCTGGAAAAAGTTTAAGCAACTTTGAGGTAGGAAGAGAATTAAGAAACTATTAGAAAGCGGTCACCCTTCTTTTCAAGAGCATAGTTTCAGCATAAATGGTGAAGCAAGAATTTCATATGCAGAGAAGGCAAAGGGGGGAGAGTAACAAAAATGAAAGCAGGTGGTTGGTTTTCATGAAGTTCAGTGGTAAAAACGAGTTGAACGGTATTTTTGGAGATCTGAGTATACTCCTATGCTGAAGCGAAGGAAACAATGAGGAAGAGTTCATGAGGAAGAAAACAACTGAGAGAGCAAACCCTCAGAAGAAAACAAGGGATGCATCAAGAAGCCAAGAAGAATGACACTTAGTAAGACAGATGCTCAGTCCCCTGAAACCACAGGAACTTTAGTACCAGAGAACAGAAGCCTTATCCTGTTTATTGCTACACACCTTGGATTTGGTACAGTGTTAGACACACACTCAAACCAAATAAATACCTGCTCAATTAAAATGAAATAAAACCACTATGTGATTATGACTCCCAATACAACAATATCTAAAAACTTATTTTTAAGTTTTTATCTTTAAAAACTTCATTTAAAAAAAACTTCTTACATTGTATTATCCTTTGATTCTTCAAATGCATTTAGTTCCCGGATGAGAAACTGTCTGTCCAATGGAACTACAGGTTGACCAGATTCTAGAGGAAAAATCATGAGTCTTTATTCATCTAAAAAGCACACATGATTTTGGGAAGAACTACTTACCAGTTACACAGACTTACCCAATTTTGGAAGAGCGGTGACGGCACATACAAGGCAGAGCCAACTGTACTTGACTACAATTTTCAAAATACCATTTTGCTATATGTATAACTTAACAGAGTTTAACATAAATTCGTTTTTTAAATCCCCCGATTTTTGGTTGGGAACATATGTGTCTGCACACTAGACTTCAGAAGTCTTTTTTTGAAGCCTACAAATTAAACACAAGACAGTAACAATATCCACTTGGCAGTAATAATTCTAAAAGTAAAATTACCCAAATATTGGATACAGGGCAACTGGATACTCTTATACTTGCTTTGCTAGTAGGAGAGCAAAATGGTACAACCACTTTGGAAAAGAGTTGAGCCATTTCTTAGAAAGGAAAGCATGTTCTTCATAATCTAATCTAATCCCACTCTTAGCTCTTTACCCAAGAAAGCTTACCTGCACACAAAAACTTGTGGTGAAAGTTAATGACCACTTGAACAGTAACTGCCAAAAAACTACACACGACTGGCCATCAACTGTTAATAGAGAAACTGGCACAGACACACAAAAGAATGCTATTCAGGGGGAAAAACCCAACACAGCTGAATCTGAAATGCATTATGCTAAGCAAAAGGACGTGCACTCAAAAGGCTACATCCTGAATGGGCTCATTTATATGACATTCTAGAAAAGGCAAATGATAGGTACAGAAAAAAAAAACAGATCAGTGGTTGCTAGGGGTTGGGGTAGGTGAAGAAGCTGACTACAACAGGGCACACTGAATGTTCTGAGGTGATAAAAATATTCTCTATAGTGATTGTGTGGTGGTAGTTACACAACTATACGTATTTGGTAAAATCCATAGAACCGCATAGCAAAAAAGGTTTTTGTCTTGTTGGGTTTTTGTTTTGTTTTGAAGATTTTATTTGACAGAGAAAGACACAGTGAGAGAAGGAACACAGCCAGGAGAAGCAGCCTTCTCGCCACCAAGCAGGGAGCCTGACATGGGGCCTGACCCCAGGACTCTGGGACCATGACCTGAACCAAAGTCAGATGCTTAACGGCTGAGCCACCCAGGCGCCCCTGTATTGTTAATTACACCTCAGTTATTTTTTTAAAAAAGACAAGACACTTAACATGAAACTTCATAAATATGACTACATTTCATTCTAGGGAAGCCCAGGTCCAAGACCTAATTCATTGTATTTTCATAATTTTCTTCACTTCTCAGTGTTAATAGTATTATACAGCCATCTATAACAAACTGAGGAAAGTGGAGGCTGATACTGATGATCCTTAAACCACTACAACTTATCAGTCAGTCTTCATTCAGTTAAGATATGTGCTTAACATTAAATAAAAGATATAGAATGTTAATTTAAAAATCTATTAAGTGGAAAAGGTTCAACATCACAAAGTATTCATTCTCTCTTCCAAAATCTACTTCATGGTCTCTTTATTTTTTCTTTTCCCCTTTGGATGAGGAATGAAGTCTTAAAGTACAGATGAAACCTTAAACTGGGAGGCCTCTGGGTGGCTCAGTCGGTTAAGCCGCTGCCTTTGGCTCGGGTCATGATCCCAGGGTCCCGGGATCCAGTCCCGCATCAGGTTCCTTGCTCGGCAGGGAGCCTTGCTTCTCTCTCTGCCTGTGCCTGCTTGTGCGCACTCTGTCTCTCTCTCTCTCTGACAAATAAATAAATAAACTCTTTAAAATAAAAAAAAAAAGAAAAGAAAAGAAACCTTAAACTAAGCAATCCTTCCAATCCCATTTTTCTCCCCCAGCTCAGAGGAAAGTCTATCTTGATTAATGTGCATTCCTTATGAAGAAAGTTATTTACTTTCTCTTCAGAAATAAAATATAAAAGATAAATGTCTCTTTAACTGCCCACCTCCTCCCCCAACACCATTTTTCTCCCTCCTAACATTACAGTGAGTTTGGAGTTCATCTTCCCAATGCTTTTTAAGTCGGATCCAGGCTAAGCACAGAGCCCAACGCAGGGCTCAAGCCCATGGCCCTGAGATCAAGACCTGACAAGAGATCAAGAGATCGAGAGTCACATGCTTAACTGACTGAGCCTCTGAAACTGTATTTTTAAAGCATCTACATAGAAAAAACCTGGCAGCAAACAAAAACAACTTTTTATCCTTAGTATCAGAAAATACAGATGATTTTTCAAAGTACACACCTGGTTTAAGTGTTTAGGAATTTATTTTCCCCTACAATACAATAAGCCCCATGAGAACGTATTCAAGCTAGGAAGGAGACCAGGAGATTTTTATGTTCCAGTCACCTGGGTGACTCTGTGTGGTAACGCAATTAGATTTTCAGCCTCAATATTTTCTGAGAAGTGAGGGAAGGGAAAAAGCAGACTTTGTTTCAGGCAAGTAATAATAACAACCTCTTACCGGATATGAGGACAGATGCTGTGTACTTATACTTGTTGAATTCCAGATACTCCCGAATTAGTTCATTAATTAGAAGGTTTTCATGAGACAATGATGGTCGGGGTTCGCTTTCGTCATCTAGGGCATTGAAAACTTCAGCTCGGATCCTTGCTTTTAAATGCCCTAATACCCCCCTTTTCTCCAACGTGTCCTTTAAAACTGTTAAACATAAAACATTAATGCTTCAATTAGATTAAATTTGGTCACCCTCAGGCATACTCTGAAGAAATATGTTTAAAAGGTAAATGGCCGGGGGTGCCTGGGTGGCTCAGTGGGTTAAAGCCTCCGCCTTCCGCTCAGGTCATGATCTCAGGACCCTGGGATCCAGCCCCACACTGGGCTCTCTGCTCGGCAGGGAGCCTGCCTCCCCCCCACTCTCTCTGCCTGCTGTGATCTCTATCTGTCAAATAAATAAGTAAAATTTTAAAAAAAAAGGTAAATGGCCTAATAGCCATTGCTTTGATCTAAACAATGAGCTGAATGCAAGTTATCTGATTAGCATCATGTTTGTGATAAAAAATAAAGTTCTCAAGTTGCAATGACTTGCTATTTTAATATATTTAAGCGAATTCAAGTTTATCTTTCCAGCATCATCACTGTGGGAAGCTATAGTCTGGTAGGCATCTTCAGTAAAGGAGGAAAAGGGAGCACAGAATTACACTTGGCTTACTGGGGCCTGAATTTACCCTGTCTCCTATATTTTCAAGAGCGTTTATCACCGCAGACAGGTCTGTGTCACTAAAACCCTCTGGTCTAGAAAGATGACTAAAGATAACAAGTATATCCCATAAAAGGAAGAAATTTGTTGTCTTTTCATAAAACCTCTGATACCGAAAACCTTTGGGGAATGGCCCACTCTGAACAAAAAGGTGTTTCTTTGGGTTTTGTTTATTTTTTAAAGACACTTATGAGTTAACTTTCTAAAAAAAAAAAAAAACAAAAACAAAAACAAAACCAGTCGGATTTTGAAACTGTAAGCCGAGATAGAAATCTAACATTGGCTCTATCACTGCCATCTTGAAGAAGCAGGGATATATACGCTGAATGTAATCTAACTTCCTCTTGATGAGCAAAGGTCATATTACAGTATCAGTTGTGATAATGAGATTTAACTATAAATACTAGTATGGACAGTGAGGGGCATAGAGCTGAACTGGCATCATTCCACGCAGTGGTATGGAACCTCCTTTTTCACATTGTCCCTAATGGCTAAGTAACCAACCCAATCAACACATGTCACCCACAGTGCCTAGAACACAGTAAGAGCTCCATAAATGCTACCTGGGAGCATTAGAGTATGTGCTGTATACTACTGATGTAATAAACATAGTTTAATAATGTACTGCATCCTGCCAAAGGCACCAAATAAGTACACCAAAATAAAGAAAAAAATTCATACACGGAGCCCAAGGAGCTTACCCAAGTAGACATAAACATAAAATCCCTTTAAGCTTTACAATACAACAACAAAAACCTGGGTGAAAGGATTATAGAGGTACGACTTAGTAGACTAAACTTTTAACCTTTCTTGCCCCTTGTTTTTAAATCATCCCCCCAACCTTTTTGACAGGTGTGCGAGCACAGTTACCAATCAGACTTTGTAACGGGTCCATAAAAGGAAGGTTCAGCCTTATCATATTCTTGGGATAATAATCAAACCCTGGGGGCGCCTGGGTGGCTCAGTGGGTTAAGCCTCTGCCTTCGGCTCAGGTCATGATCTCAGGGTCCTGGGATTGAGCCCCACATCGGGCTCTCTGCTCCGCAGGGAGCCTACTTCCTCCTGTCTCTCTGCCTGCCTCTCTGCCTACTTGTGATCTCTCTCTCTATATCAAATAAATAAAATCTTTTTTTTTTTTATAAGATTTTATTTATTTATTTTGACAGAGAGAGATCACAAGTAGGCAGAGAGGCAGGCAGAGAGACAGGAGGAAGCAGGCTCCCCACGGAGCAGAGAGCCCGATGCGGGGCTCGATCCCAGGACCCTGAGATCATGACCCGAGCCGAAGGCAGCGGCTTAATCCACTGAGCCACCCAGGTGCCCCAAAATAAATAAAATCTTTAAAAAAAAATAATCAAACACTGGTTCTCTAACTCCATCTTTGGAAATTAAATGGAAGATATTTTTTTCGCTGGCCAGGATCCTGTCCCAATTACTCTGAATTTGCACACAGCACAGCCTCAAACTCCGCAGAGAAATGACAATTAATGAAGTTGGAGTTAGGAAGCCTATCCTGTCTCATCATCAGCTCATGCTTCAGCTCCCTGCTCCAACATAATGAGTTCTACCTCTCAGAGGCAAAACCAAGTGAGGTGGAAAATGTGAAATGTTTTTAAAAGGTAAGAGCCCAGGGATACCTGGGCGGCTCAGTGGGTTAAGGACTGACTCCTGATTTTGGCTCATGACACGATTTCAGGGTGATGAGATCGAGCAAGCGCTAGGCTCCAGAGTGCCCATGGAGCCTACTCAAGATTGTCTTTCCCCCTCCGCCCCTCCCCAATTCCCCATAAGGGGGCTGGGGAGTAAAAGGCCATACAATGTAGTAAGATAATGGAGCAGGAAATACACTTTCACTGAGTTTTGCTGAACACAAACCATATTCAGAACTGGGGAATGCAAAAAAAAACAAAACAAAGGGATACACCTGCATAGGACATTCTTTTTTTTTTTTTTTTTTTTTTTGACAGAGAGAGACACGGAGAGAAGTAATGAGGGAGTGGAAGAGGGAGAAGCAGGCTTCCCGAAGAGCAGGGCGCCCATGATCCCAGGACCCTGGATCAGGATGTGAGCTGAAAGCAGACGCCCAACGACTGAACCACCCAGGCACCCCTACGTAGGGCCTTCTTTTTTAAAAAAAATTAATTTATTTATTTGACAGAGATAGAGAGACAGCGAGAGGAAACACAAGCAGGGGGAGTGGAGAGGGAGAAGTAGGCTTGCCACCAAGCAGGGAGCCCGATGTGGAGCTCAATCCCAGGACCCTGGGATCATAATCTGAGCTGAAGGCAGACGCTCAACGACTGAGCCACCCAAGCACCCCTACGCAGTACATTCTTTATGCCCAGTTACATTTTCTTTTCAGGTTCCATACCATTTTGCCCTTCCTTTGATTATGCTTAAAACTCTGTACCGTAACCGCTTCTTCAGAAAAGAAGTTCTTCACCTGCCTCATATCCCAAAGTATCTTTACATCCTCCGAAGCTGATGCAGTATTAACATGTGTTATGTAGTTCATGCAGGCACAGTGCTCAAATTCATCTGAAAAATCTGTTCTTGCGGATAAAGGAATGCTTCTTTTTTTTTTTTTTTTTTCCTGACTGTTCATCAGCCCAGTGCCCCACGTACACATTTGTAGCGATGCTTACTGAATCCTATTCTCAAAGAGATTCAGCCCCTCTCTGCCAGATCTTTTAACAATTCCTGGTTTGGAGCCCAAGGTCCCCCAACATGGGAACTGGTTTTATTAAACAGGCAGCAGCATCGTCCAGTGAGTGAGACCTGGAGTTCGGTGCAGCCTACCCAGGTTCTCACGCACTCCTCCTCCTAGCTAAGTTATTTCGGGCGAGCTGTGTCACCTCTATGCACCTCAATTTCCCCATCTTTGAAAAGGGCATAAGGTTGTCCCTAGACTAGTAGGTGGCACAGGGGCTGGGACGTGTCTGACATTAAAGGCTCAGCCACTTATAACTATAATTACTATTATTTGCTTGGATATCTGCGTCAAAACCACCGGGGCACAAACCCGTTACCCGTATCATGATGACTCGCACCTTTGTGGAATTTGGTGAAAAACAGAGGAGAAAGGCCAAGCCAGGAAACTTTCTACCTCCCGATTTTCCCAATGGAGATCGGGTCCTACCCCACAGGTTGTTATAAGGATTCCGCGAGACAAGTAAGCAAATAGCTTAGGAGTTGCATCTAACCCCAATAACGGATACGGATATTGTTACCCTCAATCCCAAATGAAAGCTGCGGCCCAAAGCCTCGGCTCTAGCGGGGTCCGACAAATGCGCCTATAGACTTCTCGGGAACCTAGGGGTCCTGCCGCTCCTCTGCCAGCTCAAAGCTGGTTCCAAAACTGAACCGCCCCTGTGCGACCGCTTCCCTCACCCAGGGCCCGGACGCAGCGGCTGCCACACCAGCCAGACTCTCTGCGAGCCCTGACGCCGCAGAACGACCCCAAAGATGCTGACTCTGTGTTCCGCTCGTTCCATCCTTTTCACAGGCGGAAGGCCAGACGCCTCTTATTCGGCCAACTTTCCACTGCCACTCACCGGCCTTCAGCTCGGCGACAGTCGCCATCTTTCAACCGCCGTCAGGGTCGCGCCTCGGCTGTGCGCACGCGCAGCTCCGCCCCGCTATGCGGCCTGACCTATAGCCAATAGGCGCGCCGCTTTTGCAGCTCTCGGTGCCGCCCCGTTCAGTTTTCGCTCTCCCGGGTTGGGTGGGTGGTGACTGTCCCGAGGGACTTTACCAATCGGCGAGCTCTGTAGGTGCTCAGGGAGGAGGGGGGAGGAACCGGGATTGAGGCAGGTTAGAGTCTCTTCGGTGGGTCCTGTAGGCGCTTTAGTGCTTAACTTTAGTTTATTAATCCTTCCTGCCCCCTACTCGCTCTGCAGGAACTAATTGTCAATGGTTACTGTGTATTAAGCCTGTGGTTCTCAAACTTGAGCTGTCTCAGTATCACCTAGAAGACTTGCTAAGACAGATCGCGGGGCGCCACCCCTGGGGTTTCTGATTTAGTCAATCTGGGGTGAGATCCCAGAACTGCGTTTGTTTTAAAGATTATTTATTTATTTATTTGTTTGTTTGTTTGTTTGTCAGAGAGAGAGAGAGCGAGAGCTAGGGCACAAGCAGGCAGAGGCAGAGAGAGAAGCAGGCTCCCTGCCAAGCAAGAAGCTCGACGCGGGACTCGATCCCAGCATCCTAGGATCATGACCTGAGCTGAAAGCAGCGGCTTAACCCACTGAGCCATCCAGGCGTCCCCCCAGAGCTGTTTTTCTAACAAGTTCTCCAGGGATGCTGGTGCTGCTGGTCTGGGGATCCCATACCTTGAGAACCACTGTATTACGAACTTACTCGGATCCTGATGCTGTGCTGATTAGCTTTACCCACGTTGGCTCACTGATTTCTCTGTTATGACTCCCGTTCATAGAAGAGGAAACTGAGTCTTTGATGACTGATGAGGCTTAACCGAGATCACTAGCAAAGGGTGCAGGTGAGATTTGAATCCAGGCCTCTTGCTCTTCAAAGTCTGTTCTCTATCACTGGTCCTTAATGATGGGTAGAGCACCTCGGAAGTCCAAAAGTTACTTGTGAATAATTGAGGAATGAGTAAACTCTACCAGCCCAAGGGAATGAAGAAGAAAATGGGAATAATCTACCCAAAGCGGAGTGTGAGGTTCAGTGCTTCCATTTAGGAACCCAGCTCTGTGATTCCTTCCATTGCCAGGAAGACCAATACCTGTGACCTAGATCTAGATCTAGATCCAGGAACCTAGATCCTAGAACCATGCCCTTTAAACTGCTAGTCTTAACCCATAGTAGGTTTTGAAATCTGTATATCAGTGGCTCCCAGTGAAACTATTTTCAGTGAAATGGGATGGAACAAATAGAAAACAAATAAGTATTGGGGGTGTTTTTGAAACTTTTGTTTTGGGTATGAATGTGCGTCGTGATTCTTGGTGTATTTCTCAAAGTGTAGCAGTGAAAAAATAATTTGAAAGCCATTGTAACCTAGAGGAGTCCATTCGCATTCCAAAGGAGATTAATTCTGACCCTGTGGAACACAGCTCTGTTCTGTAAACTTAGAAGCGTCCTATTCTGTCACACTTCCCTATTCTGTAAAACCCACAGAACTTGAATTACTGGTCAACATCTGAAAAGATTTATAAGGATTTACCAAATTCCATAGGTAGAACGTTTGAGCTCCTCAGAGAAAAGCACTCATGGATATACCGATGAGGAACTCAGAGAGAGGCATATAATAGTGTGATTGATTGATTCGTATTGGTAATCACATAATTACATTATTTGCCACTCTGTGGATGACAGGCACTGCTCTAATGTTTTACTTCAAGTCCTCACCAACAGCTCACACAACAATCACCTAATACGCTGTGTTGGTGAGGATGTGGGGAAACAGGCATTACCATTCCTTCCTGGTATGTGTGTATATTGGCCCCACCTTCTTGGAAGGGTTTTTGGCAATATCTAATCAACCTTTCACACGCTACGACCCACCAATTCCAGTTCTAAGAATGTATCTTATGGATACACTCGCATTTAATCACCAAGGATATGTACGTAAGAATACTCACTATAACACTGTTTATAGTAGATAAAATCTATATATGCCCATCAGAATGGACAAAATAAAAACAAGTGACTGTGACAATAACAGAAGCTGGTGAGGATACATTCACCGCTGGTTAGAAGAACAAATTGGTAGAGTCACTTTGGAAATCGGTTTGAGTGGCGCTGATTAAGCCAAACAAAAACTCACGGAACAACTCGGTAATCCCACTCCCAGGTGTTAACCCAGGAGAAATAAGAATTTACCTCTACCCAAAGCCAGGATGAAATAGTAGCAGATTTATTCATAATTGCCCCACCTGGAAATGACCTAATGTTTTCCAACTGGTGAATGGATATAAATTAGCTGTGGTGTTTTATCTGTACCAAGGGATAATAAAAAGGAGTTAGCCACTGATATAGGCAACAGCACAGATGACTCTCAAATGCATTGTGCTCGGTGAAAGAAACAAGACCCGAAAAGCCACATCATGTAGGATTCCACTTACGTAATATTTTGGAAAAGGCAAAGTCCCTTTGGAAAATTGCATGGAAAGTTCATCAGTGGCTACCAGGGGCTGGGATAATGAGGGGGACTGTCCATAAGGATGCACGAAGATTTTTAGAGTCATGGAACTATTCTACATCTTGGTTCTGACTACGTGATTGCACGCATTGATCAAAATTCATAGAGCTGTCCACTTGGAAGAATGAACTTTATTGCATGGATACCTCAATCAACTTGACTTTTCCAAAGTTCTCAGAAATACCAATATCATCAGTAGAGAAACCGGTTAAGTAAATTAAGGTACAGTCGTAAAAGAGACACAAACATTCAAAAGAAGGGTGAGTTCTAAACATATACATATGTAATTATCAGCAATATGCACAGAGAGAAATTTTTTAAAAGATTTTTTATTTATTTTAGGGAGAGAGAATGAGGGAGAAAGAGAGCCCAAGTGTGGAGGAGAGGGAGAGGGAGAGAGAGAAGCAGACTCCCCACAGAGCAGGGAGCCTGATACAAGACTTGATCCCAGGACCCGGGGATTGTTACCTGAGCGGAAAGCAGATGCTTAACACATTGAGCCACCCAGGTGTCCCATAGATAGAAATTTTTAAAAGCACAGTCCAGTAGACTGTGTGTGGTATGTCACCAATGGTTTAGAGAAAGGAAAAATATTAAGTATCTGTTTGCCTACACACAGGATGCCAGATTCAATATTTTAAGGTTGGGTGTTGGGAGAGTTTGAGTAACTTCTGAGCCCTTGGCAAAGTCAGGACTGGACCCCAAGTCCAGTGACCCCTATTTTCGGTTATCCTGAAGTGAGAAACACCTCTCCCTCTCCCTTCTCCACTCTTCTTTCCCTCCCTCTCTTGCCGCTCGGCCTTGGCACATGCCCAGCCCTCAGCCCAGAAATTTCTCCCTCTTCCTCCCCAATTGATTTCTGCTCTTTTGTCAGGTCTCAAGTTTATACCTTGCCTCTTCCTAAAACTTCCCTGGCCACATTAGGCTCCTTTTCTCAGATCTATTTGGGAAGGTGAGAGGGGCTGAGAGAAGGGAGAGGTATGGAGACAAGAGAAGGCTTCCAAGTAGATATGCGCCAAACCCATGCCCCCACCTCTGAAACCCAGGGTCATGCCCCCTCCCTGGGGGGCAGACCACTTCCGGTGCCTGAGCCGCATTAGGATCTAAAACTCCAGCCTCCTGGGGTGCCTGGGTGGCTCAGTGGGTTAAAGCCTCTGCCTTCGGCTCAGGTCATGATCCCAGGGTCCTGGGATCGAGCCCCGCATAGGGCTCTCTGCTCAGCAGGGAGCCTGCTTCCTCCTCTCTCTCTGCCTGCCTCTCTGCCTACTTGTGATCTCTGCCTGTCAAATAAATAAATAAAATCTTAAAAAATAAAAATAAATAAAACTCCAGCCTCCTCATCCCAGCTGGGGACAGTTCTTTGGGATCTCCTCAATTTCAGAGCGTCCTGAAGGGGTAGGTTGAAGCTGTTTTGGGGACTGCATAGCAGTCTAACTTCCTTCCTCCTCCCCTCCCCCAAACCCCCTCCCTAGAAGTTGATCCCAATGGTTCTCTCTAACAAATGCCACAGCCTCCCAAGGAACTTGTGACTTGACCCCAGAGACCAGTAAGGAGTCGGGTGGCCTCTAGTCCCCAGCCTACTCCACTTCCCCAGGTTCTCAAGGGTGACTCATCACTCAGCCGTTCTGAAGCAAAGGGCGTTCCCTGTACTGTACCTGGAGGGCAGCAGGAATGTTGAGTCTAAGTCACCCTCAGATGGCTCCAGAACTCCCCCACCCTGCCCCACCGCCATGGCCCTGCTGCCCACGTGCACTGGGCTGCAATTCTGTTTCACAGCCAGGTGCCCACATTGATCACTTTGCAGGACAGAAACCTGGCCTATCATCTCTGATACACATATTTGTAGGATGACCGAATGAATGGAGGGAAACTGACATACAGAGAAGTAACTGGCCAGAGCAAGTAGACAGTGCGATAGAGACGGGATCATACCCCAGCCTTGCTCTCCAGTGACTGAGAAAATGCAACCCATGGAGATTACAGGTTCCAACTTCTGAACCGTGGCATAGACACGTTCTCACATTGGAACGTTGACATGTGGGAGGTTTTAATGTGGAATTGTGTGGAGGGAGTGGGAGTTAAGGAAGGCAGTGGATATTAATGTCAGCCCTTTGGAGGAAGTAAAAGATCTGCCAGGTAAAAATGAGAATGCCACTTACTAAAGGTCTTTTTCAGAGGGATGAGCAACCGCATTTATTCAATGCCTTGTTTATAAAAAGGATTAGGTATTGGGGCGCCTGGGTGGCTCAGTGGGTTAAAGCCTCTGCCTTCAGCTCAGGTCATGATCCCAGAATCCTGGGATGGAGCCCCACATCGGGCTCTCTGCTCTGCGGGGAGCCTGCTTCCTCCTCTCTCTCTGCCTGCCTCTCTGCCTACTTGTGATCTCTCTCTGTCAAATAAATAAATAAAAATCTTAAAAAAAAAAAGGATTAGGTATTAAGGAATTCTTGAGGCAACTCTTGCTGAAATGTATTTTATCAGAGGAACCTAGCTGGACCAAGTTCCGTTTAAACAAGTCAAATGTCTGACCAAGATTTAGTCACCTCCCTCCTGGTAGGCATGCCTTTTCTTAAGACCTGCAGCAAGAGGTTGTAGAGATTACGCAGGAAAAAAGAAATCCGTAGATGGAATTTTACAAATTGGAGACAACTACGTTATAGAAACAGTATCTCCTCGTCAGACAAGTCAAGGCAACTTTGGAAAATATGACAGGCTTCCACATTGGCCATGCACAGCCCCTAAGACTATGTCAACCAAAATCAAACTGCTGATTCAGAGGGATGCGTTGGAATCCCAGGGGAATTCAAATTCTTTTTTGCATTTATTAAGGGGGAAATAACTTTTGTCTTTATGTGCAATATCGTTGCGCTGAGCACACTCCTAAAAACAGGAGTGGTTATTGTTTTTGAAGAAGTAGTCATCCCTATCCTCCGTACTGTGTGAAACATTCTGCATGCACCATTGAATTTATTCCCAGGAGGTAGATGCTATTGTTATCCTGGTTTAAGGGTGAGAAGAGGAACGGAAGTCTCAGGGGGTCAAAGTGACCCGCCCAAGTTCAGACAGCTGGGAGGAGACTTGGCCACCTTCACAGTCTGAGGCCAGCTCCAAAGTTTTCATTTGTCTTCCAAGTGGACAGATGATTTGATATTCCCCCTGAACTAGACAAGTCTGTGACGTGTGGCTCCTTCAGTGAACTCATAGATCCATACAAGAAGGACTTCCTCAGGCTTGAAAAGAATGTAGGATAATACTGATGCCCTCCCCAAAATCTCCTCCAATTTTCCAAATTTTTGTCGCCAGTAAGACTTCTCTTTCTGCTCCGACCTCCAGTTGTTATGAAAACAGACACGCTAAAACCGAAGCAGAGATGGCAATAGTCAAATAAGATAGCAATCAGTCAAATATTTCATTATGCACTGAGATAGGAGTTCTAATAAATACGGACAGCAGGGACCGTGCCCTACACTGAGGAGGTAGCTGGGGGAAGCTTACATATCAACATCAACATCTTTTCTTCTGTAACAAAACTATCCAAAAACAAAACAAAAAAAGTATCCTCAAACCTCTTGGCTTAAAACAGCAATGATTATTTTTGTCCACAAAGCTGCAGTTTGGGCAGAATCGGGCATGGACAGTGAGTCTGTGCCCTACATGGCATCAGACAGGGAAGCTTGGCTGGGACTGGCTGATCTACTTTCTTAAAGATGTAATTGTCAGACCATCAGATTCACCATTTTAAAAGGTACAACTCGGTGGTTTTGAGTAGATCCACAAAGTTGTGCCATGATCCTCACGATCTAATTCTGGGACATTTTCATTCTCTTAAAAAGAAATCCTGCACCCATTAAAAGTCACTCCCCCTGCTTCCCTCTCTCCAGCCCCTGGCAACCACTACTTTAGTTTCTGTCCCTATAGATATTAACATTCTGGGCATTTCATATAAATAGAAACATACTATGTGTCCTCTTATGTCTGGCTTCTGTCACTTGACGACAAGATTCTGGAGGATCCACTTTTTTTTCAAGATTTTATTTACTTATTTGATAGAGAGAGAGAGGGAGAGAGAGAGAGAGAGGGAACACAAGCAGGGGGAGTGGGAGAGGGAGAAGCAGGCTTCCCACTGGGAAGGAGCCTAATGCGGGGCTCGATCCCAGGACCCTAGAATCATGACACAACCAAAGGCAGATGCTTAACAACTGAGCCACCCAGGTGCCCTACAGATGAATCACTTTTTTTTTTTTTAAGATTTTATTTATTTGTTTGTCAGAGAGAGTGAGCACAGGCAGACAGAGTGGCAGGCAGAGGCAGAGGGAGAAGCAGGCTCCCTGCCGAGCAAGGAGCCTGATGCAGAACTCTATCCCAGAACACTGGGATCATGACCTGAGCCGAAGGCAGCCGCTCAACCAACTGAGCCACCTAGGTGTCCCGGAGAAACCACTTTTAAGATGACTCCTCACATGGCTGGATGGCAAGTCAATGCTGGTTATCAGTAGTCTGTCACCCAGGGATATGGACCAGGAATCCTAGCTTCTCTCCATGGGGGCGCTGCCATGGCTACCTGGGCTTCCGTATGGCATGGTGGCTGGATTCCAACAGTGAGCCTCCCAAGAGAGATAGCAGAAGCTTTTCGCCTTTTATGAAAGTCACACGATGCCACTCTTCCCTGAGTCACATAGTGGCACCATGATGGGAGTTTCAGGCTCAGCTGGATTCATGGGGACACAGACCCACATCTCAATGCACAGAGTGTCAAAGTCAGCTTGTAACAGTAGCATGTGTCATGGGAGCTACGGTTCTACATATAGAACAGCCACGGCTCCCCCAGGAAAGTGATGTCTGAGCTGAGAGCCAGAGGATAAGTAGGTGTCAGCCAGGCACGGGGAAAAGAGCATTCCAGGAACATGGGACAGCGCGTGGAAGGTCCCTGAGGTCAAACAATGAGCACGTTTGAGAAAGGGAAAGCAGGCTCAAGTGACAGGGTCAGGGCGACAGAGAGGCACAAAGGGAATTTGAAAGGGCCGATTGCATAGAGCTTTCTCGGTCATGTGCTTTACACATCTGTTGCTTCTTGGGGCAACTGGGTGGCCCAGTCGGTTAAACAATCGACTGTTGATTTCGGTTCAGGTCATGATCTTAGGGTTGTGAGATGGGGCTCCGTGCTGGGCAGGGAGCCTGCCTAAGATTCTCTCTCTCCCGCTGCCCCTCTCTCTCTAAAACAAAACAAAACCCCCAAAATCCCCTAAACACCTGTTGTCTCCCTTTATCATCCATCTTCCAAGGACAGCACCCTAAAGTTGCATGGGGGAACTGTTAACGCCCTGCTCCCCGTTACTTACAGTGGGGCTGTAGGAGTGGGCATAAGACCCAGTTCTAGCCACTTAGGACCCTCTATGCACACCCACCTCAGCGACTGGCTCAGGAATGGACATGTGTGACCCCAGCAGGGCCAATGAGATTCAAACCCAAGACATCAGCTGAAGCTATTGGACAAAGAATGAAGTCTTTCTTTGGGGGTTACTAGGAAGAATATAGCTGAACGTGCTGGATGTCATCTCTGACTGTGTGTGAGGAGAATCCGGCTGACAGGGTCACCGACAAAGAGAAAAGCAGAACGAAAAAATAGAGACTCTTGAGCTCCTGGACTATGATTGAAGCCAAATATACTAGTGGACAATTTATTTTGTTTTTATGATTTTATTTATTTACTTATGGGGTGGAGGGCCATACGAGCAGGGGGAGGGGCCGAGGGACAAGCAGATTCTCTGCTGAGTGAGAAGTCCAAGCAGGGAAGCAGGGCTCCATCCCAGGACCCTGAGATCATGACCCGAGCAGAAGTCAGACATTTAACCAACGGAGCCAGCCAGGTGCCCCTGATTTTATTTTCATAATCTCTACACCCAAGGTGGGGCTCAAACTCACAACTCTGAGATCAGGAGCCTCATGCTCATCCAGCTAAACCAGCCAGGTTCCCTACCACTGGACAATTTAGATACATGAATCAAAAGATTTTGGTTTAGGGGCGCCTGGGTGGCTCAGTGGGTTAAGCCGCTGCCTTCGGCTCAGGTCATGATCTCAGGGTCCTGGGATCGAGTCCCGCATCTGGCTCTCTGCTCGGCAGGGAGCCTGCTTCTCTCTCTGCCTGCCTCTCTGTCTACTTGTGATCTCTCTCTGTCAAATAAATAAATAAATAAAAATCTAAAAAAAAAAATTAAAAAAAAAAGATTTTGGTTTAGGGTGATGGATTAGACTTTTTTATGCAAACCAATTCTCTCTTTTGGTAAGAAAAATTAATGTTAAACACAGCTAGGTGTACAGATTCTTAGCAGGTTTGAAACCTGACTTGTGCCTGGGTCCCTGCCCCTCTTTCTTTATGATTTCATGGATTTCTCTAGGCTGCTGTTGCTGCTGATTGTGGCCATAATAAGGACTGGGCAACTTTTTGAAAAAACATCTCCTTCCTTGAGAAGACTCAACCACATCCCAAGAAGAGCCCAGAAAACTGCCATCTCCAACTACGGTGGGAAGCATTATCCAGAGCACAGTGCAAAACTGCACGCCAGTGATGCCCTCATACTCTCCCCCATAGATGGACACCCATTTTTTTTAAAGGGTTGGAGAGGGGACCCACACGGTTTCAAGGATCCCATTCAAGTACCAGAATGGTCAGAAGAGAAAACAACTAGATCTCCCAGAGATCCAGAAATTGCTCAGAGACACTTAGCAAAACTCTCCTCAGATCCCGTTTGAGCTAGGTCTCATTTCTATTCATTTCTTTTTTTTTTTTTAAAGATTTTATTTATTTATTTGACAGAGAGAGAGATCACAAGTAGTCAGAGAGGCAGGCAGAGAGAGAGGAGGAAGCAGGCTCCCCGTCGAGGAGAGAGCCCGATGCGGGGCTTGATCCCAGGACCCTGAGATCATGACCTGAGCCGAAGTCAGCGGCTTAACCCACTGAGCCACCCAGGCGCCCCTCTATTCATTTCTTAACTGACGGAGGTAAAATTCACGTAACATAAAAATCACCATTTTAAGGGATACACGTCAATGGCTTTTCACACCTTGACCATGTTGTTGCAATCACCACCACAATCTACGTCGGAGCATTTATGTCACCCCAAGGGGCACCCATCCCCATGAAGCAGTCACACCCACCTCCCTGCTTCCCCACCCCCGGCCTTGCCAACCACTAAACTACTTTAATTAAGTCTCTTGGATTCACTTGTTCTGGATATTTCATATAAACAGATGCATCCAATATGTGGCCTTTTATGCGTGGGTTCTTTCACTTAGCTTGTTTTTGTCGTGCATATCAGTGGGACCTCAATGCCTTTCTTGGCTGAGAACTATTCTATTGTTTGATTAGATGAGACATTGTTTATCCAGTGAATGGCTGATGGACACTTAGGTCGTTTCTCCTTTTGGGCCGTTATGAATAAAGAGGCTGGGAACGTTTGTGTACAAGTTAATATTTGAACACTTGTTTTCCGTTCCGTTCTGTGTGCCTAGGCATGGAAGGGCTGGGTCAGGGTATTTTTTTTTTGTCTGTTTACCTTTTTGAGGAACCGCCAGACTCTTTTCCACAGAGAATGCACTATTTTACATTCCTCTCAGCAGTGCGTAAGCGTTCCAGTTTCTCCATATCCTCAGCAAAAATTGTTATTTCTTTTTTTTTTTTTCCTATAGTCATCCTAGCGTCCATGAAGTGACATCCCATCATGGTTTTATGTGCATTTTCCCAATAACTAATGGTGTTGAACCTTTGTTATCTGCTTTTTGGCCATTTGAGTATGTTCTTTCTTTTTAAGATTTTATTTATTTATTTGAGAGAGAGAGTACGAGCTGGAGGGAGGGGAAGAGGGAGAGGGAGAAGCAGACTCCCTACTGAGCAGGGAGCCCCCTGATGCGGGGCTCAATCCCAGGACCCCAGAACTGTGACCTGAGCTGAAGGTAGACGTTAACAGACTGAGATGCCCAAGTGCCCCCATTTAAGAATATTCGTTGAAGAAATGTCTTTTTGAAACCTCGGCCCATTTTAGAATGTAGTTATTTGTTTTTCTTGTTCTTGAGTTGTAAACGTTTTGGGGTTGTTGGGGTTTTTGTTGTTGTTGTTGTTGTTTTGCATATTCTGGATACCAGAGACTTATTAAATGTATGATTTGCAAATACTTTCTCCTATCCTGTGGGTTGCCTTTGTACTCTCCTGACGTGTGCACAAATGTTTTCAATTTTGATAAACTGGAAATTAGTATTTATTATTTTTATCATTAATCTACTTTTGTTGTTGCTCTGCTTGTGTTTTTGGTGTCACATTTAAGAAACCATTGTTATGGGGGTGCCTGGGTGGCTCAGTGGGTTAAGTCTCTGCCTTTGGCTCAGGTCATGATCTCAGGGTCCTGTGATCGAGCCCCGCATTGGGCTCTCTGCTCAGCGGGGAGCCTGCTTCCCCCTCTCTCTCTGCCTGCCTCTCTGCCTACTTGTGATCTCTGTCTGTCGAATAAATAAATAAATAAATAAATAAATGAATAAATCTATCTTAAAAAAAAAAAAAAAGAAAGAAACCATTGTCATATCCAAGATCATGAAGA
Organism: Meles meles; assembly: GCF_922984935.1. Lineage (NCBI taxonomy): Eukaryota > Metazoa > Chordata > Mammalia > Carnivora > Mustelidae > Meles > Meles meles. The sequence goes on along the minus strand of NC_060086.1, from coordinate 31,894,950 downwards.
TTTGCCTCTAGGTTTTCTTTTAAGTATTTTACAGTTTCAACTCTTATATTTAGGTTGTTGATCCACTCTGAGCTAACTGTAAACAATGTGAGTTCAAGGTCTGACTTCCGTCTTTTGCATGTGGATATCCAGTCGTTCCATGACCATTTGTTGAAGAGATTATTCTTTCCCCAATGAATTGTCTTGGCACTCTTGTCAAAGTCCATTAACAATGGATATATGGGCTTATTTCCAGAATCTCAGCTCTAGCCCATTCATTTATGTATCTGTGTCTAATCCTGTGCCACTATCAAACTGTTCCGGTATTGTAGCTTCATAGTTAAGTTTTAAGTCATAAACTGTGAGTCTTCCAACTTCATTCTTTCCCAAGATCATTTGGCTTTTCAGGGCCCATTAGAATACTATACAAATTTTAGATTTGGCTTTTCCATATTTGCTAAAAAGCCCGATGGAATTTTTTTTAAGGATTATTTATTTACTTGAGAGAGAAGAGAGCAGGGTTGGGAGGTGGGAAAGGGCAGAGGCAGAGGCAGAGAAAGTCTTAAGCAGACTCTGCAGGTGAGTGTGGAGCCTGACAGGGGGCTCAATCCCACAACCCTGAGATCGTGACCTGAGCCAAAATCAAGAGCTGGAGTAGTAACCTCCAGGAACACCTCATAAAATACCTTTTCTTTTTTTTTTTTCAAAGATTTTATTTATTTATTTGACACAGAGAGATCACAAGTAGATAGAGAGGCAGGCAGAGAGAGAGAGAGAGGGAAGCAGGCTCCCTGCTGAGCAGAGAGCCCGATGTGGGACTCGATCCCAGGACCCCGAGATCATGACCTGAGCCGAAGGCAACGGCTTAACCCACTGAGCCACCCAGGCGCCCCATAAAATACCTTTTCAATGGCAGTCATCTCCTGGTCTGTCAGACTCACCATACGCAAATGATTGTATAGCCTATATTGTAAAACATTCAGGCACAGTATTGAATAGGATTAGCAAAAGTAGGCATTTTTTTCAAGATTTTATTTATCTATTTGACAGACAGAGATCATAAGTAGGCAGAGAGGCAGGCAGAGAGTGGGGGGGAATGCAGGCTCTCCCGATGCAGGGCTCGATCCCAGGACCTTGAGATCATGACCTGAGCTGAAGGCAGTAGCTTAACCCACTGAGCCACCCAGGTGCCCCAAAAGTAGGCATTTTTGTCTCATTCCCTACCTTAGAGGGGAAAGCTTTAAGTCTTCCATTATTGCTTATAGGGAGGGCTTTTCTTATATACCCCTTATCCTGTTAATGTATTTCCCTTCCTGTCCTGGTTGTGGAATATTTTGATCATGAAATGGTGTTGGATTTTATCAAATGTTTTTTTTTCTGCCTCATTTGGGATATTCATGTGGTTTTCTCCCCCTCCATTCTATGCCTGTGGTGTTTTTGAGTGGCATGTTGTATCTAAGTCTGTTAGGTCTAATTGCTTTATGGTGTTCAAGTTGTCGCTCTTCTTGTTGATTTTTTATCTAGTAGTTCTCCCCATTGTTGAAAGTAGAGTGTCGTAGACTCCAACTATTATTGTTGAACTATTTGTCCTTCAACTCTGGTAGTTCTTATTTCATGTATTATAGGGCTCTGCTTCAGGATCACATAGATTAATCATTATATCTTCTTAATGGATTTCCCCTTTTGTCATTAGGTGATGTCTTTCTTTGACTCTTGACTCCTATAACAGTTCCTCTTTTTTAAAGATTTGTTTATGTATTTTTTAAGCGGGGAGGGGAGAGGAGAGCAAGAACCTCAAGCAGATTCTGTCATGCTGAGCACAGAGCCTGACTCCGGGCTTGATCCCAGGACCCTGAGATCGTGACCTGAGCTGAGACCAAGAGTCTGATGCTCAACTGACTGAGCCACCCAGGTGCCCCAGTCTCTTGTAACAGTTTCTTATTTAAAGTTTATTTTTCTGCTATCAGTATAACCATTCCAGCTCTCTTGACCACTATTTGCCTGGAATACCTTTTTTCTATCCTTCGTCTTTCAGCCTGTTTGTGCCTCTGGATCTCTAGTGAGCGTAATAATTGCTTCATATTATTTGATTACCCTGTCAACCTGCCCTTTAATTGGAGAGTTTAATCCATTTACACTGAATGTGATTGCTGATAAGTAAAGGCTTACTTCTGCTGTTTTGCTATTTGTTTTCTCCGCGTCATATCTTTTTGTTCCTTAATTCCCCCATTACTGCCTACTTTGTTGTTGTTAGATAGATATTTTCTAGTGTACCCTTTTGATTCCCTTATCTCTTGTACTCTATATGTTCCAGTTACTATATTAGCGGTTGCCCCAGGAATTACAATTAACATTTTATAACGAGCTGGTTAGAATTCATACCAACTTAGCGTCAGTAATAGACAAAAATTTTACTCCTACCCAGACCTCAGTTTCCTCACCTGGCCATTGAGGGTCAGATCAAAGGAAGAGATACATCCAAAACTCAGGGGATATGGTGATCAATCAGTGCAGTTGATCATCGGGGTTATTATTATTGGTGGTGCCACAAATGGGTAATTTATTAATCTATCTTTGCCTCTGCTTCCACACTCAGAGAGCTGGGATATTAATAAGCTTTCTTACAGGATTGTTGGGAGGATCAGTCATAATAGAAAGTGTTTTGAATGCTACTGGGCACATCTAAATGCACAGTGAATGTTAGTTTTTACTATTATTTATTCTTTTCTTTGTCGCTATGCTTTGGACAAAAGGAACTACTTAGAACAGCTTGAATAGGCTCCATTGTTAGCAGCTGCCATGCGTTTTTCTTAACTATGCCTTCTGCCTAGGATCCCATCCCCCATCTCCCTGCTTCAAAACCCCAACTGTGTCTTCTCTGGTCCCACCAGGGGTGTCGTTGGTGCCAGTGAAGGCTTTCCTCATCCCTGCACTGGAACTTTATTGATCAGTCTTGGGATACTTATTTCTGGTGTTGTGGAAAGATCCTGTTTGTCTCTTCTCCCCTTGAAGGAGCCCCCTTCTCGACTTCAGGTGACATATAAACCAGAGCAGACTCCGTTAGCTACCCGTTACCCTAAAGGGGCCAGACCCATTTTTAGAAGGAACTGGAGGCGGCTTGGTTGGAGTCAGGGGAAGCAAGCAATTAATCCCTTTGGTACCTCCCATCTGGCTGTTGCCGAGATACTGAATAAATGTATTGATAGGGACCAACCCCTGTGGTTTAAGGACCTGCTGATTAGTGACCTCCTGTCCGGGGAGAGACTTTACCACACCAGTGGCTTCATCATTGCCTAATGGAGGAGGCCCTGTGGGCCTTTATCAAGGACAAAGGGAGCTGAGGAGCCTCCCCAAGCAGTTAAACTGAAGGAAACACAATGGACCGATTGCTGCAAAGGCAGGCAGGCAAACACGACGAAGCACAGGCAGGACCTTCCCCCTCAGTGAGATATTCCAATTCCTTTCTGGGAAGCAGATAAGACAGTCACCAGAGCCGAAGGCCTCGCACCCCGGGTTTGCAAACTGAAATGCTTTTAGGCATCTTCCTGAGATAAGAGATTCTTGAGCTCTTCTAATTTCAGAACTAAAATGAACAATAGTCCTCCCAAGGCCTCCCTTCAAGGTGTTATCTCAGCAAATTTCCCCTCAGGGTTGGAGCTGCGACTCTTGATCACACAGGGTTGAGAGTTCAAACCGCAGGTTGGGCGGGGACAGGTGTCCCACTGAGCTTCCGGTCTTTCTCAGGTGTCACCTCAGTGAGTCCCATCCCAGCCATCCTACTTAAACTTGCACCCTGCCCCCCACCTTCACCCCACGTTCCCAAGCTCCCAATGCACCCTCCACTGGGCTGCGTGATTTAACATGCTTGTTCATTGTCTAACACACCCCCTCCCAGGGCAAGATCCTTAAGGGTGGGGGAGTCTTCATCACTCACAATGTATCAATCCTAGATCCTCTGATTAATCTGCTCCCTGTGGACACATCGGTTGTTGCCAATCTTTTGCAATTATAAGCATACTGTGGGGGGACCCCTTGGGTGAATGTCTTTCCTCACCTGTGTGCTGCTATCTTAGGACGGATTCCTCCCTACAGAATTGCTACATTAAAGGCATGGTCTTGGGGCGCCTGGGTGGCTCAGTGGGTTAAAGCCTCTGCCTTTGGCTCAGGTCATGATCCCAGGATCTTGGGATGGAGCCCTGCATCGGGCTCTCTACTCCGCAGGGCGCCGGCTTCCTCCTCTCTCTCTGCCTGCCTCTCTGCCTACTTGTGATCTCTGTGTGTCAAATAAATAAATAAAATCTTTAAAATAAAATAAAGGCACAGTTTCAATATTAACAGATACTGTCAACAGCTCTTCCGAACAGTCTATCCTCTTTAGGCTCCCAGCCATGGTATATGAGAGGACTCAATAAGGATTTGTGGGACTGGGGTACAGGCGGGGAGGGTCCCCCCTCCCCCATCCTGATGAACAGCTCATATTTACAACCGTAAACTCTTCTCGTCCAAGGGACATGATAGTTCATCTCTTTCTCATCCAAATCCCCTCCCCAGGGCAGCAAACCTCTACAACAGAGCCTGGTTTTGAATTCTTTTCTTGTCAGCGGCTGGGGTCTTTGATCTTCAGGAGAAATTATCACTGCCAGGGATCCTGTTAGTCCCAGGAAGTTCGTTATCTCAACTGGATCAAAATCTACTTTCCCGCAACCTCACTCTGCCTGCTCTAGCTCAGTTCTCAGGAACAATTCAAAACAGGGCTTATCTCTTACCTTGTGACAGCCCTTAGGATTTTGGAGACTGCAAGAAATCTCTACCAACTCTTCTCCGCCCAGCATAAACCTCCCCAGCTCCAGCCAGACATGTTCCCTCCATGGGAAAAGGGCTGACCTGGAGATCTTTTGGCTTGATGGCCACGCAGGTTCCTCTAGCCCTAAGTTCAAGTCCCTGTTGCCACACTTTCCAGCTGCCTGATCTTGGCCAAGGCACTTCTAAGACTTGAGTTTCCTCCCTTGGATGATTTCCCTTCAATGATTTGTGTAACGGTAGTACCTACCTGGTAGGGTGGGAGGCTGGTGGGGCTGCATTCCTCCATTAAAAAAAAAAAAATCTAAAACTACATTTTATGATTGCATTATAAAGACAAATATAATAAAGGCAGGGTGGTGGTTTTCTTCTGATTGGAAAAGAATTAAAATATTTTTCATGGGGCCCAAAAAGTAAGTATCATGGTCTTAGGCACTGTGCCTTCTGTAACTGGGTGGCTACATGGGCTCTGGTCGCTGGTGAGGAAGAGAAAACATGTGGTGTATGTAAGGTGCTTAGCAGAGCACAGGACCTGGCTCTTTGCAACTTAATAAATGATCAAAAATTTAAGAAGGCTGTTCAGAGAACAGAGTGTAACAGTGGGGAACGCCTCTCCAGGGATCTTTTCATCAGAACTTCTTGGGATTTGCATACTCAGCTTCTTCTGAATGCAAGGAACACAGCCACTGGTCTGCTGTGGTTTTGCCCTGGCTGCAAGATTTTGTCAGAAAGATACATAATCTATGGCATTTGATTTGAGAAGAGAGGTATCTTAGTTCACCCAAGCTGCCATAACAAAATACCTCAGACTGGGTGGCTTATAAGCAATAAAAATTTATTCTTCACGGTTCTGGAGCCTGGGAAGTCCAAGGTCAAGGTGCCAGCATGCCTGAGCAAGGACCCTGTCCATGGTCCATAGCCAGTGCTTTCTCTTTGTGTCCCTACATGATAGAGGGGGACAAAGGAACTCTCTGTGGTCACTTTTGTAAGGATATCAATCTCATTTATGGGGGTTCCCCTCCCATGACCTAATGACTTCCCAAAGGCCCTACCTCTAATGTGGTCACATTGGGTGTGAATTTCAACATACGAATTTGGAGGGTTCCACAAGCAATCAGACCACACCAAAAGGAAATATAGATGATGGGTATGTGTATGAAGAATTCTGGAAGGATAGACAAGAGACTAATAATAGTAGTTACCTCTTGGAGTGGGTTGGGGGTATGTAAATAGACACAGGACTGGGAGAAAGACTTCCTACTGTATGCTGCTTTCGATTTTCGATTTTCTTTTTTCTTTTAAGATTTTATTTATTTATTTGAAAGACAGAAATTACAAGTAGGCAGAGAGAGAGAGGAGGAAGCAGGCTCCCCGCTGAGCAGAGAGCCCGATGTGGGGCTCGATCCCAGGACCCTGGGATCATGACCTGAGCCAAAGGCAGAGGCTTTAACCCACTGAGCCACCCAGGCGCCCCAGATTTTCGATTTTCAAACAATGATGCCATAGTACTGATTTTAAAATCTTCATAATTTATTTTGAAAAATATACTCATATGGTAAAAAAAAAAAAAATTGACAGTGCAAAAGAGTGAAAAGCAAGTCTCCTTCCTAACGAGTACCTAATAAAAAGATCTGATGAGGCCCTTGGGTAGCTCAGTGGGTTAAGCCTCTGCCTTTGGCTCAGGTCATGATACCAGGGTCCTGGGATCGAGCCCCACATCAGGCTCCCTGCTCAGCGGGGAATCTGCTTCTCCTCTCTCTGCCTGCCTCTCTGCCTACTTGTGGTTTCTCTCTCTCTGTGTGTGTCAAATAAATAAATAAATAAATAGATCTTAAAAAACAAAACAAAACAAACAAACAAACCACAAATAGTTAGAAATCCATAGGGCCATAGAAAGAAGTCCTCAGCTTCATCTGTAATCGGGGAGATGCAAATTAAAACCACAATGGGATGCCACTACTCCGGCTGTATATATTATCTGCTTCTTCTCTATGCATGTTATATTTTACCATGAATATGTGTTTGAAAAATGTATACATGCCCAAGGTGGGGGAAAAAAAAAAAGCAAACAAACAAATGCTTGCAAAGTCAGTCTCCCTATCTCTGGCCCTCTCAGCCCCTCCCTCCAAGCCTCCTATGATTTCCAGTGGCAGGTAAGGCCTTTCTGAGATGTCTGAGGTGTGCAATACCATTGATGAATACATGGCCGCCTTTCCTCGGCTGATTAGTACCAACCTTACATCGATTAGGGTTGGATCAGGGAAGTAGAATCAGGGTAGAATCAGTGTGTGAGTGGAATGTGTTATTGAGATTAACCCTTACACAGTTGTGGCAGTTGGTGAAGAATTCAGTGGACAGTGGCTACCTCTCTATTGGATAGAGGACTTCGAATTGCCGTAGCGTCAGCAGCGTCCGCCGTTGTGGGGGACACAGGGCTTAACATGGAGCTGGGGAGAAGGAAGACAAGCCAGAACCCACATCCGTTTTTTTTGCTGTCTTTTTTTTTTTTTTTTTTATTACAGCCGTTCTAGAACATACAATGTGGTATCTTGTTGTGGTTCGCTGAAATATCTTAAGAAAAGTTACAGAGGTCATGAATTCACCTTAAATACTCTAGTATTTAACTACCCAGTATTTAACCACCCAGGTGGTTCAGTCAGTTAGGTGTCTGACTCTTAATCTTGGCTCAGGTCTTGATCTCAGGGTCGTGAGTTCAAGCTTACTTAAAAAAGTAAAAGCAAGGTGCCTGGGTGGCTCAGTGGGTTAAAGCCTCTGCCTTCGGCTCAGGTCATGATCCCAAGGTCCTGGGATCAAGTCCCGCATCGGGCTCTCTGCTCAGCAGGGAGCCTGCTTCTCCATCTCTCTGTCTGCCTCTCTGCCTACTTGTGGTCTCTGTCTGTCAAATAAATAAATAGAACCTTTAAAAAAAAAAAGTAAAAGCAAAAAGAAAAGATGCCCTGTTCTTGTTTTAGGAATGATGTATATCTGTTATCTCTCCACAGTATTTTCAGTAGCTTTTGGGGGACTCTGTGACCCTCATTGTTTCTCCAAATCCCTTTTTGCTGCTTGTTTTGGACTTGTCATTCATAATAAAAGCTTTTCTCAGGTATCTGGAGTCTTTGGCTGCCTGTTCATGTTTTAGAATGAGGAGCTAAAAGCTTCTGGAAGTTCTACCGTGAAGAGAGTTTTTTGGACTAGCAAGCTTCATTTCAGGGAGATGTGAGGGATGCCCGCCTATCCTGGAGAGCTCCAAATGTTAGTATCTTAGATCTTCCTCTTGAGCTATTTCGTTTCCTGGAGAAGAATTCTGCAGTCTCTTCCATGAAGGCTGTGGTAGTCACTGATTTCACGTACCAAGTATTTTTAGTCTCCTTCCTTTCACCTATACCTGATTTGGTGAGGTTGGCCTGGACCGTGTGGATAGTTCGAACCAATGGCCAAGTGATTTTGACAAGGGTGCCAAGATCATTCATTGGGGAAGAGAAGAGACTTTTCAACGAATGGTTCTGGGACAACCAGATGTACACATGAAAAAGAATGAAGCTGGACCCTTACCTCACATCGTAAACAAAAATTAATTTGAAACTGATCAGTGACCTAAATATAAGAGCTACAACTGTAACACTCATAGAAGAAAGCATTGAGGTGAAAATCCTCAGGATCTTGGATTTGCTAACGGATTCTTAAAAAAAAAAAAAAAAAGACTTGTTTATTTATTATAGAAAGAGAGAGAAAAAGAGCATGTGTGCAGGGAGGGAGAATGTCAAGCAATTCCTCGCTGAGCATTGTGCCCAATGCTGTGCTCAATCTCATGACCCTAAGATCGAGACCTGAGCTGAAACCAAGAGGCGGACGCTCCACTGACTGAGGCATCCATGTACCCCGCCAATGGGTTCCTAGCATACCAAAACCACAAGCAACAAAAGAAAAATAGTTAAATTAGACTTTAATAAATTAAAAACGCCTGTGCATCAAAAGATATTATCTAGACAGTGAAAAGACAACCAACAGAATGGGAGAAAATATTTTGCAAATCATGTATCTGATAAAGGCCTAGGATCCAGAACACTTACAACTCAACAACGAGGAAGCAAGCCACCTGATGAAAGCGTGAACAAGAGACTTGAACAGACACTGTTCCAAAGCAGATATGCAAATAGCCAACAAGTACAAAACAAAATGCTCTGCATCATTAGTCATCGGGGAAGAGAAATCCACCCACGAGGATAGCTACGATGAAAACAAATAACCAAACAGAGAATTGCAAGTGTTGGTGAAATTGGAACTCTCATACATTGCTGGTGGGAATGTAAAATGGTGCAACCCCTGTGGAAAACACTCCTTCCCCAAAAACTTAAAACATGAAGTCACCATATGACCCAGCAATTCCACTCCTAGGTAGATATCGAAAATAATAAAAACAGGTACTCAGGGCGCCTGGGTGGCTCAGTCAGTTAAGCGTCTGCCTTGGGCTCAGGTCATGATCCCGGGGTCCTGGGATGGAGCCCTGTTTCCGGAACTCTGCTCAGTGGGGAGTCTGCTTCTCCCTTTCCCTATGTCCCTCTCCCCTGCTCATGCACTCTCTCTCTCTCAAATAAATTTTAAAATCTTTTAAAAAATACATAACCCCTTGATTTATGAGTGTTTCTTTTTAAAGAAACCACGTTGAATATATATTAATATAATATAATAGGATATTATATTAATATATATATACATATACATATATATAAACATTGAACTCACAGCCTACCGCATTATAACCCATGCTTAAACAAAGCTTATCTAACACGTGTGCTTTCCTAGCACTCATTCCTCAAGTACTATGCTTTGGACCATTTTAAAAGTGAAATCACGGGGTGCCTGGGTGGCTCAGATGTTAAGCATCTGCCTTCGGCTCAGGTCATGATTCCAGGGTCCTGGGATTGAGCCCCACGTCAGGCTCCCTGCTCAGAGGGAAGCCTGCTTCTCCCTCTGCTTGTGTTCCCTCTCTCGTTGTCTCTCTCTCTCTCTATCTTTCTCTCTCTCTGTCAAATAAATAAATAAAATCTTTAAAAAAAGTGAAATCACCAACAAAAACGCAAAATACATGGCACCAAATATACCGCAAAAAGGATACTTGTTGAGAGTCCGAGAGTTGAAACAAGAGGAGTGTTGCCTTGTTTGACCTTGGCTGGGAACAGGCTAAGCAGCTCAAATTTTTTGCTACTCTGTGCATTTCCACGAATGACCCTGAAAGCGGCCACAAGTCTCAACTGGGAGATTACAAGTAAATTTTAGAGAGTAGGCAAATTCAGAAATACGGAATCCTCAAATAGTAAGGATTCCCATACATGAAATATCTGGACGAGGTCACTCCATAGGGACATAATGCAGATGGATGTCTGCTAGAGGTACGGGGAGAGGGGTCTGGGGAGCAATTGTTTATGGGCACAGGTTTCTTCCTGGGGTGATCATAATGTTTAAACTAAATGGAGGTGGTGGTTATAGACCACTATAAAGGTACTAAATAGAACTGAATTGTTCATTTATTAAAAAGATTTTTAGGGGCACCTGGGTAGCTCAGTGGATTGAGCCTCTGCCTTCGGCTCCTGCAGTGGGCTCTCTGCTCGGCGGGGAGCCTGCTTCTCCCTCTCTCTCTGCCTGTCTCTCTGCTTACTTGTGATCTCTGTCTCTCTGCCAAATAAATAAATAAAATCTTTTAAAAAAGATTTTTAAATTTTGGGGTGCCGGGGTGGCTCAGTCATTAAGCATCTGCCTTTGGCCCAGGGCCCTGGGACCGAGCCCTGCATCCAGTTTCCTGCTCTGCAGAAAGCCTGCTTCTGCTTCTACCACTCTCTCTGCTTGTGTTCCCTCTCTCTCTCGCTGTCAAATAAATAAATACAATCTTTAAAAAAAAAATTTTTTTTAAATTTTAAGTAATCTCTGCATCCCATCTGGGGCTCGAACTCACACCCCCGAGATCAAGAGTCACACTCTCTTCTAACTGAGCTAGCCAGGTGCCCCAAGAATTATTCATTTTCAAATGGTAAATTTTATACTATGTGAATTTCATCTGCTTCCTGTCTTATGCTGTGCCTGGGGAATATGTAGTCATCGCCTGCTCTGTGGGGTGGGAGGAATCCAGCCTTTCCTTCTACTGACTTCCACAGAGCCCTTCTGCTCTCCATTGCGACTCATGCAAACTCCACATGCGACTGGTTTCTCAGACTCCTCCGGCCTTGATGGTGGGGATTAGCTTTGTTCGTGCTGGCCTCCATCTCCGTGTTCTGCTAACTCGCTTACCCCTGGCTTTCCATCCACCAAATTTTTGTCCACTTTCCTCATCCGATGTCGTTTCCTCTCCTGCTCTCCTTGTCCTCGTCAATTTAAATCCTTCTTATTCCTTGATGGTCAGTTCAGAGAGGTTATAAGAAGGAGCAGAGATAAAAACGTGTTCAATCGGCCATGACTCACTGGGGTCATGAGTGTTTTTCTGCTAATCAGCTGATCAGGCGGAGATGAGCATCACCATTTCTGGTGACCATGTAGGACCCCTTTAGAAAGAGATACCCCCAGAGGAAATCTGGCAATGTTTGGAGACATTTTTGGTTGTCACAAAGAAAAGTGAGGTGGGCTGCTATGGGCATTTAGTTGAGTAGAGGACAGGGATCCTGCCAAAAATCCTGCAATGCTCAGGACAGTCCCCCAGGACAGAGACTTATCTGGACCAAATGTAGGTAGGGTGGAGATTGTGAAACTCTGGTCTAAAGGACTTCTATTGTCTGGGGAACAAATTCAGACTGTAGAGCACAGTCTACATGCCCCCCACCTAACTTTTCTATACTCCCTCTGGGTTACCATACTCCAGCCACAGGCATCTTCTTTTTGTTCCTGGAATGCACTGGACTTGTTTCTGCCACAGGGCCTTTGCACTTGCTGTTTCCTAAACTCTCTTCCCTGGATTTTCTGTTTCCTAACACCTTTGTCATTCAGGTCTCAGCTCAAATGTCACTACCCTCGTGAGACTTACCTTAACCAACCCATCTGCCCCTCTCCCCTCAACTCTCACTTTTCCCCCACTCAAGGAACTTTCTGTTACTTGAGTACAGGGGTTTGAACTGTGCAGGTCCATTTATATGTGGACTTCTTTCTCTAAATGTAGTACAGTACTATAGATGTATTTTCTGTTCCTTATGATTTTCTTTGTTTTTTTTTTAAAGATTTTATTCATTTGATATATATAGAGAGAGATCACAAGTAGATAGAGAGGCAAGCAGAGAGAGAGGGGGAAGCAGGCTCCCTGCTGAGCAGAGAGACCGATGTGGGGCTCGATCCCAGGACTCTGAGATCATGACCTGAGCCGAAGGCAGAGGCTTAACCCACTGAGCCACCCAGGCGCCCCCCTTATGATTTTCTTAATAACATTTTCTTTTCTCTAGCTTATGTTGCTGTAAGAATACAGTATATAATACATATAACATACAGAATCTATGTTAATCGACTGTTCATGTTTTTGGTAAGGCTTCTGGTCAATAGTAGGTTCAGGGCGCCTGGGTGGCTCAGTTGGTTAAGCGACTGCCTTCAGCTCAGGTCATGATCCTGGAGTCCGCGGATCAAGTCCCACATCGGGCTCCCTGCTCAGCAGGGAGTCTGCTTCTCCCTCTGACCTTCTCCCCTCTCATGCTCTCTCTCTCAAGTAAATAAATAAAATCTTTTTAAAAAATAGTAGGTTCTTAGTAGTTCCGTTTTGGGGGAACAGAAAGTCATTCCCCAATTTTGAACTCTGCAGGGTGGGGGAGGGGTTGGCACCCCTAATTCCTGTTTTTTCTCAAGGGTCACCTGTCTTGTCTTTCCCAAAGTATCAGTTCCTGAGACTGGGTTGTTTTTCTCCTTTGTTTTTATTTGTTACTTACTAGATGTTAGCTCCATGAAAGCAGGGACCCTGACAATCTTGATTTGGAGTTTTTTTGCCTGGTGGACACGGTACTGCTCAGTAGATGGACAGAGGTCTTACTAAGCGATCTTCAGGTATTCTCCTTGTGTCTCTCCTGAAAGAACTTCTAAGAACTAAGTGCCCCTTGCGCATTTTTAAGTCGACATCTAGACTTTGTTTATCATAAGTTTATTTTATTTTATTTTTTTGAGATAATTTATTTATTTGAGAGAGAGAAAGAGAGAACACACACTAGCAAGGGGAGAAGCAGACAGAGGGAGGTTTCCACTGAGCAAGGACCCAGACTTGGTCCTCGATCCCAGGAAGCTGGGACGGTCACCTGAGCTGAAGGCAGATGCTTAACCACCTGCCCCGCTCCCCCGCCCCGGGCGTTCCTATCATAACTTTAAATAGTTGCAGCCTCATTTCTCAATTATTATATTCATATTTTAGACTCTAATTTCTACTTCACACTCTTGAAAATACCTGCCATCATTCATTTAAAAAAAAAAAAAATTCCATGAGCAGAAGATGGCGGTCTGTAGCCGTCTGCCTCGCCCAGCCAGGGTCATCCCAGCCCTGCACGGCCAGCTGTTGGGCCATGTCTCCTCTGAGCCATTTGCAAACAAAGCTGCAAAGACCACAGAACCCTTTAGGGCTCTGGGAGCTGGGGAGGAAGGATTTGGTTCTACAGGTTCCTGCTTTTACAGGATTATTCCTGGGTTTGTGCGACATCATGACATTGACAGCAAGGCCATCTCCGGGGAGCAGTTGGAGAGCGGGAATTTCACACTGAAGCACCCAGGTCCTGGCATCAGGTCCCCGGCAAATACTGGATCCCCCAACAGGCACCTTTCCCGTTTTTCCTCCGTGCTGCCAAGCCTGGGTGGTTAGATGGCAAATTTGTGGTCGCTGGCAAGGTGACAGAGGACTGGAATATTTTGGGAGCCAAGGATCTCTCTGGGTCCAGGCATGGCAAGAGCCCCCAAGAAGATCACTGTGGCTGACTGGGTTCCTTTTTCTTACTCCCCTCCAAGTCTAGCTGGAATGCAGAGTGAAGTTTATGATTATGAAATAAAATATGATTATGTTTATGATTATGAAATAAAAACTAAACAACCCCCCCAAATCCATGAGCAGAATCTCACAACATCATGAAAACAAATGGAAAATTTCATAGGGAAAAAAAAATACAAGAACAGGCTCTTAACAGTTTGAAACTTTATTTCCCTCTTTTTTTTCCTCCTTGAACTCATAGTTTCATTCATCTTCCCCCACAGATTTACATCTTAAGGTAATATATTGGAAAGGCTTTTTAAAATTAATCGCCCCATCATTTGTCTCTGCCACAAAGATGCTTATGTGTAGTGACATTTATTTATTTAGTTTTAAAGACCTGTTTCCCCAGGGGTCTGATTTTGAAAGCTGTCCTGTGTTCTTAAGGCTGTAAGTGTTAAAAATTTTCTCTGGGGGAGCCTGGGTGGCTCAGTGGGTTAAAGCCTCTGCCTTCGGCTCCCGTCAGGATCTCAGGTTCTGGGGATTGAGTCCCGCATCCGGCTCTCTGCTCAGCGGGGAGCCTGCTTCCCTTCCTCTCTCTCTGTCTGTCTCTCTGCCTGTCTCTCTGCCTACCTGTGATCTCTCTCTGTCAAATAAATAAAATCTTCAAAAAAATTTTTTCTCTGAATTATCACTACAATTATTATTTGAATATAATTGATCAAAACAATATACCCATACTACATCGTGATCAGTAATTGTTATATATTAAAATGTTTTATTCTTTTGTTTTGTTTTATTTTTTTAAAGAAAGTTCTAATTTAAATTCCAGTTGGCTAACATACAGTGTAATATTAGTTTCAGATGTACAACATATAAAATGTTTCATTCTAAATAGGTCTTTTAATGAGATGAATGGGGCTGGCTACTTTTACATGTATTTATTTTCAGGGTCAGCTACCCTGGGTGGGTGGAATGGGATGGAGTTTAGAATAATGTAAGTGCTGGTCCCATGTTTTGTTTTTATAGGAGTAAATACTGAGAAATGTTTTCCTCATAAACAGGAGACTGGAATGGGAATTTTGTCATGGGTAAGTGACTCAAGTTCACACTGTTTGAACCCCTATGTAATTTGCCACATATCACATCCTAATTCATTATCGGAAATTATTTGTAGGGGGCGCCTGGGTGACTCAGTCGGTTGAGTGTCTGACTCCTGGTGTTGGTTCAGATCATGATCTCAGCGTTGTGAGATCAAGCCCCACGTCCGGGTCCACGCTCAGTGCAGGGTCTGCTCAAGATCTCTCCCTTTCTCCTTGCCCCTCTCCCTGCTTGTGCTCTCTCTCTAAAATGAATAAATAAAATCTGAAAAAAAAAATTTATAGTCATCGTATCGCTCAACAAGCCATGCTTCCCCATGGGGATTGAAAGCAAACAGGAAGCCATCTGAATCACGAAAGGATGTGTCATACGGTCCTTGGGATCATTCTCTTTCCTAGTCACGCACTATAATCTCACGCAATGCCTCTGTTTGGCTTCCAGGCTTTTACTACCAAGTTCTCTCTAAGTTCTGAAATGAGTACGAAGTATTGCCTTACTTTTGCAAGGTGGAGGAAGAACAGTTGTAAAGGAGGGAACACCTTGAACCTCGGGCACTTTTTCAGGGATACTGGTTTTAGGAGAGAGAGCACACAGAAGCGGAGACCCAAACAGAGTCCTTTTTCCTCCTCCCCCAAGATATCACTTACATTCGATAAAATAGACCCACTTAAAGTAGCCCCTGTGATGAGTTCTGGCAGATGTATATGCCTATATCACCATCACATTCAAGACATAAGAAAGGGAATCACCATCATTCCAGAAAGTTCTCTCATGCTCCTTTGCAGTCAATTCCTCCTTTCCTAGGTTCCAGGCAGTTCGTGGTCTCTTTTTTGTTGACTATGTACAGCAGGTGGCCCTTCTTGGCTGATTCCTTTCGCCCAGCAGAATGTTTCCGAGAGGGATCGAAGATGTACTTCCCTTTCCTTGCTGATCTGTTATCCCTGGATGGATATATTGCAAATTGTCTCTTACCCGTTGATGGAGATTTGGCTCATTTCCTGTTTGGGGGCTGTTATGAATAACGCTCATCCAAGTACAAGTCTTTGTGTGGATCCATTTTCATTTCTCTTGCTTGACTATCTAGGAGGGGGCAGGGTGCTAAGTCTACATGGAAGACAGGTCCTCCTAAAATTGTCCTTGCCATGGGGCGCCTGGATGGCTCGGTGGGGTAAAGCCTCTGCCTTCAGCTCGGGTCATGATCTCAGGGCCCTGGGATTGAGCCCCGCATTGGGCTCTCTGCCCAGCAGGGATCTTGCTTCCTCCTCTTTCTCTGCCTGCCTCTCTGCCTACTTGTGATCTCTGTCTGTCAAATAAATAAAATCTTTTAAAAAAATAAAATAAAGTAGGGGCGCCTGGGTGGCTCAGTGGATTAAGCCACTGCCTTCGGCTCAGGTCATGATCTCAGGGTCCTGGGATCGAGCCCCGCATCGGGCTCTCTGCTCTGCGGGAAGCCTGCTTCCTCCTCTCTCTCTCTGCCTGCCTCTCTGCCTGCTTGTGATCTCTCTCTGTCAAATAAATAAATAAAATCTTTAAAAAAAATAAATAAATAAATAAAAAATAAAATAAAGTAAAACTGTCCTTGCCAGCACCTATCTCAGAAAGCATGTTTATTGACCCGGATCCAATGAAGTTTTCAGATCTAAAGTTCACAGAATAGGGGCACCTGGATGGCTCAGTCGGTTGAACATCTAACTCTTGATTTTGGCTCAGGTCATGATCTCAGGGTTGTGAGATCGAGCCCCACATTGGGCTCCACACTCAACAGGGAATCTGCTTGGGATTCTTTCCTTCTGCCCCTCTCCAAGTCCCACACCCGCTTGTGTGTGCATGCTCTAAGTAAACAAATAAAACAATGAAAAAAATATATGAGACAGAGGAACACATCGGACCGCTCCAAAGAAGAAACAAACGGAGACATTTGGAACCCGTGGCATTTGGTATAATTGGTTTGTTTTCTTCAGCAACACAATACTATTAAAAAAAAAAAGTGGGGGGGCACCTGGGTGGCTCAGTTGGTTAAGCAACTGCCTTTGGCTCAGGTCATGATCCTGGAGCCCTGGGATCGAGTTCTGCGTCAGGCTTCCTGCTCAGCAGGGAGTCTGCTTCTCCCTCTGACCTCTCCCTTCTCATGCTCACTTTCTCATTCTCTCTCAAAAAAAAAAAAAAAAAAAAAAAAAAAAAGTGGGGGACTACCATAGGTGGAAATAAAGGAACAAACCAACAGAATGCAGTGAATGATCCTTAATTGTGAGCAAGCAAAAATTAGACGGAGAGAGGACAAACTCAGCTTGGCCATTCTTCCGGCTGGGATAAGACAGCCAGCAAAACTAATTGCAAAGGTAACAAGTGGCAATATTTTTTTTTAAAGATTTTATTTATTTGACAGAGAGACAGAGAGAGAGAGAGAGAGAAGCAGGCTTCCCACTGAGCAGGGAGCCCAATACAGAGCTCGACCCCAGCACGCCGGGATCATGATCTGAGCTGAAGGCAGACGCTTAACGACTGAGCCACCCACGTGCCCCTAGAGGCAATATTTCTCCCGAGGACACTCCGTACCTCTAAGGTGCCAGGGACCTCCTTCTTTGAGCAAATGTTCCTTTCTTATTTGCTGAGAAATTTTTGTCCCTAACACTGGGGACAATTTGTAGTTTGAAATTCCATTAGTAGCAAGGAAATGCCTTTCTCTCCTGGAAGCTCTGTCACTGAGTCCCGGAGAAGCTGCCTCCATTTCCAACACTGGTATGGAGCCTCAGATAAGGCCTTTCTGAACACAACTGTTCACAGTAGTAACTTCACTTCGTAGCGTCAGGGAAATAGGACCTGGGTCCACTTTGTAGTCAAGGCTGATATTAGCCCCGTTATTCATAGACCAGTTTTGCTTTGATCTTATCACACCCTGTTTCCACAGTCCCTCTAGCTGCCAAGCCCACCCCCAGTCTATTCTCCACCCAGCAGCCAGAGCGACCTGTTAAAACCCAGTTCAAGTCACACTGCTCCTCTGCTCAGCTCCCTCCCATGACTTCCCGCCTCACTGCAAGAAGATGTCAAGTCCTGCTCCCCCTCTTTGGTTGGAGAGGCCCTACCTGATCTGGCCTCATTTCCCTGCTCCCTCCCTCCTTCCACTCCAACCCTGCTGGGTTCTCTGCTGTTCCCCAAAGTTGGCTATCTCTGTTGGAACTACTCAGCTTTGAGATGGAGGGCTGAAGCAGCCATAAAAAAGGCATAAAGCAGGGGCACCTGGGTGGTTCAGTGGGTTAAAGCCTCTGCCTTTGGCTCAGGTCATAATCCCAGGGTCCTGGGATCGAGCCCTGCATCGGACTCACTTCTCAGAGGGGAGCCTGTTTCTCCCTCTCTCTGTCTCTGCCTCTCTGCCTACTTGTGATCTCTGCCTGTCAAATAAATAAATAAAATCTTTAAAAAAGAAAAAGAAAAAAAGGCACAAAGCAGGGATACCTTAGTGGCTCGGTGAGTTAAGCATCTGCCTTTGGCTTGGGTCATGATCCCAGGTTTCTGAGATCGAGTCCCGAATTGGGCTCCTTGCTCAGCAGGGAGCCTGCTTCTCCTTCTGCCTGCGGCTCCCTCTCTCTCTCTGACAAATAAATAAATAAAATCTTTTAAAAACTGCATAAGGCAACATTCATAAAGCAATGTATAGGAATGTATAGGAATACATATAGTAATGTATTCCAGTACGATTTTATTTACAAAAAAACAAAGGGCTGGTAGTAATTTGCCAGATCCTGCCGGGACACTGACTGATGCTGGGCAAATATTTGTTGAGTGAATTCCTGAAGGCAAACAAGGTCATGTCCTTATCCTAGGAGGAGAGAAGGGCCAATTAAACATTTTCAGGGAGTGTTAAATGCTACAAAGAACATAAAGCAGGTGAGGAGCTAGGGGGGAGGGGGCTACTCAGGGTAAGTTGTTGTTTTGTTTTGTTTTCTTTTTCTTTTTTTTTTTAAAGATTTATTTATTTATTTATTTGACAGAGATCACAAGCAGGCAGAGAGGCAGGCGGGGGTGGAGGGGGAGGGGAGGAAGCAGGCTCTCCGCTGAGCAGAGAGCCGATTGCGGGACTCGATCCCAGGACCCTGAGATCATGACCCAAGCCAAAGGCAGAGGATTAACCCACTGAGCCACCCAGATGCCCCAGTTTTTTGGTTTTTTTTTTTTAATTTAAGATTTTATTTATTTATTTGGCAGAGAGAGAGCGCGCAGAAGCAGGGGCAGAGAACTGACACTCCACATTATTAACCACCAACTGGGCACCTCTCCCCTCCCTACAGCCCCTGGCGACCACCACTTGCCTCTCTGTCCCCGTGAACTTGACTACCCCAGGAACGTCGCGGAAGGGAACTCTCTTGATATCTGCCCGTCTTGGCCGGCCTTCTCTCACTTTGCAGAGTGTCTTCAAGGCTTGGAGTTTGTAGCACGCCTTGAAATTTTTTTCCTTTTTAAGGCTGAATAATTTTCCATTGTGTGTATTCTAGCACATTTTGTTTATCATCTGTCTGCGGATGCCCGGGTCGCCTCCATCTCTTGGCTCTTGTGAATAATGCTGCTAGGAACGTGGGTTTGCAAATATCTGTTGGAGTCCCTGCTTTCGGATCTCGTGGGTGCCTACCCAGAACCCCTGCATCATAGCTGGTCAGGTTTTGTGCTGAGCACGGTGGGAGGCTGTGGCAGGCTTTAGGTGGGGGGTAGCATTCTTGCTAGGACCCCTCTGGCTTGCTTTCAGGACTCCCCCCACTCTGGCTGCTGTGTAGAGAGTGCTGATTGCAGTGGGGAGGGACAGGCACAGGACACCAGGAAGGAGGTCCATGTGGCAGTTGACATCAGGGATGGCAGGAACTAGTACCTTTCAGCACGGTGGCTGGGGAGGCCTCTACAGAGCACATAAATAATTAGATGACTGCCAGTAGTGATAAGTAGATGGGAAGAGGATGCTAGGATTCAGGGAGAAATCAAAAGGATCTCCCCGGCCTTCCTGTCTGCTGGGTCTGCTGGATTCACTCCATCACGGGCTACCAAGGCTGCCGGGCTAGAAACCGACATCCTGGATTTTCATCCAGTTCTTTTGTTGATTGCCAGTCAGGTAGGTTTGGCCCGTGGCCCAGAGCCACTGTGTCTCAGGTGTTTCTCCCTGTATGAACCCGAAGATGGGGAGGAAGGGGACGGAGAGAAGAAGGGAGGGACTTTGGTTCCGGATAGGGGGAGCACTGGCTGTTCAAGGGCGGGGCTGGGCGTCACTGGGTCACATCCTACCCATGGGGCCCTGTATGTTCCGTCTTGTGTCTTAACCTTCAGTTTCTGTTCCTGGAAAATGGTCCACTATTTATTTATCTTCTGGTTTCAATGTTTATGCAAGGTGTAGCTCTTAGAAGTACAAGCACCTTGAATGTCCTACTCAGTGAATTTTATTTCATTTCTTTATTTTAAGATTTTATTTATTTGAGAAAGAGAAAGAGCACAAGCAGGGGAGAGGGGCTGAGGGAGAGGCAGACTCCCAGCAGAGCAGGGAGTCTGACTTGGGGCTCAACCCAGGACCCCGGCATCATGACCTGAACCGAAGGCAAACCCTTACCCAACTGAGCCACTCAGGCACCACCCCCCCAGCTCAATAAGTTTGATTTTTTTTTTTTTTTTTTTTTTTGGAAAGAGAGAGAAACTCCAGCAGACTCCCAGCTGAGCTTGAGATCTGACGTGGGGCTTGATCTCACGACCCTGAGATCATAACTTGAGCCAAAATCACAAGTCTGATGCTTAACCGTCTGAGCCACCCAGGCACCCCTGATTCTCCCCCCCCACCTTTTTTTTTTAGAGAGAAAGCACAAGCAAGGGGAGCGGCAGGGGAAGAGGGAGAAGCAGACTCCCCCCTGAGCAGAGAGCCTGACTCGGGGCTCGATCTCAGGACCCCGAGATCATAACCTGAGCTGAAGGCAGATGCTTAACCGTCTGAGCCACCCAGGTACCCCTGATTCTATTTTAAAAAATGTTTTGGCTGTGTGGTGATCTACTGTGTGCATATGCCATAATTCATTCATCTTTTGGACTACCAATGGGCCATGCCTACTCTAGTTTTTAGCTATACGAATAAAACTTAACGGGCAGGGGCGCCTGGGTGGCTCAGTGGGTTAAAGCCTCTGCCTTTGCCTCGGGTCATGATCCCAAGGTCCTGGAATTGAGCCCCACATTGGGCTCTCTGCGCGGCAGGGAGCCTGCTTCCTCCTCTCTCTCTGCCTGCCTCTCTGCCTACTTGTGATCTCTGTCAAATAAATAAATAATCTTAAAAAAAAAAAAAAAAACCCAAAACTTAACGGGCTTATCTCATAGATGTTTTTCGATGCCCAGCAGCACTCCTGTCTTCCCCAGGAAGGAGAGAAGTTGCTGTATGACCTTGCAGCCCTGTGTTCAGCTTGGGCACAAAGTACCTAGCAGTTTTCCAAAGTGGTTGAATCCATTTATGCTCCCACTAACGGAGAAGGAGTTTTCCTACTTCTCCATCGTGGCGGAAACTAAATTTTCAATTTAGTTCCTCCAGTAGGTTTTCAAAGCTGGGATTTTGTTTGCATTTCCCTGGTGACTAATGATGCTAAGAATGTTTTCATGTTTGCTGCATCAATATTTGTGGAAAGAATGAATGAACAAGATGTGTGGATGACAACGGAAATACATGTATTTCTCTCTTGCCCTGCTGAAAGCCTACAGGTGGCTCCCCACGGCTTTTAAGGCCAAACTGAAACCCCTCCCTCGGCCAACAAGATCTTGCAAGTTCTGGCTCCTTCTGATGCCTCTTGCCCCGATGGGTCCTTTCTGCTTCTGCCTCTGGATTTCTGCCACCCAGATCGTCTTCCAGTTCTTCTGAGGACCTGCTCTGTCCTGTTTCTGTTTCCTGTAAGCCCGAGACCAGACTCGGCTCAAAACTCCATCCTCCCAGGAGCCTTCCTTAACCTCCACTGCCAGCAAGCCATGACCCTTGTTGGCTCTTTTCCACTTCTCTTCCTAACTTCCAGCACAGCTGTAATAACCTTTCTTTATGTGATAATTTATTTATTTTTATTTCTTTAAAAGGGTTTTATGTACTTATTTAATACAGAGAGAGAGAGAGAGAGATCACAAGTAGGCAGAGAGGCAGGCAGAGAAAGAGGGGGAAGCAGGCTCCCCACTGTGCAGACAGCCCGATGCGGGGCTCAATCCCAGGACCCCAAGATCATGACCTGAGCTGAGGCAGAGGCTTAACTTACTAAGCCACCTCAGGCGCCCCTTTATGTGATAATTTAATTAACCTGTTCCCCTATCATAAAAAAAATACTTGTAAAAACCTCAACACTTTGGGGCACCTGGCTGGCTCCATCAAGGGAGCGTTTGACTCTTGATCTTGGGGTCGTAAGTTCAAGCCCCATGTGGGTATAAAGATCACTTAAAAAAAACTACCACCTACCTCAAAAACAATCCTAACACTTTCACCTCCATAGGAACAGCAACTGTCTCTTGTTCCTAGCAAGAGTTGCCTATAATAAATGTTCAATAAATATTTGTTGAATGTATAAATCTCAAAGCAACTACCCAAGGAGTATTATCACTTGCAAGTAAATGATCCCTTAAAAACCCACATTCAAGGGACGCCTGGATGGCTCAGTTGGTTAAGCCGCTGCCTTCGGCTCAGGTCATGATCCTGGGGTCCTGGGATCGAGTCCCGCATCGGGCTCCTTGCTCGGCAGGGAGCCTGCTTCCTCCTCTCTCTCTGCCTGCCTCTCTGCCTGCTTGTGTGTACTCTCTCTCTGACAAATAAAATCTTAAAAAAAAAAAACAAAAACCACATTCAGGGCGCCTGGGTGGCTCAGTGGGTTAAAGCCTCTGCCTTCAGCTTGGGTCATGATCCCAGAGTCCTGGGATGGAGCCCCACATCAGGCTCTCTGCTCAACAGGGAGCCTGCTTTCCCCTCTTTCTCTGCCTGCCTCTCTGTCTACTTGTGATCTCTGTCTGTCAAATAAATCAATCTTAAAAAAAAAAACAACAACCAAAACTCACATTCAGAGGAACATGTGCCAATTAAAACAAAAATCAGAGAGGGATGCCTGGGTGGTATAGTCAGTTAAGCATTTGACTCTTGGTTTCAGCTTGGGTTATAATCTTTTTTTTTTTTTAAGATTTTATTTATTTCTTTGACAGACAGAGATCACAAGTAGGCAGAGAAGCAGGCAGAGAGAGAGGAGGAAGCAGGCTCCCTGCCGAGCAGAGAGCCCGATGTGGGGCTCGATCCCAGAACCCTGAGATCATCACCTGAGCTGAAGGCAGAGGCTTAATCCACTCAGCCACCCAGGCGCCCCTCAGCTTGGGTTATAATCTTATAGTGGTGAAATCGAGTCCCACCTCGGGCTCAGCTGGGAGTCTGCTCGAGATCCTCTCTCTCTCCCTCTGCCTCTCCGGCTCATGCTGTCTCTCTCAACCACTCTAAAATAAATAAATACATAAATCTTTTTTTTTTTTAAGATTTTATTTATTTATTTGACAGAGAGAGAGATCACAAGTAGGCAGAGAGGCAGGCAGAGAGAGAGGAGGAAGCAGGCTTCCCGCAGAGCAGAGAGCCCGATGCGGGGCTCGATCCCAGGACCCTGAGATCATGACCTGAGCCGAAGGCAGCGGCTTAATCCACTGAGCCACCCAGGTGCCCCATAAATACATAAATCTTAAAAAAAAAAAATCATAGAAACTAATCCTATCTCCCTCCCTAGGTCCTGTTGGGGGGGGTCTCATATTCAATCATTCTGTTTTATTTGATGCAGCTGATGTGTGTATGTGTGTGTGTTATGGAAACGATACACCAGGCAGGGGATTAAGGAGGAGGGAAGAAAGGTGTTGCCGGTCCCCACAGTGAAAGCTTAGACTCCCAGGCCCGGGCCCCAGCTCCTGTGTCACTGATTCCCTGGTCATTAACCAGTTCTGAGGCGATGGGGCAAAATGGCCAACAGTATAGATTCCTCCCTTCCCGACCAGTCTGCCAGCGTTCAAAGTATGATTTAGCCACCTACTGTCTACATAACCCCTGACAAATTATTCTGCCTCTTTGGGGCTCAGTCTTCTCAACCACAAAATGGGGACGATGATGATGATGACGATAACAATAATAATAATAATAACCTCATGGGGGGGCGCCTGGGTGGCTCAGTGGGTTAAAGCCTCTGCCTTCAGCTTAGGTCATGATCTCAGGGTCCTGGGATCGAGCCCCAAATCAGGCTCTCTGCTCAGCAGGGAGCCTGCTTCCTCATCTTTCTCTGCCTGCCTCTCTGCCTACTTGTGATCTCTGTCAAATAAATAAATACATAAAAATCTTAAAAAAAAATAACCTCATGGGGTTGTTGTATTTAATTCATGTTCATTGCTAAGAACACGGCCTTAGGAAGCCCCATGACTACAAATTCCTGTTAATTAAGCCTACAGAGGGTCCCAGACTTACATGATGATTTGACTTATGATTTTTCAATTTCACGATGGTGGGAAAGCTATACACATTCTGTAGAAACCAGACTTCGGATTTTGAATTTGGACGTTGTCCTGGGCCAGTGAGATGCTCTATGATACTTTCTCACCATGCAGCAAGCAAGCTGCAGCCCCCAGTGGGTCATGCCATCAAGAGCACCTGTAACCAATAACTCGGACATTCTTTCAAGTTCAGCGTGGTATTCAATACATTAGGGGACATACCCAACACTTCATATATAGTGGGCTTTGTGTCGGATGATTTTGCCAAGTGTAGGCTAATGTATGTGTTCTGAGTACATTTAAGGTAGGCTAAGCTAAGCCATGATGTTTGGTAGTTCAGGTACATCAAACGCATTTTCAACTTAGGGTATTTTCAGCTTCCACGGGTTTATTCCATGTAACCCGCCCCATGAGTTGAGAAAGGTCTGTATGTCTCCAGGCCTCCTTTTCTTTACCTCTAAGGTGATGATCAATAATCTGGCTGTTTGTTGAGTGCTGCTCAAAGATGGTGGAGAAATGCCCAGGAGCTTTGTAGACAGTTGGGGAGGCAACTGTTTGGGATAGAGGTTGGAGTCTTCCGGCCATGAGTGGTGGGAGTCTGAAGGGTCGTGGGTTCAAACCCCATTTCTGCTATGGCAGCTGTGCGACCCTGGGCAAGTTACTTCACCTCTCTGAGCCTCAGGTGCTTTGTACACATGTGGGGGGCGGCAACTATTTGGGATGGAGATTGGAGTCTTTGGGCATTGAATGCTCTGGCGTCAGATGGGTCACGGGTTCAAATCCCACTCCTGCTATGGGCAGCTGTGTGACCTTGGGCAAGCCACTTCACCTTTCTGAGCCTCAGTTTCTCCATCTGTGAAGGGTTCACTGCGAAGTGTATCCTCGTCCTACTGTCTCTGTGTCAGCTCTGGCGTCAGCGGGCTGGGTCGGCTCGGTGACCCTGGAGAAGTCACTCAACCTCCGTGTCCCTAGTGACGATGCAACTAGGACGCAGCTGAGCCCTTTGGCACTCTCTGGGGCTGGCCCGGGGCTCGGAACCCGGTTTCTCCCGGTGTTACTCTTACGGTTGCCGTTGTCGTCGCCGCCACCGCGGGACTGGAAAACGGGTGGCAGGGGCCGGCCGCAGAGGTCCCCGCCGCTCCCGGAGGACAAGCGCCGCCGCCCGGGCCCCCGCCGAGCTGTAGGGCCGGGGGCGACTGGCAGGGCGCCGAGGGGCGCAACGCAACCTCCCCGCGCCCGGTGGCAGCAGGAGAGCAGGGCGCCGGGGCGGGGCGGGGCGGGGCGCCGCATCCCCGTGACGCGCCGGCCAACCAGGCGGCGTTGCGGCCCCGGCCCCTCCGCCGCCGCCTCCCGCCCTCCCGTCGCCGCCGCTGTCGCCGCCGCTAGCAGCCGCCTGCCGCCGGGCCCGTCCGCCCGCCCGCCGGCCGCATGGAGCTCCGCGGCTTCTGCAGCGCCGATGGCTCCGACCCCTTCTGGGTACGTGCTCGGCGGCCGCCCGGACCGCGTGGGGCCGCTGGGAGGGGGCGGCCGCCGGCTGCGAGGCCGGCCGGCGTGGGGAAGCACCGGGCGGGGCGGGCCCGCAGCCCCCCAGCCCCCCAGCACCCGCGGGCGTCCGGAGCCGCGTTGCCCCGCTCCGCAGCCAGCCCGGGGGTGGGGGTAGGGGGTGCGGGTCCGCGCCCGGTCCCTCGCGGGGGCCGCTGATGCGAGAGGGGGGTGGAAACTTGGGCGGCTCAGTCCCCGGGAAGCGGGGCGAGGGCTTTGCATGTGCCCGGCTCCGGGGCTTTAGGGGAAACGTGGGGGGCCAGAGCTTGGGGGAGAGGGCTTCCTGCTTTGCGGTTGCCCCCTGCAATTGAAAATAACCTTCCGCGGAAGGGGACGCAAGGGATGGGGGCGGGGGTGGCGGGCAGCACAGGGGGTTGTCTCCAGGTTAAGTTCTCCTATCTCCTTTGTGGGTTGGGGTTCTCCCCCTTTCACAAAGAACGCCCCCTTCCCAAAGGTCTGGGCTGGGAAGAGGCTCGCGTGGCTCCGTGGGAATGGATGTTTGTCCCCTTCCCGGTTTGCCTCATCAACATGACTCTCCTGTGGTTACGTTGTGGTCCCCCCCCCCATCTTTTTACTTTCTGTCTGCCTCCTTAATTACTATAGGGGAATTTGGAGAAACAGGGGAAGAATTAGGGAAGTTTGGGGAACAGGCAGGGAAGAAAGTAGGGGTGCTCACCCCTGCCATGTCTCACCTGACCCTTGGGTCAGGTTTGGGTGCCCCCCCCAACTTCCCAAGGATGCCCGGAACCCTGGTACCTTTGTCATCCCATCTCTGTAATGTGAAGCCCCTCTCTGGGGATGCACGTGGCTTGTACCCTGGCAAGTTTTCCTCTGCGTGTTCACTGCTGCTCCTGGCTCCTGAGTCCACTTTGGGTGGTTTAATCCCCACTGTCTTGGGCTTTAGCTTCCCTGTAATGCGATTTACCCCTTTGTTTCAGGAGGTCACGTCTGTGTCACACTATCTTGATTATTGGTAAACACAATAGGCAAATCTGGACAGCTTTTTCACCCTTTGTGTAGGACTCAGGAGAGAAAAACAGCTTTGGTTCTTTGGAGCTGGTGATTAGCATCCAAAAATACCTCCTTGTCCTGTTTTGCAGGGCAGACTGCCTTTGGAGTTTTGAAAAAGTCATCCCGGAGGGCTCCAAGGGAAGGCTTTCTTTTGGGGGGTATCAACCAAATACACTTCAGTATGTCTCCAGTTTTCAGGCCAGTGGGATCAGAATTACTCTCTCGCTGGAAGTCAGAAAGATGATTTTGCATTCAGGGTTGGGGGGTGCGGCTGGGGGACTGGAGAGCATTTGGAAGGTAGGACTCTGGAAACACCTGTGGAGTCCCTTCTCCCTGTACCAGGTGTAACAGCACCAAGATTATCTCTGCAAAGACCCAGAGGGGGATCTGGTCCAGTGTTGCTGTGAGTTCTGGAGTGTTTGTTTCCTTGTTTATTTTCTTCTCAGGTTACACAGGGGGAAAAAATAGGCGACCATAAATTAGATTTTGCATCGGGATGTGCTTTATTTATTTATTAAAGATTTTATTTGTTGATTTGACAGAGATCACAAGTAGGCAGAGAGGCAAGCAGAGAGAGAGGGAGAAGCAGGCTCCCTGATGAGCAGAGAGCTCGATGCGGGGCTCGATCCCAGGACCCCGAGATCATGACCTGAGCCGAAGGCAGAGGCTTAACACTGAGCCACCCAGGCGCCCCCGGGATGTGCTTTATTGATGACAATGGGCCATTGATGATTACTGAGGTTTTCAAAAGCGAGGTGTGTTTCAAGGTGCTCTCTGTGTATTTAGCTTAAGAAGCTCACCCAGGAAAACCACTTGGGTTTTTTTTTTTTTGGCTTTGGACTTCTTGCTACAGAAATGATCAGGTGGTTGTTTTGCTTGGGGAAGGTAATGGCTGGTCTTCACTGCCAGACCCTCCCTCCTGGCCCAGTCTTTGACCTTGCAGAATTTCCTCTGCCTCTTTCTTTCTGGCTTCCTGGATGCCCCCGTTTTGGGTGGGGGAGGGGGTGTTAGGGGCCTGGAACTAGAGTTTGAGAGCTGGCCACTGCTGCCTGAAAACTTCCAGGTAGCAGGAGAAACTAAATGGAACAGAAAGAAGGTAGCTGCTATGTTTTCCAGGGTGGCATACTCAAGGCCCACCTCCCAGCCAATTAAACCACGTGGATTTGGCCAAGTCACTTGACTGTTGTGTGCTCAGGTTCCGCATCTGTAAAATGGGGGCAGGTTTCAAAAAAAAAGGGGGGGGGCTTTTTATGGTTATGGTTGTTTGAAGAGAAAATGAGATCACCTGTGTAAGAGGCCCAGCCTGTGGTCTGAACAGAATTAAACAGTGCATTTAAAAAAAATCATTCTTGCTGAAGACGAGGTTGTAGGTTTCCAGTTGCTTGTCCTTCCTTTGGACTCACTTTTTCTTCAGTTGGTGGGAAAGGGATTGGGCTGCTGTCCCCCTCCCGTCCCCCGCCCCCACCACAACGTATGCCTGGCTTCCCCCTCACCAAGGTCGTGTGTTCAGAAGTTAAAGGGACTGGCCCATGTGAGACTCTTATCAGACTTTGTTCCTGGGCCAGTGCCTGCCTCTGAGCTTCAGGAAATGTCCAGAAAAACCAGAACGTGGACGTAGTCCAAGGTGAGGGTTTCACTGACTTAATCACCTTCACGCAGGCAGGTGGTCCCGGGTGAGAAAAGAGGAGCTTCGTTACCCAGATAGGTGCCAAGTTCACCAACATTCGGCTTGTTTTTTCCATCACTGCTGGCAGGAGGGGGCTGTTTTGTGGCTGGTATTTGTATGATGGTTGGGAGAATGGGCCTGACCTCTCCTTCGGTATTAACTATTAAAAATTATTTATTATGTTGCAGACCCAGTGTAGAAAAATTGCAAAAAAAAAAAGAGTCAAAAAGAGGGGGGAAAAATAGTAGTCAGTGGTGCAGGGCCTCAGAGGGAGTGCCTGCATCCCCTGGCTTCCAGTCCTGGCCCTGCAGCTCAGGAGAGTTACATCTCTGTGTGCCTCAGTTTCCCTATATGGAAAATGGGGGGGGATAAGATAATACGAAGAAGCAAAGAGCAATGATGTAGGAACAAATGAACAAATCCTTGGCAGGTGCGTAGAATGTTGCTGCTTGGTATACAGTTAGTGCTCAGTAATTGTAAGCGGTCGACACCGGTTGGAATTCTCTAGTTAGTTCTTGCTGCCGCCCCCCCTGTGGCTGGGGGTGAGTGGAAGTAGCAGATCCGTGTTGCCCTTCATGGAATCCTGCTAGCATCTGACCCCCGAGCGGCTGTTTGCCTGGGAGAACTCGGTAAATCTCGGACTATTTGAATCAGCAGCCAAGGGGTGGGAGAACAGGAATATTTTAGAAGCTGTTAGACATTCCCCCTGGGGTAAGATCTGGCCTTGAAGTCAGTGTAATTTGTCTCTTAATAACTCCTCCTGGCTTCACAACAGTCTTTGAAGAGCCCAATTTCCACCCCCCCAAGTCCGCCACCCCCTGACACCGCCCCGCAAGTTTCCTGTCAGTTTTCAGACTCATCCCTTTACCTTCCTCCACCTTCTGTCTACTTCCCCTTTTTGTGCATCCCTCGTTCCAGTCTCCCCCTCCCTCCCTTTGGATGGTTAGAGCTGAAAGGGACCCGGAATGGATGGGATCCTCCCCTCATCCCACTTCCTGCATGAATGCAGAGAGGGACATGAGGGGCCCAAGGTAAGAAGGTGAATAGCTTGGGGAGGAGAAAGGGGGAACCTTTGGGAGGACAGACAGGGCCGGGCAGAAGCTAATACGGGGTTCCCAGGTTGCCTTACTGCGTTGCCCTGTTCTCCTTCCCCCAGCTGGACCGCCTCCATGGGTGATGCTTTTGGGGGTGAATGTGGTGATGGACTCAACTTTTAGGAACAGCCGGTCTCCAACTGGGGGTGGGAGCGGTGTGGGGTGTTGCGGGGGGCGGTGCTCCATCCTAGCCTGTCCCAGACGGAACTTCGGACCCTCCTGATACCAGTTAATACCAGCCCCGCCCTCTGGTGCCCAGGCCCCACACCTGCAGCATCCTTGACCCACCCCTCCCCAGCCTCCCATTCCCCATCTCAGCCGTCAGCACAGCCTGTTGCCTTTTTCTTCAAAATGTTTCCAAATCTGCCAGCGACTCACCGCCCCAGTTGCATTCTGGCCAGAGCAGCCGTGGATTGGCTCACTCCAGGATTGGAGCAATCCCTTCATACTGCTCTCCCTGCTTCCATCCTTGACCCCTGGAGTCTCATCTCAATGCAGCGGCCAGCAGGGACCTGTTCAAGACACAGGTCGGGTCCTGTCCGCAGCCCCCCCACCCCCCACGCTTGAAATCCTGCAATGACTCCAGACTTGGCTCAGATAGAAGCTGAAAAAGGCTTAGGCCTACCAGAGAGCAGAATCTGGCCTGTCATCTCTCTGAGCTCCTTACCTGCTACTTTCAGTCTCACTTCACTCCTACCACACTGGTTACTAGACCGCCTCAGGGCCTTTGCACTTGCCTGGAATACTTCTTTACCTTCAGTTATTTGTTCAGATCACTTTAGGCAGTTTTTCTCTGACTCCCCGCCACTTCTTTGTTCCCCTGATCCTTCCTTGCATTCCCTCCTCTACCCTTCCCCACCCCAACCAATCTAATACATCAGATATTTTTACTGATTTTGTTTATTCTCTGTAAACTCCCACCAACAGGACAACTCCACAGGCCCAGCGGTGTTTTGTTTTGTATTTGGCCTGTGTTTATTTATGGCCACAATCCTTGCACTTAGAATGGTGCCCGGGACCTAGTAGGTGCCCAGTAAATACTTGTGGAAGACATAAATGACACAGAACGCTGGGATGGCTTCTGAGCTGGGCTGTAGTCTCTCTGCAGAGGTCTCTAAGAGTAGTCACTCACCTGTCTGGAACGGATACCCAGGGAGGCCGGGCTCTCTGGCTTCCACGCTTGATGGCATAGAGTCTACCTTGCAAGGGTCAGCACTGAGCCTTGCCCCCTCCCTCCTTTCCCAGGACTCAGTGCCTCAAACACAGTCAGCCCAGGCAACGTTTGAATTCGAGTTTGGTTTGGCTTTATTTCAGAAGAGGCCTTCGGGCTCCCTTTTGTTGCATTTCCCCCTCTTTCTTATTGTGGCTTCAGTTCTAGAGCCCAGCTTTGGTCTCTTTTTCCCCCTTGTGCTTTCTCCCCTGGCCTGCTTCCTTCACTGAGGGGACTCTCCTGGCACCTGTGGCCAGTTAGTTCCATGGGCACCCCCTGCCTCGAAGCCTGAGCTTCTGGTGAAGTGCCTGGAGCCCGTCTGACTCGGTAGCTTGATCTCCATCAAGGTCATGTTGGCTGGTGCGGGATGGGGATGCAGAAACTAATTGCGGGTGCCGGAGAAATTGGAAACAAGCGTCCTGGGTGTCTTTTGGCTCTAGGTTTTCTTGGTGGGATGAGGTCTAGCTTTTATTATGCTATCTTAATGGTTAGTAAAACTCTAACCCATCAAAACTTGCCTGAACATTTTGCAAAAAAAAAAAAACAACAACAACAAAGTGCTCGTAAAAGGGACTGGAATGATGACGAGGGGTTGGACATCCTGAGGCATGGGCTTCCCCCAGCCTGGAAACTGGGACAGTGTCTCTTCTGATGGAGGTATGAAACCTGTTCTTAGCGCTTGAAGACTGAGGGTGGGGGAGGGGGCGGGGGGGATTTGAGGACGCTGGCTCAGGGATGGGGTTGGTAAGTGTGGAGCACAGTTTGTCAGCCTCACCTCTGTGACGTTTGGGGCCCGCAGATTCTCTGTTATGCCCTGTGGGCTGTTGAGTGGTGTCCTTGACCTCTATGGACGGGGGGCCGGGAGCATCTCCCCGTGTTCTGACAACACGGATGCCTCCAGACATCGCCACATGTCCCTTGGGTGTTGAAGTCACAGCGCCGTCGGCGAGGAGCAATCTGGAGAACAGATCTGGGGTGAGACTTGCCCTCGACCTTGCATTTTCCCCCGCGAGATTTGAGTCATTGAACTTCTCCTGTAATTAGCTTACCGGGTGTTGCCTTGGAGAAGCTTAATGGGACCGTAAGGAGGTTAAAGTCGCATTACGTGGAGGAGGAACAGGCTGGCTTTGCCTCGCTGTTTCGTCTCTTTACACCCGGGGCCTGTGTTTCTCTGCGCTCGTCCACTCTGGCTGGAGGGTGTGGTGATGGAGGTTGGAGCGGAAGCGTCAGGGTCTCGTGTTGACCTCCCCAGGAGAGGTGGACAGTCACAGAGTGGGGGTTCTACTTAGCTTGGGGTCCCCTTATCTTCGTCGTGGGATTCATGCCCTGCGGGGAGGTTGCCAAGTCCTGGAAAATGGGTCTAGATAACCGGGGAGGTAGTGATTGACATTTTATGGGGCTTTTCCCTTTCTTCTCTGAGACGCTCAGTCCACCTTTTATTGGCCCGTTAGGGGGCTACTTGGCTGGGGGCGCCGTCCTCTTTGGAGAGTTTTTATTTATTTTTCCCGGTACGAAGAACTTCAGGGAGGTCTTTAAAAACACTGGATTTGATCGCTTGTTCTTGCCACAACCCTTTCTATTTTTTTTTTTAAGATTTTATTTATTTTATTTATTTATTTGACAGAGAGAGATCACAAGTAGATAGAGAGGCAGGCAGAGAGAGAGAGAGAGAGAGAGAGGGAAGCAGGCTCCCTGCTGAGCAGAGAGCCCCATGCGGTACTCGATCCCAGGACCCTGAGATCGTGACCTGAGCCGAAGGCTGCAGCTTAACCCACTGAGCCACCCAGGCGCCCTTGCCACAACCCTTTCTTACTCATTTAGTCAGTCTTTTGTGGATTGAGCATCTCCTGTGTTCTAGACACTGGAAATGCAGCCACGAATGAGGTAGATGAGGTGCGTGTGCTCATCAGCTTACACTTAGGAATGACCGGAACAATTTTGGGTAGTGGTAAGTGCCACAGAGTCACAGACTGGGAGGACCTGGGGGTGGGGTACAAGCTATGAAAGAGGGATATCCAGGGTCTAACCTTTGACCTGTGATCTGAATGGTGAAGCTGGCCCTCAAAGGACTAGGAGAGGGAAGTAATTAGGGGAAGACAACCGCAAGTGCAAAGGCCCTGGGGTGCTTGGAGTGGTCTGAGAATCAGAGTTTAACTCAAAGGAACCACAGAGCCCATCTCATAAAAATCTTGCCTTCAGCATTCTGCAAAAATGCTTGAAGTGCTAATAAAATGGCTTGTGGTACTAATAAGGGCCTGAAAATTCCAAAGAGGAAGCTTGGCGAGGAAATAGAGCCATACTTGAAGAGGCGTGGGCTTCTGATCCATTTTTGTTGGAATGAGTCTCAGGTTTTTACAATTAACGTCAATGCGTATATTTTTTTCTGTGTCTCATCTGTTTCTGAACCGTAACTGAAAACCCTTCAGGGTTAGACAAAGTTGGGACTCCCCGCTCCCCAGCTGCCCGTGATTCTCCTCTAATGGCATTTCATGAGCGGTGAAGATGACTTGCTTTAAAATTGCTACGAAAATCTTT
Source organism: Meles meles (assembly GCF_922984935.1). Classification (NCBI taxonomy): domain Eukaryota; kingdom Metazoa; phylum Chordata; class Mammalia; order Carnivora; family Mustelidae; genus Meles; species Meles meles. The sequence goes on along the minus strand of NC_060086.1, from coordinate 31,861,618 downwards.
TAAAACTAGACGTTGAGGGGCGCCTGGCTGTCTCAGTCAGAAGAGGGTGTGACGCTTGATTTCAAGGGTTGTGAGTTCGATCCCCCATCGGGTGTAGAGATTACTTAAAAAAATAATAGAATCTTAAAAAAACAACAACAGCAACCAACAAACGCAATGTTGAAATGATCTGGCTGATTACATGAAGATCTGGCTGTGATTTGATTTGTTTGATTTGGTTAATTGTGGTTTGATTGTGCTGTTATTTTAAAAAAAAGTGAGTGTGTAGGAGAATACAGAGGGAAAGTAAACGTTGGAGTATCTGCCTCCTCCCTCTTTTCCCAGAGTTAGCCACTGGTGATAGTTTCTTGGGTTTCCTTCTAGCAGAATGCAAAGTGTATATGCAAATATGTATGCAGAGGTGAGTGGGTACATATATCTTTTTTTTCCTCCCTAGATGGGTTCATATTCTAAATAATGTTCTGTGTTTTGCTCCCTACACTTAAAAGCCGATGTTGATTTTTTTTTTTTTTTTTCTGTTAAGTCCATGCAAATGGAAAGAAAGAGGAAGTAAAACTTGGTCAGAAGCCACACATTCTTCTGTTCTATGACTGTGCGGTACATTTACCTCAGTCCTACATTGGTCGCTGTCTGGGTTGGTTGCAGAATTTTGGCCTGATGCACGGCGCTGCCTGGAGCGTTTCTGGGTACTCCTCTTTGCACATATATGTACGTCGATGTAAAATGACTCAGCAGAATAAGTTCCTCCTTGAGGAGTGGCTGGGTTGAGGGATCTATGCTTTGAGAACTTGGTGGTTCTGATTGCCCAGTGTTTCCTGTCCGCTAATGGACCCGCCAGCGTTTATTAAGCACCTGTTGTTTTGCTGGCATTTGAGGCAAGAGTAAGTAAGCCGGAAATAGACCAGGTTCACGTTCCTTCCCTCTATCGGTAGAGGATTTTTGTCTGGCTGAGTTAAGCCTTGTATTCCGGGGAGTTCTGGAGGCTGAGTGCTCAGTTTTGCTCCCATTTAAAACAAAGATAGGGTTCAGTGTGAAGCAATCTTTGCCTTCTCTGTCATTTTAAAAGAGCTTTGACATCAGCAATTTAATGATGTGTGACGTTTTTACTCAAAATCCCATCCTGCTAATGTAGCTCTATGGTTTTGTTTTTTTTTTTAACACACAAACTTCCTGGCATCATCCATTGTCTTATTTATAAAAGCAGCACTCCTTGTTAAAGATAGGTCACAGAGATATTTGTTTTGTTATTTATTTATTTAATATTATTTATTTACTTTTTTTTTTTAAAGATTTTATTTATTTGACAGAGAGATCACAAGTAGGCCTAGAGGCAGGCAGAGAGAGAGGAGGAAGCAGGCTCCCTGCTGAGCAGAGAGCCCAATGCGATGCAGGGGCTCGGTCGCGGGACCCTGGGATCACGACCTGAGCCAAAGGCAGAGGCTTTAACCCACTGAGCTACCCAGGCGCCCCTAATTTTATTTTTTTCGTGCAGAATCCTCACCTAATGTGGGGCTTGAAGTTATGACCCTGAGATCAGGCGTCACAGGCTCTACTCACTGAGCCAGCCAGGTGCCCCCATCCCAGATATATTTAAAAGTAGTATTAAAAGTAGTAAAAAAACAAACAAACAAAAAAAACTATTAAAAGTAGTAGGTGGGTGCATATTAGCTGTTCCCTGGAGCTGAACTGAGTCAGGATTTTCTGGGATGATAGAAACGTTTACAAACAAACACGTTTAAATAAAAAGGTTTATGTTAAAATTGTTGCTCTGCTTTTTATTTTTACTGAAGCTATGATTCATGTCAATACATAGAATTTCACTGTTTGCATCACAGGTGATATGTAACATGCTATTTATTTATTTTTAAAGATTTTATCTATTGATTTGACAGAGAAAGAGATCACAAGTAGGCAGAGAGGCAGGCAGGGGGGGTGGGGAAGCAGGCTCCCCACTGAGCAGAGAGCCCAATGAGGGGCTCGATCCCAGGACCCTGAGACCATGACCTGAGCCGAAGGCAGAGGCTTAACCCACTGAGCCCACGTGCCCCTGTAACATGCTATTTAATACAACATAGTTTATTTGATAAGGGACAGCACAGAGGATCATAGGGGAAGGGAGGGAAAATGGAGTGGAAAGAAATCAGAGAGGGAGACAAACCATGAGAGGCTTTTAACTCTAGGAAACAAACGGAGGGTTGCTGGAGGGGAGGTGGGTGGAGGGACGGGCTAGCTGGGTGATGGGCATTAAGGAGGCCACGTGATGGGATGAGCACTGGGTGTTACACGCAAGTAATGAATCATTGAACATTACATCAAAAACTAATGATGTACTATATGTTGGCTAATTGAATTTAAATAAAAAACTTATTCATAATTCTTTGATATTCCAAGTTGTATTTGGACTGATATATATAACAAATATATATTTGTTAAAATTAATGCAGCCGTTTTTCTCTGTAAATAACAGCTACTTGGCGTTATTTCCCGTTTTTTCATTCCTGTGAAGACTGCTCCAGTAAGCATTCTAGTACATAGGTCAAAATTAGGTAATTTTTTTTTTTTTTTAGTAGATATTAGCTGGTTTTCCAGAAAGGAGGATATAGTACGTTCATTGCCACCGACAACAAATAAGAATTCCCGTTTCTTTACATCCTCCCAAGCGCTGGGCATCATTGAATTTGTTAATTCAGTGGATTAAAAAAAAAAAAATCTTGTCGTCTGCATTTCTCTTTCGGTGAGAAGCTGAGCATCCCGCAGCATATCTCCCGGTGATAGGTGTGTTCTTTTCTGTGCATCTGTTTTCTGTGTCTTTCCTGCTCATCTTTCCCCTGGCTTGCCTTTACTCTGTTAATTTGCAGGGCTCTTGTCTCTACACATTGGGAATCTTGCCCCTCTGTCAGGCACGTCACAGATATATTTCTGCAGGTGACTGTTTGTTTACTTGAGCGTTAATATTTGGTTCTCGTCCGGATTTGTGTGTCGTTGCTAGCAAGAATGGCGCTGGGCAGCGCTAGACCACATTTGGTTGTAATGTTTCTCATTTACTGGTGTAAGAATTTTCCCACGCTCCCATAGAACTTTTTAAAATTATACAGTGTCACAGCAATCATTTCGTGTATTGGTGGACTATAATTTACATAATTATTACCTATGGTTTGACATTTAGATTGCTGTCTCCTTTTTTTTTTTTTCCTGTTTGAGAAAACATTAGAATGAGTATCACATGGAGAGTGCCTATTGCCTTTGTCCTTAGGGCGTATGCTCAGGAGTGGAGTGTCTCAGAACGCTTGAACAGATTTGCCTGTAGCTCGAGCCTTTTTTTTTTTTTTTTAAAGGGGTTGGCTTACTTCACCATTCTAGCACAGTCTAAGGATACCCATTATTATGGTTGTTTTTATTACTGAGGGCAAATGATGGGTGCATGTTAGTAACAGCGTCTGCTCTGGTCCCTCCAGTCAGCCTGAGAGGCCCGAGGCCAGTGGCAGAGGAAAGCTGGAGCTGTCAGTTGCTGGGAGGGTGACCTGCAAGTTCTGATTTGGTTAGATTGTCTAGGAGCTCTTTGATGAAGCATCTTCCTCAAAATCATTAAATCACCAATAAGGTCAGGGAGAAAAGCCACATGGTAGATTACACTCTGTCCAAGGACTGCTGTTATAGCATCATGGGGTGCTCTCCTCTTTTTTGTCCCACGGAGATCTCAGGGGTCTGGGTGGGCCACGCCATACTCGGTGTTGGGATCTGGTGGCTCACCTCCAGTTCACTTCCGAGGCCAGATTCATAGGAGCTTGGGTTTGCAAATCAGCCCTGCCACTTCCCGGCATGTGACCCTGGGCCAGTTCTTTAACTTCTGGGAGCCTCAGTGGACTCACCTGTAAAGGGGGTGACCGATAGTTGCGTGTCTTACATAGCTGTAGGGAAGAGGTAAGGCGCAGAGGATGCCCAGCAGAGCTCGAGCAGATGCTGGGGCTGTGGTTATGGAAGAGGAGGCTGGACAGTAGGGGACAGTGTGGACAGTTGAGGGCAGTGGAGATGGCATGATTCTCTTCTGGGTATTATCTCCTTATAAACCCTGGGCCCAGGCAGGCCTTGGCAGTTGGAAAAGAGCCCAGTCTGACCCCAGGGATTCAGACTTCTGTGCCTAGCATCGGAGACAATTCAGGTAAATTGGCTCCGTTGTTACCAGGTGTCTGTGGTGTTTTCCCGGGTCTGGTAAGGCATGCCCAGGTGTCAGCTCTGAAATTGGGCTGATGTGTGGAGAAATTCATTTTCCCCGTGGTTTTCTTCGTAGTTCAGAAGTAAGAAGACTTGCTTAAGTATTTAAATCGATGGCATAGGAGTGAAGTTGTTATAGTTCTGAGAGCTGCTGACATCTGCAAACCTGGAAACTTCCAGGTTTTCTGTTACCATAAACATGGCAGAGATCGAATTATTTAAAGGGACTTTTCCTTGGACTGTCTTCTTAGTCTGATATTGTAAGAGATACAGTATAAAATGAAACCGTACAGGGGCGCCTGGGTAGCTCAGTGGTTTAAAGCCTCTGCCTTTGGCTCAGGTCATGATCCCAGGGTCCTGGGATCGAGCCCCACATTGGTCTCTCTGCTCAGCAGGGAGCCTGCTTCCTCCTCTCTCTTTGCCTGCCTCCCTACCTGCTTGTGATCTCTCTGTCAAATAAATTAATTAAATCTTTAAAAATAAAAATGAAACTGTACGATAGGAGTGTAGTAAAAAGTGAAGTCTTCCCTAACGACATTCTTCTGGAAGTCTAATCTCTTATCGGCGGATTGGCGTTTTAACTTTTAAATCAGCCCATTTTCTCCCCTTACGCTAAATAGAGAGCATCTTAAAAAACGAGGATGGGATCCTGTAAAAACATAATCTTCGTTCTTTTGTTTTCACTTACTAGTGCAATCTGGATAGGACCCGTTTTTAATTAACATATTTACTTGATGAAATGTTAACGTGAACCTAATTAGGTAATTTGCTAATGATTGTTCCCTCTCAAGGCAGTTGGTCATAGCCTTGTTGTTTTAGCCTCTGTGCAGGGAGCTCCTGGGGAAGTGGGAAGCAAGTGTTAGTGGGTGGATGTTGGAGGGGAATGTCGTGGATCCCCTTGCCGGAGACGGCACCTCTGAGGTCCAATGCTTATGGGACTGGGCTCTCACCCATGGCTTGTCCCCAGTCTGTGGTCTCTGAGCGTCTCCTGAATAGCCTTGCCCTGGGCTTGACCACCTCTAGTTACAGGGTAGACAAGGGAAAGTGAGCATTTGGTTTTTCGGTGGGAGTTGGGAGAGCCCCCCCCCCTAATCACTTCATACTTTCCTTTAAACCAGTTCACTTTTTTTAAAACCTTAATCAGTGTATCCCAAGCACCGTGTCACATGCGGAATCACAGGGTGGCCTATTTGTGTATTTACCGAATAGCTAATACCTAGGTCCTTACTAAAATGAAAGAAGAGGGTGTTCTGCAGACCACCCAGATCCCAGACCCTCAGCAACGGGCTGTTTTGGTTCCCACCCCCTCCCCACCCTGGGGACATTTGTCAACGTCTGGAAACGTTTTAGGTTATCACCCCTGGAGGGAGTGTACTCCCGGCATCCGATGGGTAGGTGCTGCTGCCCAAGGCCCAGGGAAACCCCCCGACCCCCGAAAACAAAGGGTTAACCAGGGCCTGCATGTCACCGTGTCTATGCCTAGGTTGAGAAGCCCTCACCTGGCTCAGGCCACATGCTCCAGCATTCTGGGTCATGTCATGATTTTCCAGATTGCTCACTCCTCTCTTTTCTGGGTACCTGGTGACCATGTGTGTGTGACATGGTATACATCCAGCTGCGGCCTGCTGGGGGTTTCAGGCCTGCTCTCACACCTTGCATCAAAGCTCCAGTAAACCCATGTGAAGTTTACATGCAGATGTGAATTTGGGATACTATCCCACCCCAGGACTGTATGGACATCGGGGAGAAGGACGCATAATGACCCTGAAGTGGTTGAAATCCATAACATTTTTGCCGGGCAAATCCTATTCGAGTGCAGGTTTCCGAAAGTATGCTGTGCTTGCCGAGAGGATCTCTCTCTCTCTCTGTCTTTTTTTTTAAGATTTTATTTATTTATTTATTTATTTATTTTTTTAAAGATTTTATTTATTTATTTGACAGAGATCACAAGTAGGCAGAGAGGCAGGCAGAGAGAGTGAGAGGGAAGCAGGCTCCCCGCCGAGCAGAGAGCCCGATGCGGGACTCGATCCCAGGACCCCGAGATCATGACCCGAGCTGAAGGCAGCGGCTCAAACCACTTATTACAGAGAGAGCACATGAGCGTAAGCAGGGGAAGCAGAGGCAGAGGGAGAGGGAGATAAGGCTTCCTGCTGAGCAGAGAGCCCCACGCAGGGTTTAATCCCAGGACCCCGGGAGCATGACCCGAGCCAAAGGTAGACATTTCACTGACCAAGGCAGACAGGCGCCCGGAGAGGATTTCTGCTGTGGGGCCAGGCAGAAGCCGTGGCCTGTTGGTGACCATCCCCACTGGAAAGGGCTGTACTTGGTCAGCTAGGAGATTTTACTGCCTCTGCCCTGCCTGGCTTTGGCAAAAACAGCCTGGCCTGGGGAAGGAATTGTGGAGACAAGAAGGCAGCTGGCAGGGGGACATGGTAGGATGTGCGCTGGCAGCTTTGCCCGAGCTGGCCTGGTCAGGTAGCTTGACAATTACCGCCCCCCATTAAAGTTAATTGCTGTGCTATGGAGCAGTAGTGAGGAGGTGGGGCGGGCTTGATCGGTGTCTCTTGGAGCATTTTTTCATTTTTCCTTCTTGGTTCTGGAAACTTAAGGAAAAGCCTCTTGCCATCCCCAGAGGTGAGCTCGATGAGAAAAGGGTCCGGGCTGTCCTGCATTTCATCGACTCCAAAAAGGCCGGCAGGGGTGACATGCATCCCGGTTTTGGAGATGCCATGCTGTGCAAACGTGGCCAGTGGAAGGTTGGAGGATGCCCCGGATCAGGGGAAACTGATACTGAAGGAATATGTGAAGAAACGTGGCATTTATTGGTTTTTTAATATTTTTTATTTAAAAAAATACGTATTTGAGAGAGAGAGAGAGTGCTCCCAAGCTGGGGGAGGGGCAGAGGCAGAGAGGGAAGCAGGCTCCCCTCTGAGCAGGGAGCCAGATGTGGGACTCTGTCCTAGGACCCTGGAATCATGACCTGAGCTGAAGGCAGACGCTTGGCTGACTCAGCCACCCAGGGGCCCCGCGATGTTGGTTTTACAACTGATGTATTATGATAGCTTCCAGTACCCTCCCCCACTGCTGTGAATTAATACTTCTATTGCCTTAGCTGTGATGCTGGAGACCCATTCCTGGTGCGTGACACATGCGGCCTCCCTGTTTCATGGGGACTGCAGTCCTGAAGATGCTCAGAGGGACGTAAGAGTACAGGTTGCTAGCATACCTTCCCTTCAGATCCCCGTTCTGCTGCTTGGTTGCTGTGTGGCCTTGGAGAAGTCCCTTGATTCTCTGTGCTTTGGTTTTCTTATGTGCAGAATGGGGATGACTGCAGTGCCTCCGTCATAGAGTTTAAACCTAAAGGAGTTTTACGTATGGCCAATGCGCTAGCCCCGTTCCTAAGTGCTGTTACTTTTACTACAGCTCGTCCCTTGTCATTGTTGAAATCGTCGTCATCATCGGTACACAGAAGTCCCTTGCTCTGGCCCAGAGGGAAGTCCGAGAATCCTGGAGGATGCTGAGATGGGGAAGTACCGGACAATGATGTGGGTCTAGGTTGTCCTGCTCCCAACACCCACTGTTAACTCTTTCTCCTTCTCTGGGTCACATGGCCTTTGTGGCTCAGGTCAGGAAACCTTTGGACTCTGTGCCTCAGTCTGTAACATGGAGAACAGTAATAGTACCTCTCTTGTCAGAGGTTTGTTTTAGGGATTAGACAAGATGAGACATGCACAGTGCTACAGTCTGTAGTGTTCTGGGCTTGGAAGGCTGTGGAGGGCTTGGCTGTGACGGCATCTAAACCTCTCTAGCAAAAATAGCTGCCGTCTTCCCCTTCTGTTTCTTCGGTCAGAACCCTCCCCTAACCCTGCACCAGCTCTTAAGCAGTCCTTACTTGTAGATGGTGTCTTTTCCCTAGTTCTTAGTCTAGAGCATGGACCCCAGGGGGCCGGTGCCTGCCCCTCGTTACCGATGGCCTCCCCAGGGCTGGGAGTGACCCCTCACTTGGGTTTGTGACACCCAGGTCATTTTCAGCGGGTCCTCTGTCCCCGTCTGCTTTGCTATCGGGGAAGCTGCCTGCCTGGGAGCTTCCTGGTTTTGGCTGTGAACCGGCCAGCGTGTCCACATTGCTCCTTTTCTTGCTCTTGGAGTTATTTCCTTTGGACCCGTGCCTGTAGCTGGGATTGTTGGTTTTAGGTGGGACGGAGTCTGTGGTTCTTCTTTACATGTTTCTGGGTTGCGCTTCAGATAAATTTATTCACTCCTCCTTTTGCTTGTCGAACAAATATTGAATGAGTGCCTGCTGTGTGTGGGCACATTAAAAGGACATGGTCATGCTTCCGGAAGATTCCAGGTCAGAGGGAGAGAGACCCCTTGGAACTCTGCACGGAAAATAGTTGAGAGCGGAGACTTCCAGAGCATGTCCTAAGTGTCAGGGAATGTTCTAGATGCTTTCTAAGTGTGGTGTTTTCATCCCGACTGTAAATAACCTATAGAGAAGGGACTGCGGTTATTCCCATCCTGTGGATGGGAAAACAGGCAGAGAGAGGTGAAGTCACCCAGAGTCTGCCTGGGAACCCCAGCCCGGTGCTGCAGGAACAGAAACACGAGGGTTGCTGAAGGAGATCACACGTTTGGGGCTTGGTGAATGATGGCAGAGATGGTCACTTCGGAGGGGTGAGGCCTCTGTATCAGTGGGCATCTGAGAACGTGCAGGGATGAGAAGGAGCTGACCAGGCTGGGGCACTCCAGGCCTGGGATGAAACTGGTGGGAAGAAGCTGGGTGGGACAGAAGAGGAGCGAGAGACTTTCCCGGGCAGGGCATCAGAGGCTGGGGCGTGGGCCGGAGAGGGGAGGTGTTGTGAGCTGCTGCGGGAGCACCAACATGCCTTGCAGGCCTAGGTTAAGGTGGGTAACCTAGTTAGTATTAACTACCACTCCTGTGCTCGTGAGTCCCAAGCCCGGTTCAAAATGCTTTCCATTGAACCCTCAAAACAGCCTTATAAAGTGGATGGACCATTGTCCCCATTTTACAGATGGGCCACCTGAGGCCCAGAGAGGTTGTGTACCTTGTTGAAGGTCCCACAGCTCATCTGTAGCAGAGCTGGGATGGAACCGTGGCCATCTGGCCGGGAGTCCAGGCTCTCAGGCGTGGCACCGTCCTGCCATTGCGAGGGGGGTGTCCCTGGTGACCTGTTTTAAAAATAGCATTGTGGGTCCTTAGGGGTCAGCGGCAGGACAGGAGGACTCCGGGTGGGCCAGAGTGGAATCATTTCCAGTAGGTTGTGCCAAATGACTCTGGCCCATCTCTTGGGTGGCTTCAGCCTTGTGGCACATGGCGTTTTGAGCTATTGTGACTGCAGTAACAATGGGGTAGGGGTGGCAGAGTTGAATTCGGCCCCTGGTGGCTACCCCTCCCCCATCACAGAGCGTTTGTAGTCTGGGGAGAGGTAGGAGACCAAAAGTCGGAGAGGTGGAGTGACTTCCTCCAAGGCACACAGCCAGGAAGTACTGGCGATGGGGCTTGAACCCAGGTGTCTGCATGGAAACTGGTCCTCCCTTGACACTGCCTGCCCCTGGGTCCGTTTCCCCCATGACCCTGTCTGACCTGGACAGGGAGCGCACGGCTGGAATTTCCGTTCAGAATAGAGAGACCTTGGTGCAGGGCGGAGGGCGAGCTCGGATGATCTGGGGTAGGGGGCCCCGGGCCGGGGTGTCTTAGGGGACTTCCTGGAGGATGACCGTGGCTTTCCCAGTTTACTGTTTTGGGCTGTCATCCAGAGGAGGGGCTGAGAAGAAGGAGCCAGAAACTTAATGCTCTCGGTTTCACAATGCCTGGGCGCTTTTGCAACGTGTGGGTGATGCAGCACTTTCCTGGTGGGAATCCCAAGTGGAGCTTTGGTTTTCTTTTGCTTAACTGGCTCAGGCCCTGGCCTGTCTTCCTGGGCCTGGTTGTCGCCCAGTCCCCTCCTGACGCTTTGTTTGACTTGTGGATGGGCACACAGACGCGAAGCTTGTCCAGCATCCGCTTTGGATCCTGCTCTGTGCTCCCCTTTGAACACCATTGCCCTGTGCCCACAACGGCACATCTTGGCCTGTTGGTGGCCCGTTGGTTTTGCCTACTTAGGGAAACCTGCCCTGAGCTCCCAAGTGGAAACAGCAATGACCGTGACCGCCGCTAATAGGCCGGTCCCCAAGTGCCCATCAGGGAGGCATTGGTTGGAGGGGAGAGCTGGCCTGCCTGTGTTGACATCCCTTCCTTCTGCTTCAGGCTGTGCCACCATGGGCAAGTTGCTTTACCTCTCTGACCTTGGCTGCTCGCTCTGCAAAATGGGAACATCCCGCTGGAGGATGAAAGTGAAAGAATGTAATGTATAGATGCAGTCCTCGCGGTGACTCTGAGAAGCAGGTGTTGTCCCTGCTGTGATGAGGAGGAACCCGAGTTTTCTTCCCCTGTACTTGGGGAATTAACCCCCCTCCCCATGTGCCCCGGAGATCTCTTGTCATTTATGTGTCACTCTTCAGTGACATTTGGTATTTTAAAAATCCTTTGTCACAGCTCTTTATGTACCCATCCTACTTCTGGTACCAGAGTCCAAGCTTCTTGAGGGCAGGATCCAAAGGTCGATGTCATGGTTCAACTCCTGTTACAAAGCAGGGCTCAGTAAATGTGTTAAATGAATGGACCGGCGGATGGATGATCTTTGGGGTCACTAGATGTTGGTGGCAGAAGTGGAGCCATGTAGAGAAACTGTGAAGACAGTGGGTCTCGGGGCCTCTGGGTGGCTCATTTGGTTAAGCATCTGTGTTCCGGGGCGCCTGGGTGGCTCAGTGGGTTGAGCCTCAGCCTTTGGCTCAGGTCATGATCTCAGGGTCCTGGGATCGAGCCCCGCATTGGGCTCTCTGCTCGGTAGGGAGCCTGCTTTCCCCTCCCTCTCTGCCTGCCTATTTGTGATCTCTTTCTCTCTGTCAAATAAGTAAATAAAATCTTAAAAAAAAAAAAAGAAAAAAAGCCTCTGCGTTCAGCTCAGGTCGTGATTCCAGGGTCTTGGGATCTAGTCCCACTTTGGGCTCCTTACTTAGCAGGGAGCCTGCTTCTCCCTCTTCCTCTGCCTGCTGCTTCCACCGCTCATGTGTGTGCTCTCCCTCTCTCTCTCTTGCTCACTCATTCTCTCTCAATAAATAAATCTAAAAAAAAAAAAAAAAGACAGTGGGTCTCAGCTGGAGTGATTGTGCTCCCCCCCCCCCCATAGGGACATGAACACTTTCTAGGGACATTTTTGTTGTCATGACCTGGGAGAGAGGATGCTGCTGGCATCTGGTGGGAAGCAGAGCCCCAGAGATGCTGGCGGACATCCTGCCGTGCACAGGACAGCCTCATAACAAAACATCTTCAGATGTTAGCTGTGCCAAGGGTAAGAAATGTTGGATTGGGGGACATGTAATCTAGTTACAAGCAACAGAGCAATAGGAAAAGACATTGCGTTCAAATTTATTTACTTATTTTTAACGAATGCAAACGAGTCCTGTGTTAATATATTTTCTTACTGGGGTGATGAAGCAGGGTTGGTGTGCAGTTTGCTTTGGGGCGGGGGTTAGGTTCTAAGGACAGCATATGGGAGGGAGAATTCACATAGTTCAACTGACCCTGGGTCTTATTCATCTTTTTTTTTTATTTAATCTGCTTTATTAAGATACAATTCGTAGACCTTATGATTCATGCATTTAAAGTACAGAATTGGGTGGTTTCTGGGAGAGGTGTGCAACCATCCCTGTGGTTGATTTTGGGACATTATTTGTCTTTGTGTCCTTCAGACCCGGGTGGCCGTGTGCCTCGGGTGACGGCCGCACGTGTTGGCCACATGCAGTTTATAGCAGCTTATAGTTCATGGTGTCTGGTCCCTAACTTTGACAGGGACTTCCGAGTGCCCGCCATGTGCCAGGAGCTGCCTCAGGCGGGAAGTGAACGATCCAGAGCCCCCGCCTGGGCGTCCACTGTCCCCACAGAGCTGACAGCCCGGGGGGGGGCACCGTAGGGAAAAAATCGTGTTTGAGGTAAGTTAGCATCAGGTCAGGTCATGTGAAACTACTGACCTTCAGTGATTTTTTAAAAAAATATTTTATTTATTTACTTGACAGAGATCAGAGTAGGCAGAGAGGCAGGCAGAGAGAGAGGAAGGGAAGCAGGCTCCCCGCTGAGCAGAGAGCCTTATCCAGGGCTCCATCCCAGGACCCTGGGACCATGACCTGAGCCGAAGGCAGAGACTTTAACCCACTGAGCCACCCAGATGCCCCAACCTTCAGTGATTTTTGATCCATGGCCCCGGTTGGCAAATGTTTTCTGGGAGGAGGCAGGTGGTAAATAGTTGTGACTTTGCGGGCCAGGGTGAAATCGATTGACAGCGCTTGGTGGCAGGCAAATTGTCTGTTTTCCATTTTATATTTAAAAATGTGTAGGGGCACCTGGGTGGCTCAGTGGATTAAGCCGCTGCCTTCGGCTCAGGTCATGATCTCAGGGTCCTGGGATCGAGCCCCGCATCGGGCTTTCTGCTCCACAGGGAGCCTGCTTCCTCCTCTCTCTCTGCCTGCCTCTCTGCCTACTTATGATCTCTCTCTCTGTCAAATAAATAAATAAAATCTTAAAAAAAAAAAGTGAAATCCAATCCTAGTTTGGGGGACAAAGCAGGGGAGGGTCAGATCTGTTCCCTGGGTCGTAGTCTGCCAACCCCTGGCCTATGCAAATGGCCATTTGTCTGGTTTTTGTTAGTCACGTGTGTGATACAGAATGCATTAGATACTATATTGAATGCTCCATAGCATACATGGCATTAGAGTATTAAGATAGTATGTAAAACCTCAAGTAGTATCTGAAAGAAATATTTTACGACTGCATGTAAGTGCTCTACTGTAAATGTACGGAGCTCCATGAAGTGGCCATGGGGAGGGGTAGAGGGTGGGGAAGGGGGAGGACTGGTTCTGCTGAGGCCCAAAGGCTGCCTCTGAGTTGAAGCCAGGGCAATGAGTGGACAAGGGCTCCAGGCAGGGAGAACAGATTGTGCAAAGGCCCTGAGGCATAGAATGGTCCAAGAGCAGTGAGTGTGGAGCTTCAGGCAGAGCGTCAGGATTGGGTTGCCGTTTGAACTTATCCCTTTGGCTCCGGGGTGGAGGGGAGGCCAGCAACCAGTGAGGAGCCTGGTGGTACCTGGGTGGTAACCCGGGTAACACAACAGATATTTGCCAGGTGTGGAATGGGTTGAACGAATCCCCTGTCTTCTGGTGGCACACTACTGTTTACTTTTATTATTTCATGTTAATAAAAGGACCCTGTGTTTATCAAAGAGATACCAGAGGCCATGGTAAGGTTCTCTTCAAGCAAATCCACGGGCTGTCATTTCCCTGATGATTTCTCCACTGTCCACTGTTTGAACGAGTGCCATCTGATAGAACCAGAATGTAGGCCATGCTGGGAGTTTTAATTGGTTGCCACGTTGAAAAAAAAGGCAGGTGAAATGATTGTAATGATCTGGTTTATTTATAAAGATCTTTTATTAGAGTGTGCATGAGTGGGGGCAGAGGCAAAGGGGGAGAGAATCTCACGACCCGGGAGATATTATGTGGTTTTTTTTTTTCCCCAGGCTGTCTTTGGAGCCAGCGCGTGCATGAGCGTGCACGTGTTAGATCCTGTGTGTGTGTGCGCGTGCGCGCTTGCTTTCCTGTCTGCGTTTAGCCTCATTTCAACCACTCAGTAGCCCCCTCACCCCGCCGAGGTGGTTAGTATATTGGAGATGGTTTCTGTTATTTTGTTAAAAATCAAGCATTATATAATAATATTTGTAGAGCCAGGACATCTGAGGACATCTGAGTGGCTCAGTAGGTTAAGTGTCTGCCTTCAGCTTGAGTCATGATCCAAGGGTGCTGGGATGGAGTCCTGCATTGGGCTCCCTGCTCCGCGGGGAGCCTGCTTCTCCCTCTGCCTCTGCCATTTCACCTGATTGTGCGCTCTTGTGCGCTCTCTCTGTCAAATAAAATCTTAAAAAAAAAAAAATACTATCTGTAGAGCTGTAAGTTGCCAGGAATGCATGCTCCTGCCTTTAGTGATTTTTTTTCCCCCCAGCCTTATTGAGATATTGATGTATCACATAGGTAAAGTTCAGGTATGTGACATGATAAAATGGTCTGATAAGCATTTATATTGTAGAATGATTATACAGTAAGGTTAGTTAACGCCTTCCTTCCCCACATTATTACCCACCCCCCCAGTTTAGTGGTGATAATTTTTTAGATCTACTCTGTAACAGCTTTCAAGTATGTGATACGGTGTTGTTAACTATCACCACCGTGCTGTGCGTTAGATCCCTGGAGCGTCTTCATCTTATAACTGGAGGCTTATACCCTTTGACCAAGGTCTCCCCATTTCCCCCGCTCCCTAGCCCCTGGCAAGCACCATCCTCTGTTTCTAGGAGTTCAGTGTTTTAATCTTTTAAATTTTTATTTATTTTTTATTTTTAAAGATTTTATTTATTTGAGAGAGAGTGCGCATACGTGAGCACACATAGGGAAGGGGTGTAGGGGGAGGAAGATGGAGAGAATCTCAAGCAGGCTTCCTGCTGAGCGTGGAGCCCCACATGGGGCTCGATCTCATGACCCTGAGAGCATGACCTGAGCTGAAATCAGAAAGTCAGTCACTCAACCCACTGACCCAACCAGGCACCCCTTCATTTTTATTTTATTTTTTTAAAAAGATTTTATTTATTTATTTGACAGAGAGAGACACAGCAAGGGAGGGAACATAAGCAGGGGGAATAGGAGAGGGAGAAGCAGGTTCCCTGTGGAGCAGGGAGCCTGATGCGGGGCTTGATCCCACATGACCCAAGCGAAAGGCAGACAGATGCTTAATGACTGAGCCATCCAGGTGCCCCTCATTTTGTATTTTTAAAAAAAGTAATCTCTATCCCCAGTGTGGGGCTCGAACTCAGGAGACCCCGAGATCAAGAGTTACATGCTTCCCTGATGGAGCCAGCTAGGTGCCTGAGTTTCAGAAAGCACGCGGAAAGGAGAATGCAGTATTTGCCTTTCTCTGTTTGGCTTATTTCCCTTCACAATAAGCGATCACAGTCTCTCGTGGTCACCCATGAAGGGCACGATGCCCTTCTCTGTTAATGTTGGCATGATACCCCGTTGCGTCCGTATACAGCTCATTTTCTTACCCCTCTGTTGGCCAGTGGGTGCTGAAGTTGCGTCCGGGTCTTGGCTGCTGTGAGCGATGCGGCCGGGGCCTGGGGGTGTCCATTGCTCTCCAGGACCGGGATCCCGTTTCCTTCCGATATATTTGGTGATGTATGGACTGGATTCCCGATTTATCACCGCTTTTATGATTCTCATTATGTGTCTTCCTGGTTATCAAGCTTAACCCGCACTACCTTGTTTTCAGGCTCTGAGGCTTTGGTCGCGATATTAAGCAAAGCTGTTGACCTTCAGGTCAGGGTTTCTGTTTTTTTCTTCAGCTGGAGGATTAATTCCTAAGGGGATTCCTCGAATCGTTGTTTGGAAAGGTTGGCAATAACCCAAGTGGTGGGCAGTAGGGGTAGATAGACCATGTCCTGCCCATTCCTTGGGGGAGTGGGGATGCTTCCAGAAGAAGGTAAGAAGTGAGGACAAGGCCTGCCTTCAAAATCCATTTTCTTCCTTTTTTTTTTTTTAAGTGAAACCATAAAGATGTAGTCATCATATTTGGTATAAAACCTCTTGGGTAAAGAAATGGAAAAATAAGATTATGTAGTTGTATCTTCCTAAAGAATTCCAGAAGGGTACTCAGGAAACTCAAACGTGGTTGGATTTGTAGACCGGGACCGGATGCACACATCCCTGCAGAGGGGTGGGGAGAGGGAGGCAGGAGTAACTTTTTTACTATTTGACATACATAGACACACACCCAAATATACCCCTATATCTGTACTTACGTATTAAAATCAGAGTCCCATACTGCCTATTAAAATCAGTTTAAAAAGAAGTTATTTTCTGTTATTCCCCACTCCTGCCATTTGTAAAATTTTTGTTGTTGTTGTTGTTTTTTAAAGATTTTGTTGTTAGAGAGTGCAAGCGAAAGCAGGGGGAGTGACAGGCAAAGGGAAAGGGAGAAGCAGACTCCCCGCCGAGCAGGGAGTCTGACGCAAGGTTGGATCCCAGGACCCTGGGATTACGACCTGAGCCTCGGAAGGCAGATGTGGAACTGACTGAGCCACCCAGGTGCCCCTGCTTCTGTGATTATGTGGTCTTTCCAAAGCACCTTCTCTGTGGGGGAGGCAGGGATTGTCTTTCAGAAAGTGGCCTGGGCGGGCAGAACCCCTGATTCTGGCAGAGCAAGTGCTTTGGGGCTGAGTAGGTTCAGGGCTGGGCGAGGGCAGGATGAGCCGGGGTATGGAGGCGTAAAGGAGTGTCGGCCAGCCCTTGCCTCCTGCCGTGTGCAGTACCATGCACCCACTGCCTGTTGAAATGATAAGATTTTGCAGGTAACTCATGAAAATGTGGTCAGGACATCGGAGGAGGTGGATCTGGAACCAATCCCAGTCCTAGCAGTGACATTTATTGAGCTCCTACTATATGCTCTGGCCTGTACTTAATTGCACGCTTGTTTGCTTCATTCTGTTGGTATCCCCGACTTTACAGCTGTGGAAACTGAGGCTTGGTTGCTTGCCCAGTGTCACGTGGTGAGAAGCTGACACTCTGCCTATCTGATAAGGGGCGTGTTTGGGGAGTATGGATTCTAAACTTGATGAGGGGAGGGACTCTGGTTAATGGGGTTTCTCAGCCCCAGCACTGTTGCTCTTGAGGGCTGAGCACCTCCCTAGTGTGGGGCTGGCCTTGCATTATGGATCAGCGTCCCTGGCTTCTGCCTGCAAAGTGCTCAAAGCGTAAGTTCCACCCCCGTAGTGACACCAGAAGTGTCTCCAGACATTGTCACGTGTGTGGCCTGCGAAAAAACTTGAGGCAAGTTTCCAGAGAACCACTCTCTGGAAAAAACGTCAGAAAAAGGCATGAAATCCATGGTCCCCACATCACTCGGAGTGAAAGTTACAAATGCCTGTAATGGCCTGTGAGTCCTGCATGGTCTGTCCCTCCCTGCCCCTTGTCTTCCTCCCTGATTTCATTTCCCATTACTGTTGACTCATACTGACCTCTCTGTAGTTGCTGCAAAGTACCAGATGTGTGCCTACCGCAGGACCTGAGCACTTGCTGTTTCCTGTGCCTCCCCCCGTGGCCGTTTGGACTTACTCCCTGGTTTCTTTAATGTGTTACTGAAATACACCTTCTCAGCAAGGTCTTCCCAGTTCTCTGAGTCCTTTTATCGTAACACACTTGCACACATACACATTATGTGTGTGTATGTTTATACATGTATTGTGTATTTTTTAATATGTGTATATTTTTATCTCATTTCCTCTGTGTCCTTTTTTTTTTTTTTTAAGATTTTATTTATTTATTAGAGAGAGAGAGCGCACAAGTAAGTAGAGAAGCAGGCAGAGGGAGAGAGAGAAGCAGCCTCTCTGCTAAGCAGGGAGCCTGATGTGGGGCTCAATCTCAGGACCCTGGAATCATGACCTGAGCCGAAGATAGACGCTTAACCAACTGAGCTACCCACGTGCCCCACTCTGTGTCCTCTTAAAAGGCTGTTAGCTCCAGGGGCACAGGTCCTTTGCCCTGCTGTTCACAGCTGGGTCCTCAGCAGCTAGGAGCAGTGCTCAGTAAACGGGTGAATGCTGTCGGGCCTGTTTACTGCTGTGTCCTCAGATCTATTCCTCTGGCTGGCACATGCCTGACGCCTCCCAGGTCCCTGGAATGGGACCAAATGGAGGATTTCTGAAGTTCCAGAGTGTGTTCAGAGGAGAGGAAGTGGCCGGGGACAAAATCAGCAGAAACGGTCAGGGCCAGATGGGGACCATGAGGGCAGGTGCGTGCTTTGTAGGGAAGGGCCTGTCATGGGGACAGCCGGGGTCAAGGCAGGTCAGAGCAAGTTGCCTGCTGCTGTTGACATTTGGACACCTGTGACAGGCAGCCATGGCTCTGTTTTCTGCTTGGCTGTCAGTCCTTTCAAGACAGGAGTCCCGGCTTGGCAAGGAGCCCCTGTCCCTGTCTTTCTAAGATGCTCAGTTCTGCACCTTGGGGGTGGGGGTGGGGGGGTCACGGTTCAGTGAGGATTTGGGGCTCTTGTTTGTGCAGAGCCATGCCCTACCTTCCTTGGGGGCTGAGGGTAAGGTCCGGATGTGGTCCTTCCACCCCCCCCCCCCCCTTTAATATTTCTGGGCTTTATTCTTAGCTCTGGTGAGTCAGAGGGCAAGGAAAGGCTGCAGCTCAGCCCGAAGCAGGCAGGGCCCATGGCAGCCCACGTGATGTTGGCACCTGCTGCTGTCTGCCCCCCCCCCCCCCCCCCAGGCTGCACCAGCTTCTCGCGGTGCAGCCTTAGACCTCGAAGTCTCTCTGGGGCCTGTGCTGGGGAAGCAGACCCAACTGACCTGACTACCAGCTTCCTCGTGCTCTTTTTCTCTCCTTGCTTTTGCTTCAGAGTTGTCCCTTGGCTGGGTATCTCGCCCTTGGATCGGTTCTGAATATGGCACTGTAGGCCATCGTGACCTCACCTCTGCTCCTCAAAGAGGGGGCTCATTGCTTGCTCATGCCCTGCTGATTTCCTTCTGTGCCTTTGCTGGGGCCCTGAAGCCGGCCTATCTGTGTTTGAATCCAGGTCCTACCCATGTGCCTTCTGGCAAGTCTTCTTACCTCTGTTGTCTCTCTGTAAAATGGGGATGATGCAGGACCTGCCTCATAGGGCATGGCTCCAATGATGGAACAGGGTGATGGGCAGTAAAGCAGGAACACGGGCGCCTGGGTGGCTCAGTTGGGTAAGCATCCGACTTTATCTCAGCTCAGGTCTTGATCTCAGGGTTGTGAATTCAAGCCATCATTCTGGATGTGGAGCCTACTTAAAAAATAAAAATAAATAAAACCGTCTGTGCTTTGTATGGGCTTCTGTCCTATTAGTGCTCTGATCAGCCCGAGCTGTGGCCCTGTGGGTTCACCCTGGCTTCGTGGCCAGCCTGCTCTGCACCTCCGTGGACCCCAGCCCATGCTGCCCAGAGCTGATGAGGCATCTCCGTGCAAGCTAAGCCCTTGACCTTGTGATCTGTGCTGCGGATTCCATTATTAGATCTATTTGCAGATGAAGGAGACCAGGGCCGGAGAGGTTAGCTAATTTTCTGAAGGTCAAGGGGCAAAAGTAAGCGTTGGTGTCTGGATTCCCTCTGATTCCAGGGTCCCTAGTCTTTGTTACTCTTGCTTGTAGTCATCTTACTTATTCTGCATTTTTGGACAGGTGGATAACCACAGGGCGTCCTCTCCCCGTCTTTGCCCCTGCCACCTCTATGCCTTGGACATGCTCTGCTCCCTGCCTCTCGCCCCGATCTTTGCTCACCTGGCTGTTTCTGATGCTTGCCCTCTTCCCTGCTGAAATGTCACCTTCCTGGGCCCTCGCCTTGCCACTTGTTATCCCAGCACCCTTCCCTTTCCAGCACAGGGAACATTGCTCTTTGCGGTTACGTGTTGTGACCTTCTGTCTTTAGTGTGAGTCTCAAAGGGGCACGGACTGTGTCTGATTTATCCGCATATCCCCTTGATTAGTCCAAAGTTTGGCACGGAATAGGTACTCAATAAATACTCTGTTGTGTGATGGAGAGAAGGAATGAATGAATGAATGAATGAAACTCACCAACCAACTGACCAACCCTGTGTTTTAGTGATCGGTTTCTTGGCTGGGAACTGAACCCGGAACCGTCTGGGTCATATCGTTTAACCCTGCTGGTTATTGTGTAACAGCTGGGTTCTAGAACTAGTCTCAGTTCACAGATCAAGAAACCGAGGCCTGGTGAGGCCATTGCTTTAGGATGGTAGGAGCAATTTTTGCCTCCCCAGGGGGATATTTGGCAATGCCTAACGACGATTTTGGGTTACAGCTGGCTGTGTTTGCTGCTTGCAAGTGATGGGACCTAAGTTGCTGTGAAACGGGTTTATAGCACCTGTCTCCTTGTTTGTGAGGATTAAATGGGATGTGTGCTTACTGGTATCTCTTGGAGACAGGTTAGGGATGCTATTGAACATCCCTTGATGCACAGGATAGCCCTCCAAATCAAAGAATTTTCTGGTCCCAAATACCAGTAGTGCTGAGGGCAAGAAACCCTGCTTTTAGGTGAAAGGTCGAAACCAGGACCCAGACCCTCCATCCTTGTGTTCTTAACCCTTCCCTTGCACTGCGCACGTTGGGAAGGCGGGTGGGGGCAGCTGTATCATATTTTCCACATCTGGGTCAGAACGTTGCTTCTCCGATCTGCACAGATGAGCTTGGCCTCCATAAGGCCTGAGGACATTTAGTGGATGCCCTGCCTCAAAGAATGTTGCCTTCCCAGTTGCTGCAGGCTGGGCGGTGAAGCTGTGGACCTTGCAAATCCCGTAGAGTTCTAAGCACCTGGCCAAGAGGTGGTACAGTCTGGGAGGTTAGGGCTCACTGTCAGACTCTGTGGGTTCAAGGCCTGGCTCTGCCTCCTTCCAGCTCTGTGGCCTTCAACAAGTTCCATAATCTCTCTGGGCCTCAGAGTCCCCCTGGTCCAAAAAGGGAGAGTTCCAATAGTCCCGATCTTGTAGGGGTTTGGATGGACTCATGCTTGGGGAACACTTAGCACTGTGCTGGACATTTCAGCTCTTGGTCGCCCAGTAAATACGTGCTTTCTTTTTGTTCCCAGCTCAGCATTTTAGAAATGTCTACCCTTAAATCCCTGCTGTTGCTGTTTATTTATTCAAAGCGCGAATTCCTTTTGTTATTATTAGTTTAGAGGTAATACATGCAGCGTGAAAAATCCAAACAGTGCTAAAGATAATAGAACAGAATGAGTAGTGTCTTCTCAGCAGCTCCAACTCTGCGCCCCTGGAGATAGTCCCTGTTAGCTTTTTTTTTTTTTTTAATCCTTCTAAGAAAATTTTCCTGCCTGCAGAAGCATCTCTATACCCTTTCACGCTTATTTTAAATGGAAACAGTAGTACATGCATGTGATTTAAAAACAAGCAAACAGAACATTCTCTTAAGTACACAGAGGCATCTACACTTGGGTTCAAATTCCTGGCTACCCATGCGGCTTGCCGGTTACATGACTTGGCCTCCGTTGTTATCTGTAAAATGGGTTGCATTCTAGGGCCTGCCTCCCAGAGTTGTTAGTGGGGATTAAATGTGATCTAAAGCACTTAAGCTCAGTCCTGGCACAGGCCACCAAGAACCTCCATAAGCCCTTGGTCTGTTTGTTTCTGTTGGTGGAGGACGGTGCTGCGTAATTTCTTACCGGCATGTGTTTGCTCAGCGATCATCCTTGCCCGGAGCTCTTTTCTGTAATAGCACCCAGCGCCCACCATTATTCTCTGCCCCTGTGTGCTGTTCTTTAGGGCATGTGCTGCCACTGGACATGCATATAGCTGTTCATTTATCTATTTACTATTTGCACGTTTTAATAGAACGATCTTCTGAGAGTAGAAACTTGACCTCCGGACGTTATTGGAACACAGTAATCTCCTGATACATAATTGTTCACTGAGTGGTAGAAAGCCACCTGTTATGAGTTCCTGAGGTGATCAAATCGGGGAGAGGACCTTCACACCCCATTGGAATGCCAAGTTCAAAGTAGGTCCTTGTAACGAAATAGGTCAGAGCAACCCTTACTCCCAGATGCAAGTGACCCAGATTCGTCATCACCTACCCTGGCTGTTGTTGGCTGTTTGCTTGCCGTCCTCTCTGGAGCCTGTCCCGAGGTCAGCCCGTAGGGCCCTGAGCAGGGCTATCTCCCTCGGCCCTGCAGCCCCTGGCCTGGTGTCCCTCTAGAAGTTGTGTGGACCAGGCTGGAGCGGCAGGCTGTGGGGAGCAGCCCCAGGGGGCCCCCACCGAGGAGATACCCCAGTATATGGTTCTTCAGTGACCAGCTCGATGGTGCTGGGAGGGCTGGTCAGCATCAGGACCACTCCTTGTGGGGCTTGGTGGCCCTGCTGTGGACCTGACCCAGCCCAGGGCACCTGTGGTTCCTGTGGGAGAGCCATCGAATAGAGCTGAGGAGGGACCCGAGTAAATGGGAGGGCACGTGTGGGCAGAATAATGGCCCCTCCACGGGTGCCCCTGGCCTGGTCCCCAGAATCCACGAATATGGGATGTTGCACAGCAGAGGGGAATGAAGATGGTAGATGGAAATACGGCTGCTCATCATAGTCGACCTTGAGATGGGAGGCGTCCTGCGTTATCTGGGTGGGCCCGGGAGTCAGGAGGTCTTTGTTAGCAGAAGAGGGAGACAACAGGAGTGCAAATGAGAAGTGGCAGCCTGAGTAGCACTTGGTCGGATGCTCTCGGCTCTGACGATGGCAGAAGGGGCCGTGATCCGAGGAACGTGGACTGCTTCTAGAAGCTGGAAGAGGCAAGGAAATGGGTCCTGCCTTAGAGACTCTCAACAGAACACAGCCCAGCCCACACCTTGATTGTAACCCACCGAGACCCCTTTCAGATTCGTGACCTCTACAACTATGGGATTCAACAAGTATGTTATCGTAAGCCACCAAGATGGTGATCTGTAACAGCAGCCATAGGCAGTGGGTACAGGGAATGGGTTCTGAGCTCGGTGATGACTGGGAGACTCACGTTTTCCTCTTGACCCAGAGTTTTCATGGGCACAGGCACAGCTCCGGAAGGCCCTGCTAAAATTCCCATGTTCCCCGTCATGAGGAGCCAGCACGGGGTGGGGGGGTGCGGTGGGGGCCACTCAGGAGTCAGGCTTCCTAAGTTTGAGTTCCAGCCTCATCACATACAAGCTGGGTGACCTGTGACACCTTATTTGTCTTCCCCGTCTCCCATTTCTTCAAATACCAAAGCACCATCAAAATAAAACCTCCCTTTTTAGGTACTCATGGGGGTTAAATGAATTAATTCACTTTGAATGCCTAGAAATAGTGCCTGGCACATAGTTAGCTCACTTAATGCTAAGTGGTATCACTATTAACAGTATCAATGTAAGATGATCATTTTTTTTTTTTAAAGATTTTGTTTATTTATTTGAGAGAGAGAGAATGAGAGAGAGAGAGAGCATGAGAGGAGAGAGAGGTCAGCAGGAGAAGCAGAGTCCCTGCCAAGCAGGGAGCCTGATGCGGGGCTCCGTCCCGGAACTCCAGGATCATGACCTGAGCCAAAGGCAGTCACTTAACCAACTGAGCCACCCAGGTGCCCAATGTAAGATCATCATCTTAAGAAGTACAATGGTATAGACTTCATTTATTTTTATTACTGACAATATTCCTTTATTGAGTGTACGGGCCCCTGTGTATATGTAATTTTATTTAACCTTTGGAATAGCTGTAGGAGATATGTATTCTCAGCCTTAGAGGTGAGGTTCGGAGAGGTTAAGTAACTCGTCTAAGGTCACAGCAAATAGAGAAGAAAACTGGGTCTAGGAGACAAGGGGATAGATAGTCTTTTTGGGAGATGGGATAGGGTGGTGGGGAAGGAGAATAGGAAAAGGGAAGAACATAAAAAAAAGTAGGCCCTAAAAAAGTCAGCTGAAGAGGTTGTATATAATAGTAATAATATTTAATATGGGTTTTTGGGTCCTCTGGGAGAGGAGATGGTAGTAGCCACATTTTGCTGGTAGGCTATTTGAACCCCAGAGAAGATCAGAGATTTACCCAGAAGTATGCTCCTGGTAATGGTACAAACCCTTAATTCATGCATGTCAAATTTGGAATCATATTATGTAAAAGTTCACTCAGATCAGAATTTGTATTATTAGAATACCTTATATTGTGAGACACAAGTTTGTATTGTGAGAGCAAATGCATTTTAAACTTGTGTAAACAATTAAGTGAATTTATTGGAAAGGGCCAGTGGGAAGGAGGACTGCAGGTTAAGTTTGATCCAGCGGCTTCCCACCCCACCCCCCCCCACCGGCCCCACACGGCACCAAGTACAAGTTTCTTTCATCTCCACCTTTTATAATGTCCATTTAATTCTCAGCTCTCCACAGAGGTGACACTCCTTTCTCCCCCCACCCCCTGCCAACTTTGGTGCTTCCCTTGTAAATAGCAGAGACACCTGTAACATCCCACATCCTCACCCTGCATCACTGGGGACAAGAGAATAGTCTCCTTGATGTGAGGGTTGATGTGGATCAAGATGTCTTAGTTCCTGGTGCCTCGCTTTCATCATCTGTGAAATGGGCGTAGCAGCAGTGCCTCTCGTTGTGAGGATTTAGGGACATGCCTGGTACATCGGTGCTCAGACTGTGCTAGTTGTCATTTTTCTGCCCTGAGAGAGAGGGATGTGAGATGACAGTGCTCTGTAGAAATGTTGTGAACTCCCAGAGCTTGTGGGTCAGGCAGCCTTGGAGTTGTGCCCCCCACCGCCATCCTTGAGCATCAGGGCTGAGGTAGGGAGGGCGATCACATAAAAGGGTGATGAAGCTGTCGAGATGTCCTGTCCAGAGAAGCCTGGGTTGGGGGGGCCAGCGATGCACTTTTTGTATTGAGATTTTCTTGGGCTGGATTCCCCACGGTGCACTGGCTGGGTTAGCACTGGGGACTATTTTCTGGACTCGCTTCTCCCGGGGTTGAATTTTGTCACCAGTATTGGGTCAATGGCCGCTCCGTTAGCAGAGTCTGAGAGCTTGATTTCTGGAGCTGCCCAGATCGGAGGGAGAGCTGCTGGAAGGAAGAGCAGGGTAGCTGTCTGCCTCCGGGTCGCGAGCAGTGAGTGGCCCTCAGACTCTCCGTGAATCGTCGCCCTTCCTTAGGCCTTCCCCTGGCCTTCCGCATTTGCTGTTTCCTGCCAAAACCCCAATCAGCGGGGTCACACTGTTGCTCTCCAGGGGTGGCCAAGGGGATCTCCCTGCACAGAAGGTTCCTTACAGTCCCAGCTGGTGAGGGACACACTGGAGGCCCCAAGGCCGCTGACTTCACTCCGGTGACAGTTGTCGGGGCCCTCTTTGGCAGGGTGGGGGCAGGTGGCATACCGGCTCCCTCCTGCAGCCGTGAAATTTCACGTTCACAAGCGGATTTCCCTTTCTCACGTGCCCCCCCTCCCCTCCCCATCCTCCCCGGGCTCCTCCCTCCCGCCTCTCCCTGCGGGTCAGGGC
The DNA here is from genome assembly GCF_922984935.1 of Meles meles. Taxonomy (NCBI): domain Eukaryota; kingdom Metazoa; phylum Chordata; class Mammalia; order Carnivora; family Mustelidae; genus Meles; species Meles meles. The sequence continues at coordinate 31,836,218 of NC_060086.1, read as the reverse complement.
TGGCGTGTGGCTTGGAGCAGGAAGCTGCCTTCTCAAGGGCTGGCGCCTGCCTTCGCTGAGCTGAGCATTTCTCCTTGCCAGGAGTTCCGTGTCCTTAGGTGCTCCCCGGTTTCCTCTTGCTTCCTTCCTAACTCCAGCGTCTCTGTGTCTTCTGAGCCTCCCGATTCTGGGCTGCGTTGGTGGCGGTGGCGGGGATTTTGGTGACTTCTTGGCATCTGCTACTCACAGTCACCCCTTGTCTCTAGAGTGTGCCAGTCCTGGGCGATGCCCCTGTCACACAAAGTGTGCCCTTTGCTACTGGCTGAAGCCACTCCAGGGTTTTCCTGACCACTTTCCTGGGGAGGAGACTGAGCTTGGAGAAAGGAAGTGACCCGCACAGGTTCGCCTGAGGTCAGGGCCCAATTTCAGTCCGCGTCCACTTGACCAGGACGTCCGAGGTCCTAGCCAGGCTCTACCTGTATGGACTGTTTTGTTTTTTTTAGATTTTACTTAATTATTTGGTAGAGAGAGAGAGAGAGCAAGCACGAGCAGGGGTAGGAACAGAGGGAGAAGCAAACTCCCTGCTGAGCAGGGAGCCTGTTGTGGGGCTCGATCCCAGGACCCCGGGATTGTGACCTGAGCTGAAGGCAGATGCCTAATGACTGACCCACTCAGGTGCCCTGGATTGTTATTTTTTTTCAAAGCAAAGTAGGAAATAATGTGGGGGAGGGGAGATGAGGTAAGGGGAGGCATGACCAGAGCCATTTACTCAGTAACTTCTGGGTACCTGCCAGATGAGGATAGGTGTCAAGAGTAAAATACACATGGCCCTGGCACTGAGTTCCTTGCGTGGTCCTTGTAGGGCAGAGGTAGTGGCAAGCAAGAAAAGCATTGCAAAGACTGGGGGGTGGGCCTGATGATTTGGGGAGAGGGGAGGAAAGCTTCCTAAAGGAGATACCCAAGTTGGGTTTTGAAGGATGTATACAAGTTTGTTATAATGGAAAGAAACACCGCAGGGAGAGCATCTAGCAGGAGGTATCCCAAAGAGGCATTCATTTGACCAGCAGCTAGGGAGTGCCTTGAAAGCAGGAACCACTGCCCTCCTGAATCTACAGTGCCTTGAACAATGCCTGATCCATGTGTGGTAAATGCTCCTTTGAGTGAATGCCTGAGTTGGCCCACTGGGGAACAGGGTGGGAGAAGTTGTAGGAGAAGCAGACAGGGCTCAGATGTGGAAGACCGCAGGAGACACAGCAAGGATCACCTTTTGAAGGTGATAGGGAACCATCCGAGGTTGTGTTACCCAAAGGAGAGGGGACAATCTGATCTGTCCCATCTCTTAACACAAATACTTTTACCTGTGACTTTTCCTCTGAGCGGGAAAAAAATCTTACTGCTTTTAAACACATATGGACAGCTCTCCCATTTCCTTCATGATAAAGGGAAAAGGAATTTAAGCTATGGTGAGCTGTTTTCCACTACCACGTCTGCAGAGATCAAAAAGCTTATAAAACATGGTGTTCTGGAAGGAGTCATCCTTGTACCTCGTTAGGTGGAGTATGAACTGATACCCCCGTGGAGGGCAGTGATGGTCTCAGTTTTAGATGCATGCACCTTTTGTACCAGCTGGGTCGCTTCTAGAAAGTCGTCTTTTAACTCTGTTTGCCTGTGTGTGAAATGAGGCATTTCCCGGGTTATCAGTTCATTGCTGCATGGTTCCTCTGTTAGAACAGCCCAGTGCCCTTGTCAACAGGAGGCTGGTCAAATAAAGTCAGGTCCATCATACAGTGAATAATACCAAGTACCTGAAATAAAGAATGAGGAAACCCTTCCTTTGTGGTGTGGGATGACCTTTAAGACCCGTTATTAAGAGAAAAAAGCTGGGCGCCTGGCTGGCTCAGTTGATAGAGCATGTGACTCTTGATCTTAGGGCTGTGAGTTAGCCCCCCCCCCCCAATTTGGTGTAGAGATTATGTAAATAAATAAACCAAAAAAAAAAAAAAAACCAAAAAACCCGAGAAGAAGCAAGGTGTAGAACAGTGTGAGGAGTATGCTTCCTTCCATTTGAGAACAGAAAAGAGGTATTTTTGTTAAAATACATACACATAAATTATTTTCTAGAAGGACACATGAAAAACCAGTAATGGACGCTGCTAGAGACAGGGCCCTAGGGGGTGAGGGCCTGGGATGGGAAGATGGCTTGTCCCTTTTACCTTTGTTTGAAAGAAAATACCATTAAGGTCTCAAGAATAAAACAGCTCTGTTACTGAAAAAATCGGTTTCTAATACTGTGTTAAAAAAAAAAAAAGCAAGGTACAGCACAGACTATGTATTGTACTTTTTGGGAAGACAAAATTGATACACTTTATCTGGACGATATTTAGAAGAGTGCACAAGATGTTAACGTAGTTTTGCCTGCGGGGATGGGATGCGGGGCTGAAAATTCAGAGGGAGACTTATTTTTTATGTATGTATGCCATTTTGTGTAGTTTGAAAAAATTTTAACACGTAAAATGTGTGACCTGTTAAAAGTAAATTAATAGGGCGCCTGGGTGGTTCAGTGGTTTAGGCCGCTGCCTTCGGCTCAGGTCATGATCTCAGGATCCTGGGATCGAGTCCCACGTGGGGCTCTCTGCTCCGTAGGGAGCCTGCTTCCCTCTCACTCTCTCTCTGCCTGCCTCTCTGTCTGCCTCTCTGCCTGCTCGTGATCTCTCTCTGTCAAATAAATAAATAAATAATCTTAAAAAAAAGATTGTATTTAAAAAAAAAAGTAAATTAATAGAAACATGGATGTATGAATGCCGGGGGGTCGGGTACATGGGTGGGTAGATGGATGGATTATTTGGTGCATAGGTGGATAGATGGATGGATGAGTTGGTGCATGGGTAGGTAGATGGATGGGTGAGTTGCTTCATAGATGGGTAGATACTGGGTGGGTAGATGCATGCGTGGGAAGAGGTGGGTAGATAGATGGGTAGATGGATGGATGGGTTGGTGCTTGGGTGGGTAGGTGGATGGATGAGTTGGTGTGTGGGTCAGTAGATGGATGGGTTGGTGCATGGGTTGGTTGATGGATGGGTTGTGCGTGGGTGGATAGATGGCTAGATGAGTTGGTGTGTGGGTCGGTAGATGGATGAGTTGGTGTGTGGGTTGGTAGATGGATGGGTTGGTGCGTGGGTGGGTAGGTGGATGGATGAGTTGGTGTGTGGTTTGGTAGATGGATCGGTTTGTGCGTGGATGGGTAGGTGGATGGATGGGTTGGTGCATGGGTGGGTAGGTGGATGGATGAGTTGGTGTGTGGGTCAGTAGATGGATGGGTTGGTGCGTGGGTGGGTACGTGGGTGGATGAGTTGATGTGTGGGTGGGTAGATACATGAGTGGTGCATGGGTAGGTAGATACACAGATGCATGGATGCTTGGGAAGAGAGTGGGTGGTAGATAGATGTGTAGGTGGATGGATGGGTGGGTAGATATATGTCTATGGATGCATGTATGGATGTCCAGATAAGTGAGATAACTTTGGCTGTAGTTGGGGAGGACTGAATGGGGCCAGGAGGGCTGGAAACAGGGAATGGTTAGGAAATTATTGTCATAGTCCAGTCAAGGAATGATTGGGGCAAGCATCAGTTTATAGAAATGTGTCACTCATGAACCAAGCTTCTGGTATACATAACTGCATGTATTAAGGCCCAGCATTGTTTTTACTAGAAGGGCAAATTCCTTTGGAATGAGGTTTTTCTGGCAACTGCTCAGAAACGGTTCTGTATATAATAACCACCAACAAACAGTTTAATCCCCTTTTCCACCATTACCTTAAGAATGACAAGTGATGTGGAATCAGTTAAAATAATCATTCTTTGATATAAATCACACTTAAACTTTTATTCACAAGACTGTCTTCCAAATGCCCAAATCCACAGAGGCATGACCTTTTTCCTTTTTTAGGGTTTCTTTGTGTCTAGAAGTTTCCCAGCTAATCCCTCTGTGTGCGTTGACCTTTTAAAGTTTATTTTTCAAAGATTTCTTGTTCTTGGTTCTGGAGAAATAACTGTTTATATCACAGAATAATTACACCTCTGAAGAACCTGTTTGGGTACCCGGTAAGGCCCCCTTGCTCACTCACTCTTTTTTAAAGTCGGATCCTTTTTTGTTTGTTTTTTGTTTTTAAAGATTTTATTTATTTATTTGACAGAGCATAAGTAGGCACAGAGGCAGGCAGAGAGAGAGGAGGAAGCAGGCTTCCTGCTGAGCAGAGAGCCCAACTCAGGGCTTGATCCCAGGACCCTGGGATCATGACCTGAGCCGAAGGCAGAGGCTTTAACCCACTGAGCCACCCAGGCGCCCAAAGTCCGATCCTTTCTTTTCTAACCATCTTAATAACCGTTTTGAAGTGTACCGTCCAAGAGTGTTAGGTATATTCACATGGTTGTGCATAACTAGGTCTCTTTTCTGAGAAGCTCAGAGCTTGTATCTTGATCACATTATCAGATGTGTTTTTTAAGTGAAATGATCTTTTTGTTCCGTTACCTTTTCTTCAACGGTCTTGAATGTGGCTTGAACGCTTAATACAAAACCATAAGGTTCCGGGTTCCTTGGAGTTCCTTGATTGTCTCACTCACTGATCTATCAGGAGAACACGGGCCCTGTCCTGAGATGGGCTGTTCCCCAGCTCCTGCTGATGGTTGTGAGGCGGGAACTTGGGCCTGGTGCTCTCAGATTTTTCTGATTTTCTTTTAAAGATTTTATTCATTTATTTGTCAGAGAGAGTGTGCACAAGTGGGGGGAGGGGCAGGCAGAGGGAGAAGCAGGCTCCCCACTGAGCAGGGAGCCCCACGCGGGACTCCATCCCAGGATTCTGGGATGGTGACCTGAGCCAAAGGCAGATGCGTAACTGACTGAGCCACGCAGGCCTCCAGCTCCCTCTTTTGTATGATGCTGGAACTTGCCCCAGTTCCCCGGACCTGTGTATTCTCTGAGACAATACCTACCTTCATGCCTTGTTTTTGTTTCACAGTCTTTCTGCTGCTGATCTCTCCAGTTTACATGTTCTTCCTAAGAGGCCCTCAGGTGTAGGGTCTTGTCTATTTTCTTAAACCGCATCGTATCGCGGTTTTGATGTCCACATGGACGCCGGTCGTCCTCAGTGCCGCCCGTTGACCCTGAACCTGTTTCTGTCCTCAGGCGTGGGATGTCACGTGGAACACCAGCAACCCCGACTTCACCAAGTGCTTTCAGAACACGGTCCTCGTGTGGGTGCCTTGCTCCTACCTCTGGGTCTGCTTCCCCTTCTACTTCCTCTATCTCGCACGCCATGACCGGGGCTATATTCAGATGACCTGTCTCAACAAAACCAAAACTGTAAGTCACTTGGGATTTCATCGTGGTTGGGGAGGCGGGGTGTGCTTGGGTTGGGGACTGGTGGTTGGTGAAGAGTGACGTAGTTCTTCTACTTAACCAAGTTCCTTTTTCTAGAAGGCAGACTTTTGACGAGGCCCTGGGTGCAGACGTGGGTGCAGACGCGGGCTCTGCCTCTTGCTAGCTCTATGACCTTGAGCACGTGTTCTGACTTCCCTGAGCCTCTCCTTCCCCATCATTACAGTGAGCATGAGAGGCTCAACCTCGAGATTATCTGGAAATAATCGGGAGGTCTTCCTATCTGAGCTGAGGGTTTCTTTTTTATTTCCGAAAAAACCCCACAAAAACGACAACAACAACAACAACAAAAAACGGTTTACCTTGAAACCATTTCAAACTTCTGGAAAAAGTGGCAAGGAAGATCCCAGGAACTCCCCCCACCAGCCCTGAATACCCATTATTCACAGTCACCAAATTCTAACATTTTGCCACACTTTTTCGCGATCGGCTCTTCCTCTCTCCGTACACATATATGATTTATTTTTTCTGAATCCTTTGAGAACCGGTAGCGTCTGTGCTATCTTTACTCGGTTTTTCCAGCATGTCTTTTCTCAAAACAGGGACATTCTCTTACATCATGACGGTACAGTTACTAAATTCAGGCAATTTAACATGGACACAATACTTTTAAAAAAATCTCTCCGTATTCTGCAATTTTGTCCCTTGTTCCAGTCCTGTCCTTTCTTAGTACGGCTCTCCAAAGCCCATTCAAGACCCAGTCTAGATTCATGCAGTGTTTTTATTTGTTATTTTTTTTTTAAATTTTATTTATTTATTAGAGAGAGAGCAAGAGGGAGAGAGAATCTGAAGCAGACTTCACACTGAGCGCAGAGCCCAGCGTGGGGCTTGATCTCTCCACCCTGAGATCATGATCTGAGCCGAAAACAAGAGTTGGACGCTTAACAGACAGAGCCACGCAGGCGCCCCTCGTGTGGCACTTTTAGTCATGGCGTCTCTTGGGTTTTTCTTTTTTTTTTTTTTTGTTATTTATTATTTTTTTAATTTGTTTATTTTCAGCATAACAGTGTTCATTGTTTTTGTACCACACCCAGTGCTCCATGCAGTACGTGCCCTCCCTATTACCCACCACCTGGTTCCTCAACCTCCCAACCCCCCACAGCCCCTTCAAAACCCTCTGGTTGTTTTCAGAGTCCATAGTCTCTCATGGTTCATCTCCCCTTCCAGTTTCCCTCAACTCCCTCTCCTCTCCATCTCCCCATGTCCTCCGTGTTCTTTGTTACGCTCCACAACTAAGTGAGACCATATGATACTTGACTCTCTCTGCTTGACTTATTTCGCTCAGTATCATCTCTTCCAGTCCCGTCCATGTTGCTACAATAGTTGGGTATTCATCCTTTCTGATGGAGGCATAATACTCCATTGTGTATATGGACCACATCTTCCTTATCCATTCGTCCGTTGAAGGGCATCTTGGTTCTTTCCACAGTTTGGCGACCGTGGCCATTGCTGCTATAAACATTGGGGTACAGATGGCTCTTCTTTTCACTACATCTGTATCTTTGGGGTAAATACCCAGCAGTGCAATTGCAGGGTCATAGGGAAGCTCTATTCTTAATTTCTTGAGGAATCTCCACACTGTTCTCCAGAGTGGCAGCACTAACTTGCATTCCCACCAACAGTGTAAGAGGGTTCCCCTTTCTCCACACCCTCTCCAACACACGTTGTTTCCTGTCTTGCTAATTCTGGCCATTCTAACTGGTATCAGGTGGTATCTCAATGTAGTTTTAATTTGAATCTCCCTGATGGCTAGTGATGACGCACATTTTTTCATTAATCTGGAAGAACACCTCACCTTCCTTTGACACTGACCTATTGAAAGAGCCTGGGCCAGTTCTAGACTGAGTTCCTCAGCTCGAGCCTGTGTGATGTGTCCTCAGGACGTGGGTCACGCCATGTCCAGCTGGAAAACCACGGAAACAGGGTTGTGTCCCTCGGGGCTGTTAAAGTTGGGGGGTGTGGTGTTCATCCACTCAGGATTGAGGGGGTTCATTTTGATCGCTGGTCAGAGTGTTGCCTGGTTTCTCCAGTTGTACAGGGACCGTGTCTCCCCTTCGAGAATAAGCATTCTCCAGGAAGACATGTGAGAGCAGTCCCATGTCACGTTCCTCATTACACTTTCTCTTCTCCACTTAGCATGTATCTCACTTCATTTGTGCAGCCACGTTTCCCAAGACTTAGTTCCCCCAAAACAGGAAAACTTGAATGTGTTTTTACTGAAGCTGCCCCTTTGCCTACAGTACCCCCATCCAAATGTATCTCATCCATACCACACAAAATGCTAATGATTTCCCTATGGTGTCTAAATCTAATGTCTTCCTCTCAGACCTTTGGGAGCACTTTGTACTCTTTTGGCAGAGCAACATCTCCCTTTAAAATGTAGAACAGATTTTACAAAGAAACCAACAAAAAGCTTTGCTCAAAAAGCTTCTCACCATGGGGAATAAAATCCTTACCATGGCCCAGCCTGATCTGGCCCTAGGCTCCTCCCTAGCCATCTCCCACACTCAGCACTCATTCCACAGCAACCATAAACCTGTCACACATGTTCTCTACCTCAGGGCCTTTGCACTTGCTGATCCTCAGAACTGATTTGTTCTTGCCCTCAAATATCCACATTTGGCTCTTCAGCTGTATGTCACCTGATTGCATAGGGCCCTCCCTGACCACCCCGTGTTACCTGTTGTCTTTTTTCTCCTGTTACTTTTCACTCTCTGGCATCATATTATATATTTTTCAGTTTGTTTCTTGCCCGTTTCTCCTCATTAGAATCTCCGCTCCAGGAAGGCAGGGACTTTTGTCCGTTTTGTTCACTGTTGTATCCTTGACACTTTGGAAACAAGGTGGCCCACAGTAGGTCCCCAGTGACTGTTGTGGAGTGAGTGCTTGTAGTGTGAGGTGCCTTAGGCAAGTGTGTGGGGTGGCCAATGAAGGTAAACTATAGAGTGGGCTCTTGACTTTTCCGGGGATGGGAAGAACAGCGACCAAATAGTCACACCCTAGGTGTGAGAGGTCGTCATACACTGGGTATATTGCGTGTGATGACCCAGAGGGTGGCTCCCCCTGCCTAGGACTTGTCCGTGCTCCAGAGGCTATGTGCTGTATCTGAGGACCACAGCTGATAGTTTTAAGGGTTGGCTGGTCCCTCCAAGTCTGAGCTTTGTGCAGGGGGCGCTGGGGAAAGTTCCAGTGTCTTCTGTTGTAAGACATATATATCCTTCTCTTCCAGGCCTTGGGATTTTTGCTGTGGATCGTCTGCTGGGCAGACCTCTTCTACTCTTTCTGGGAAAGAAGTTGGGGCAAATTCCTGGCCCCGGTGTTTCTGGTCAGCCCAACCCTCTTGGGCATCACTATGGTAAGTCGGAGCTAGCTATCTGCCAGGCACCGTGGAGGCTAAAACTAGCGACCAGAGTGTAGAAATTAGAAGATCTCACAATAAAAATCCAAAAATCTGATTTCTCTTGAAAAAGTCAAAGGTGGCAACACCAGCCTCATAGTTTTCTGGGGCAACGATGAGCCGGAGCTGAGAGATGAGTGTAGCCTTGAAGGGGGCCATGTGCTGTGCACTTGGCCCCAGTCCTCACCGTGCCCTGTTGCCTTCCTTGCCACTGGGGCTGAAAGGTGGCTGCCATCTTTCGTTGTGCCTGCTATGTTCTGTTCTTGTACTGGCTAGCTTGTCTGTTTATGCTGATTGTCTGGGACCTAATGGCCCCTTGAATTTTCAGCTTCTGGCTTACGGGGTGGGATGCCAAGCTGAACAGGAAACTACGCTGCCCCACGGGGGTCTATTATTTCATGGGAAACACAGCCAGAGTAACTGCTTTCTTATAAGCTGACAACATTTTAAGTCCTTAATATGTGCCTGGCACCATTTTTGGTGGTTTACATTTCCTGAAATTAGAAATTAGAATTCATCTGTTCTTAGAACAATCTTGTCCCCCTTTGGCAGGGGAGGAGACAAAGGCACAGAGACGTTAAATGTCCTCAGGGTCACACAGCTGAGCCTGGGGCAGTCCCTACAGAAGCCCTGTTTTAGTGCCCTCTTGCCACAGTGATGTGCTGTGAATTCATGGCCCTTCCTGCTTATGGACCCCATACCTGGGTCCTTGGAGGCGCCTGGAAAGTTCTTAGCGAGCCCAGCCCTTGTGTGTTTAAGAATGAGGAGGGAAGCGGGTTCTGGGTAGTATGTTTTGAGCTGGGAGAACAGTGCGTCCAAGGAAGGGCTAGAGGCTGGCGTTGAAGGAGTGGCCATCTGTGAAGCAGAAATGTGGACTGGGGCTTCAGGGTGTGAACAGCAGAGGTGACAGAGATGGGAAAGGAGAGGCAAGTTGGAGCCAGATTGTGGAGGGCTGTGCATCTTTTCATTTTTATTTATTTTGAAGATTTTATTTGAGAGAGAGGAGAACACGAGCAGGGGGAGTGGCAGTCAGGGGGAGAAGCAAGCTCTCCGCTGAGCAGGGAGCCCAGTACAGGGGACTCGATCCCAGGACCCCAGGATCATGACCTGAGCCGAAGGCAGATGCTTAACCGACTGAGCCCTCCCAGTCATCCTGTGGATGGTGAATTTTTATTGCACTTGCTAACAGTCCTGATCCCTTTGCATATTAACTCACTTAGGGATTTTTGCACATTATTCCTATGTTCATAGAGAAGCACGTTGAGGCACAGAGAAGTGGAGGAGCTGACCCAAGGTCACACAGCCAGTTTGTGGTAGAACCGGGTTCACACCCCAGTGCCTACTCCACTGTTGGTGGGGTTCTTTGCCAATACCTGGCTCTCCCCGTGGGCTTTGTTCACCTCTGTGTCCCCATAGCCGGGCACCATGCCTAGCGTGTCATAAGCACTCCATAAATATGTTCAGGCTTTGCTGGCTTGAACATTTGGGCAAGAAGGTATAAAAGTAGACTAGTTTTGGCTGAAGTGGCTCATACTCCCCAATTTTTCCTGTTCCTGGTCTTCTGATTCTTTGTTGACAGGTATGTCTGTGATGCTGGGTTCACAACTGTGATGGGCTGAGGGTCACCGGGCTTTATGCTGTTTGAGGCTCTGAGCTGGCTAAGTGACCTGGTCTGTGAGATCCTCAGAGACTCTCTTCCCCTGTGGGCTCCATGACAGAGTAAAGGAACAGCCCTGCTGTTCATGCTACAGTGAGAGTCTGTCTACATCCCTGGGGGCAGGAATATGGGATGAGAGCAGTCTGCAGATACATTTGTATTTTTACTGTGTGCCAGGAATTGAAGATATGACAGACACAGTCCCTGTCCTTGTGGAGCCTATGCCCAGTTATGCAAACAAATACCCAACGAATGATTCCCCCAAAGGCACAAAGTGTTTGCCCTTGTGTAAAGTGTCATAGGGGTGAAGTTTGGCGAATGTGTTTGGTCTGGGGGCTAGGGAAGAGGGGTGATGGAGCTGAGGCTGAGCGGTGAGCAGGATGTTAAAGAGTTGAAGAGGCTGAGGGCAGAGCACTGTCCAGTTGGAGAGAAAGGCATGTGCAAAAGTCCTGGGGTCAGGGACATGAAGGGGTTGGCCTATGTGGCTGAGGGAGAGGGATTAAGGAGAAGCGGGGAGTGGGGATGGCAAGAAGGGCAGAGGGCCAACCCCGCAGGACCTGGAGCTTCAGGGTGAGTGGGTTTTATTTTGTTTTGTATTCCCAAACTTAGGTTCTAAAACTTTTTTTGTGCCATGGGCCCTTTTCTCCTTTGCCAGTCAGGTCTGAGGATTACGTTCCTCACATAAATAGAAAGGCTTACATGGAGACGAATCACACACACACATCATATGTGAAGATTTTGTGATTACGTCTGCATTTTTACTTGAGGCATAATTTAAATATAGTAAAATTCACTTTTTTAACAAAATGAAAGTTCATGGGTTGTGATAAACCCACACTGTCATGTAACTACCAGCTTCTCGGTTGGTCGAGATCTAGGACACCCCCATCGCCTTAAAAAAGTTCCCTCGGACTTGCCCCTGCTTTGTGGTCAGCCCCTCCCTACACACCCTTGTCCCCTGGCAGCAGCCGGTGTGTTTTCTGCCCCTATCACTTTGCCTTTTCCAGAATGTCACGTGAATGCGCCGTGCTGGCTGGGGCTGTGTGTGGCCGACTTCTCAGACCAGCAGTTCAGCCGCCTTGCGAGTGTCCAAGTTTTTAAGTTGCTCCGTGTGTTTGATGGTGTGGTTTCGCCCCACATCGTTTTTCCATCGTCCAGTTGCAGGACCCTGGGTTTGGAAAACCAACTGCACTTGAACACAGTTAGCTAGAGATTGAAAAATATACGTACATTTCGTATGAAGACCTACGAGCGGGTAGGCTGCCTCTGTAATTTTCAAGTGGTGATCAAGCACGCGTGATCAAGCATGATCAAGCACGTGATCAGGGGAGAGCTCTTCAGCTGCGTGTTTGCAGGCACGATTTCTGATGACAGAGCCCCAGGTCCTGCTCGTGCCATGCGGCGTGTTGCCTTCACTCAGTGACTGGCCGTGCTGATTTGAGGGAACGCGAAGATGTGATTGTTTTTCCATCCAAGTTCATGGACCTCTGGGTTCTAGCTGCAGCCTGTCCTTGGACTCCAGGTTAAAACCCCCAGTCCTAAAGGGAGACGTTTGGAGCAAGGGTGTGGCATGCCTGGCTCTGTGCATTGAAAAGCATAGTGTGGCCTCTGAGTGGAGAGTGGATTGGATTGTTCGGGCTGTGGGGGGCCCATAGTGTCACCCAGCATGAGGGGAGGGGGCTGGGTCTGGGGGAGCAGTGTGTGAACTGAGGACCAGCCCTGGTAGCAGAGCCAGTGTGAGTCGCTGATGGATTAAATGGGGGGGAAGGAGGGAGATGGGGGACCCCCCAAGGAGGATGAATGAGGACAGATGGACGGATGTGCTTCTGGGGAGTAAAGGCAGGTGTCGTGGGTGACCTTTCGCTCCTCAGAAGCCTGGCTCATGACGGGCTTGGGGGATGGGCCTCGGGAGGCCAGCTCTGCTTCTCGGGGGAATGACCATGACCTTCCTCTTTCTTTTGAGAAAAAGCTGTCTGACCACTTAATTTCTCTCCCTGATCATTAAGTCATCTGTGACATGGAGTCATAGCCTCAGGTATCAGGAATGAAATAAAACCCCAGCCTCCCCCACCCGCTGTCACTCTAACAAAGTCCCCTGCTGGTGAGATGTGTAGATGGAGGCAGATGACCCCCTTCATCCCCTTAGGAAGGAGCGCAGTCCTCACTGTTCCCCAAGGGAGGAGAATTAGTCTGTTAGGGCTGGGACATCAACACCCGTCTGTCCACCTGTAAAGGAAGGGTCGGCCCACTGCCTGTTTTTTAAATAAAGTTTTATGGGCACTCAGCAGTGCCCATTCATTCCGGAAAAAGTGTACCTCTCTCTTGTAAACGGAGCCGCCCCCTGACTTCGCCGTCTTATCCCGGATCTACACACGGTGTCCCGAGACACCGCCGCCGTCACATGAGGTGCTGTGGTCCTCTCTCTCTCGCAGGTGAGGCAGCGGAGTCTCCGAGGAGATCAGTGGCTTTTCCAGGGTCGCCAGCAGGGCGAGAGCAGGGCTGGTACTGGAGCCGGGTCCTCGCCGGGCTGCTTTTGGGCACCACTGAGCTGAGAGCAGCCGTACTCCAGGATCGCCGTCTGCTGGGACCGTGGGGTCCTGAGCCCTGGTCTTCTGACAACTCGCCTGTACGCTTCTCTCTTGCAGCTGCTTGCTACCTTTTTAATTCAACTCGAGAGAAGGAAAGGAGTCCAGTCCTCGGGGATCATGCTCACTTTCTGGGTTGTAGCCCTACTGTGTGCCCTTGCCATCTTCAGATCCAAAATCATGGGTGCCTTAAAAGAGGTAAGTGGTGGCCTTATTCCCTATCTTCCCGCAGCAGCCCCTTGGAAGAGATGTTTGTTCCTTCCAGCCTAGGTGGAAATCACATGTCGCCATGGGAACCAGAGGATGGGTGCTACCTGGGCCCAGCTTCTTAACCAGGGATTTCCCCAGCTCACCCTGCCTTTGTTCTAGAACTTTCTATCTTTAGGGCCCTATTTATCCGTGTAGCTTCAGGGGCCCGTGTGGGTTCTCCAGGGGTGGGAGCCGCAGACAAATGCACACCACCCTCTGAGCTTCTGTCCGCAGTAAACCACAAGGCAGGTCGCCTCTGGATGCTGTCAGTCTGGAACAGAGCTCAGTGTGCAGTGGTATTTGCAGAGCGGCTGCGTGCCCCCCCCCCCCCCAACGGGGCCCAATATCTGTCCCCATGTTACCTCGGTGCCATCAGCTAACACTCTGGCTAAGAAGTGGTTCCAGTTGGCTGCCATATGCCGCTCTGGGAAGCCAGAAGGGCGTGCTTTATCAGCCACTACCCTGCTGTCCTCCGCCACCTTTGAGCTCCTCGGTCACTGAACGTTGGTTAAGCACCCGCAGTGTTCGGGACAGACCATCTTTAGCACTGAGGGCAGCTGACATTTCTTGAGGTCATGTTGCCAAGGTGCCAGGCAGGGACTAAGGTTTTTTTTTTTTTTCCATGAGTAATCCTATTAACTGCTCAGAATTACTCCCACCGGGTGTCTGAGCCTCAGCGCTAATTAACATTTTGGGCTGGAGACGTCTTTGTTGTGAGGGGCTTTCCTGACCTTTGTAGGCTGTTTGGGGTGGGGTGGGGTGGCATCCCTGGCCTCCATCCACTGGGTGCCAGGAGCAGCGCCCAGGTCCACGGTGAGCGAAAGTGTCCCCGGCGATTACCAGGTGTTCCCTGGGAAGTGACTCCCCCCTCCTCATCACCCCGATTGAGAACCGCCCATCCGTTTTTAGAGATCAAAGTGCAGAAAGGTTGAGAGAGTTGGCAGTGTCTGGGGGCGAGTACGAGGAGACCCAGGCCCTGACTGTGGGCATGCTTCACTTCCACTCCCGAGCCTCCTTTCATCACGTTGCCCACCGTCACTGGGCATCGGGGACCGCACCGAGGTGTAACCACCTCTTTTCTGCTGGGGGAGGTGGCTCAGGGCAAGAGACCTTGTTCCTGGGTCTGCAGCCCGCTGCCCCGGCCTCTGCAGGCTGCTTCCAGAAAGTGATCTTCTCTTCCTCCTCCCTCGGCTCACGTTTAGGATGCTGAAATCGACGTGTTTCGCGATGTCACTTTCTACATTTACTTTTCCCTCGTGCTGATGCAGCTCGTGCTGTCCTGCTTCTCGGACCGACCGCCACTGTTCTCTGAAACCATCCACGACCCCGTAAGTGTGGTCAGAGACACGTGTATGTGTGTGCGTATGAGAAAAATACTGCACCGTGCCAGCCCATGTGGATTTGCTCTCTGTTCTGCGCCAGCATTGTCTGTCTGGGATCTCATTTCATCTTCCCCCAAGGCCCAGAGAGAGGGTATATCATCGTCCCACTCTACAGATGGAAAAACAGAGGCCTAGCTGTGGCTAGGGGCATTTAATGATTCATAATTGAATAATTCATAATTGTCTATTCGTAATAATAGTTCATAATAATTCATAATAATTCATAATCACTTATCTGATTCATAATTGTAAACAGCTGTGTCTTGCAGGCTGGTAGGTTTTCTCATTTGATTTCCATAGTGACTTTAGAACATGTGAGCAAATATTTAAAAGCTAGAAAATTTCCCATAAATTCTAACTGTGCAGTTTTTCTAGAAAAATGAGTTCTGGCAGTATTAGGACCATTATCCCCTACAGCAGCAGTTGACCTCAGCTGGGAGATGTATAGCCCTACCTTACCGCAATCCCCACCGCTCCCTTTTGCATTATATAGTCTTGCTTCCTTCTTTTTTTTTTTTTTAAAGATTTTATTTATTTATTTGACAGAGAGAGACCACAAGTAGGCAGAGAGGCAGGCAGAGAGAGAGAGAGAGAGAGAGAGGGAAGCAGGCTCCCTGCTGAGCAGAGAGCCCGATGCGGGACTCGATCCCAGGACCCTGAGATCATGACCTGAGCCAAAGGCAGCGGCTTAACCCACTGAGCCACCCAGGTGCCCCTAGTCTTGCTTCCTTCTTTTACAGTCTGTACCTGGCCCCTGAGGGATTTGAGTTGGTCTGTCCTGTCAATTTGAAGCACAGGGAAATCTGTTATGTACCTGTGGATATGAGCGGGATGATGGCGATAGGGCCAGTCTTCCTGCTGGTAGAATAAAAGGGAATATAGTCCTTGGCTGCTCCTGCCTCTGTTCTTGCTCTCTGTTTCCCTCTTTTCCTTCCTCTCCAACTGTCCAGTGCCCCGTGCCAGGCCCCGATCTGGGCGCAGGGCTGTGGCAGTGAGTAAAACTATTCTTGCCCACCTGAAGCCTGTGTTGTTATGGGAGTGAGTTGGGGGACGGTGAACAAGGAGTAACCCAGGAACCAAGCATTGTCGGTCAGGTGACAGTAAATCCTAAGAAGGAGAAGAAAGCATGGAAAGGAAATGGATATGTTGTTTGAAGGTCATGGGCAGTTTTGATGTGATAGGAGCCATCAAGGAAGGCCTCCCTCATGAAACCTCTCTGGAGCAAGGGCGTGAGCTGAGCACATACCCAGAGGAAGAGTGGTCCAGGCAGAGGGGTGGCAAGTGCAAAGACCCTGCGGCAGGAGCTGCTGTGAAAAGTCAAGGGAGCAGCAGGAAAGACCAGTGTGGCTGGAGCAGCGAGAGGCCAGACACGGCTAAGACAAGGCATCCCATAGGTGGGGACAGTGGCCAGTCACATGAGCCATTGGATTTTGTTCTGAGTGGGAGGGGAGACTTTGGAGCATTTATTTGATGCTTTGTTCATGGTTAGTCCACTGTTAACTGGGCAAATTGCAGCCAGAGCAGTTTTCAGTGGCTGTGGTTCTGCTGGGCTTGGCCTGCACTGCAGCAAGGGGCTGAGGCTGCCTTTGTGGGTGATGGAGGCACCTGTGGGGAGGCTGCTCAGAGGAGGTTGACCCTTGCCACCGTGTTTGTTAGAAACCCGTGTCCCGGTGTGTGTTCCGAGAGCCCCATTCTTGGACTTCCCTGATCAAAGAGGAACAGTGCTGGAGAAGTGTGCAGAGCATGTGTGTGGGCATGCGACCCATTTGTGTTCGTCTGCTTGCACGAACATAATGTGTGTGTTTGTGTGCGTTCATGTGTTCTTGGGCATGCGTATAAAGTTCTGAGGGCAGCACCCATGCCTGGGACACCCACTGGATCCTAGCTCACGCCTGGCACAGAGGAGGGGCTCAGAGGGCTGTGGCTGTCAGGTCTCCCAGGCCAAGTGTTCGTGTGTGGGGGTGTGGATGTTTGGCCATGGCGTGTCCCTGTCAGGAAACTTTGATTAAATGTCAGGCCATGCTGTGGAGTTGGCGAGCACACAGAAGAAGTCATACCCGCCTGAGTGGCCACAGACCCCACTCTGCTCTGAGGGTAAACTGAGCCGGGGAGAAGCTGGCAGGGCGACCCGAACCTCACCTGGGCTCCCAGACTCCCTGTAACACCTGAGATTCTGCCTTCTGGAAGGGACTGTCTCACATGCCCTGGGCAGGGGGAAGGAGTTTCTGATTTCCCGTTCCCCCTGGGGATTTGGATAAAACTCCTTTCGCTTCTTTCCTGGGTGCTTGAAGAGCTGACTTCCTCCTCTTATTGTACTGTCTGCGTTCCCGGCAGCCAGGGCCACTCCGCCACATCAGGGCAGCTGGAGGCTGGGCTGCAGGGGGCTGGGACACCCCGACTCTTGTCCCCTGCCATTCTTTTTTTTTTTTTTTTTTTTTAATTAGGAATGGAAGTGTAGAGATGATCAGGACTGTTAGACCCTAACTTACACCCTGAGTCTGATGGGGGCAGCGACAGGTGTCACAGAAGAGGAGTTGGGTAGATCAGGGCTTCCTTTAGCCCTTCAGCATTCATTAAGCATCTGTCGTACCCTCTGCGTGGTTCTGGGGACACAGCAGGGTGTGCAGTTGATGTGGTTCGTGCATCACTACGGTTATCTGCTACCCCATAACAGAGCACCTTGAATTTGGTTCCATAAAAAAATAGTAGTTTATCCTTCGGTTTCCTCATCCTGGGCATTGCCCGGGCTCAACTGGGTGGCTCCCCTACAGGGTCTCCCCAACAATAGCCAGCTTAGCTCATGTGTCTGGTGGTTAGCGCTGGCCCCCAGCCCGGGCCTCCGATGGAGTCCGACAGTCCATGTCTTCATGTCCTGGGTGACATCACGGTGTGGCGGTGCGCGTGTAAGAACGAGTGTTCCTAGACAGCTAGGTGGAAGCTGTGTCACCATTTACGACCCAGTCCCAGACACCCCAGGGTGTCACTCCTGCCACAGTCTCTCGATGGAGGCCATCCTCAAAGTCAGCTTGAGTTCGAGGGGTGGGGACATAACCCGCACATCTAGACGCGAGCAAGGTCATAAGAAGAGCTCGTGGGGTGGCTGATGGCGTCTGGCCGTAATTTGGAGAGTGCGGTTTACTGGGTAACTTCAGGAAGCTTGTGGCCTCACAGGGGACAGTCATCGATCGAGTGAGCAAACAGCCGTGCAACTCCCATGGTGAAGAAGCCTGGGAAGCCTGAGAATCAGGGTCTAGGACTTAGATTTGTGACCTCAGGCAAGTCCCTCCTCCTTCCGGAACCTCAGTGCTGCCTTCTTGAAAATGGGTCGAGGCTCCATGTGGTGCTTGCGGCAGCCCCTTCCCCCAGGGATCTGAGGCCTGTGATGAGGAGAGGAGCCACACTGTTAGGTGCTTTCTCTGCCTGTCTCCCCTTCATCAGGGCTTGCATCGGAGATGCAGAGAATCTGGCCCCAGCTGCCCTCCTGAGGTCAGAGCTGCGGTCATAGGTTGCTTATTCTTGGAGGTAGCGGTCAGCTGTGCTCCCGGAGTGGCCTGGTTCAGGCGGGGTCCTTGGGGGGGCGGAAGCTGGCAGCACTGGGCTTCTCTGGGCTCTCTCCAGCTGAGTCACCGAAGCCAGCGTCCGCCCCAGCTGGCCCTCTGCCATTTGCATGACTCAGACATCTGTTCTGGTCTTGGTTTTTTGGTGGGGCTGCTCCCCTCTCTCCTCCAGGCCTGGGGCTGCCTAGAATCTGGGAGCGGCTGACCAAGCCTCTCAGGGCTCTCCTGGGGTTCCTGTCTGGCTCCAGCCTGTGAGCCTTTGGCTTGCAGGCCCGGAGGCTCCTGCTTAGGGTGGGGTTGGGAGGGAGGGAGGCGGTGTTTCCATTTGCACTTGGAGGCGTCAAGGGCAAACGTGGTCATAGCATAAACCCCCACTCTGCATCAGCATTCCCCAGGTGCTGTTAGAAATGCAGAGTCTTGGGCAACTGAGCCCTGTTGGATCAGAGTCTCACTTTAACAAGATCCACGGGTTGAAAAGCATTGGTTTAGCACATTTAGGAAAATCACTCAGCTCGTTTGGTGTAAGAGGTATTTTTAGCCCTGTCTGTAAATAAGGAATATAACCCCCCCCCCAACCAGTATTTTGCTGTGAATACGTCAAAGTCATAGAAAAGTTGAAAGAATGACACAGTGAGTACCCATCTACTCACCAGTCTGATTTCACAGTTAACATTTTGTTAACCTTGCTTCATCACGTATCCGGCTGGCCAGCAGACCAGCCAGCCAACTGGCTGATTTTTTTTTTTTTTTTTTTTTTTGGTAGCTGAAACTTAACTTGGAAATTCTTGGTATCCTTCCCCCAAACACTGGGCCATGCCAAGAGTTCCGTATCTGTTTAACATTTCTGTTTTATTTTCTTAAAGTAGAATTTACATAGTAAAATTACTGAATCTGACTTCACTGTTCGATGTGTGCTGACAAAAGAGTATGCCAAGCCCCTGTCAAGATCTAGAACATTACCAGGACCCCAGAAAGTTCCCTGCTGCCCCTCCTGGTCTGTCTCTGCCCTGCACACCCCAGAAGCAGCCACGGAGCTTGAACTGTTTATGAAAGCATCGTAAACCCGGTGTTAAAGGCTTTTCCCCCTTCTGCTGTTGGTCGTTAGTAGTTCAGTGTTGTGTAGGACCCAGGGGTTGCGGGGTGGTGCTCGGTGCTCGGCCAGACTCTGAGAACTTGACCATCGAGGAGAGGGCAGTGGGCAGATAAACCAACAGCTGTGGGCTGGCCAGTGGGCTCTGAGGCTAGGCACGTGCTGGGGGCACAGGGGCCAGTGGAGAGGTTCCCAGCTCAGCCTGGGGCTCCAAGGCCAGCATCCAGGGGAGGAGAGGCCTGCATCCAGGGAATGAGAGACATTGGTCAGGCCAGCAAGGCTGCACGGGAAGGTCCTCCTGGCAGAGGACCGAACGTGTGCAGAGACCCGGCTGTATGCAGGAACCCGTGGGTGTTGGGGAGCTGCGTGGTCTGCTCGACTGGGTTGGAGGGGCTGGGGAGCCGGGTGTGCAAAATCAAGGGTAGACCCGGGTGTCACCTTGACAACTTGTGATCTTGACCCGATGGAGGATTCTTGGCGTGGGGAGTGACACTCTCAGGTTGGAGGACCCCCCCCCCCCCGCCCCCCTGGCTGAGAGGAGGAGGGTGTGTGGAACACGAAGAGGCTGGTGGCACTTAACAGCCGTTCCAGCGGTGCAGGTGGGTCAAGAGGGAGGCTGAGCTGGACAGTGACCCTCTGCGTTGTTACTGTTGTTTTCACATAGTCCATTCACAGCAGCTCAGTGAGGCAGGATGGTGAGCCTCCCCTCATTGTAAGAGGAGAACACGGAGCGCCAGAGTGCTGGAGGGTCTTGCCCAAGATGAAAAGCCCTTCTCCTGGGTTCGTGCACTTGGGTGTGCATCACATGGGAGGCCTGGTAAACCTCTGACAACTGAGCCCCGCCCCCAGAGTCTACGCCAGTAGATTTGGGTGGGACCCAGGTTTTGCTTTTCTAACAACTCCTCAGGCACCGTGGCTGCTGATGGTGGGGGGGGGCACATTGGAGCACCCCTGCCCTCAGCCATGCTGCTGTCTCTCGCACCCCTTACTGCTGGGTGTGAAGGCAGTGCAGAGTGCGAGTTAACCGGCAGAATCAGCGCCAGAAAAGCGGTGCGGGGACCCAGAGACCCATGTGACAAAAAGGCCACGGTGCTAAAGGAGCCAGTCAGGGTCCCCAAACTGCCTGGGGTGAGCTAATGAATGACCAATCCTCAAAGAACCAGTGCCTGGGGCTGTTGTACCAAATGGGTTTAAGCCGCATGGTTTCTGGCCAAATCGGCGAGTGCCAGATAGAAATGCCAAAGAATGTGGCTTTCCTTCTACGGTGCGCACAGCAGACTTTCTTCTCACCCTTCTCTTCATCCAAGGCTTGTCTGAGTCTTTCTCCTTTCTGAGTGTATGAGGGACCTGGTCATAAGTCTCCTCCTTGCTGGAATGGGAGCTGCTCTGCCCCAGCCTCAGTGGCTGGGAGACCCCGAGGTGGTAGCTTTGAGAATGTTCTGCTTGGTTTCGGTTGAACGGGATGCCCTCTGGGTTCTCATCCAGCACCCATGCCCTTTGTTTTTCTTCTTTAGTTTTCACTTCTTGACTCCTCCAGACTTCACGTTGTCTGTGATCATATAAGGCCTTCGATATCAGGTAGGGACTTCCAGAAACCAGCTCCCAAACTTAGAGATTTCCTTCTCTGCGCTGGCGATGCGGGTCTTCTGTCGGCATGACACGGCGGCTTCCTGTAATCTGAAAATCCCCATTTGGAAGCAAAGGAGGGAGGAGGCGAATTGGACAAAGCTCTTGGAGCATGCAAATTAGAAACTGTGAAATATTCTTATAAATAATGCGATCTCATTGCATTTGCTGGGAGAATTTCCTCGCAGCAGCTGGGATTTTTCCTGGCCAGAGTGAGGATGAATCTTTTCCCTCTGGGCTATTGTTTCTTACGGTCTCATGGTTACGGACTCCATTGGTATCCAGGAGGGTGGAAAGGGAATGAACTTGCCTTCAATTCCACAATCGGAAGGTTGCTTCGGTCCTGCCCCACGGCTGGGGTTGCCTGACTTTGAGAGGATGCCAGGATTTGGGGGGTTGCCTGATTTTGAGAGAATGCCAGGATTTGGGGACCTCTCCTGTGTGCATATGCCTCACACCAGGCTGTTTGCAGTGGGGCTCATGGTGAATGAGAAAAAAACATCGTATCCTTGCAAATGAGAAAAAGACATCGTGCCCCGCCTGTGGGTGGCTGACTTTGGGCCCAACCCTGCGTCCTTCGGGCTGATGCAGCCCCTCGCAGGCACAGGACTTGGAAGTCTTGAGATGGGCACGGGCTGCCTCTCAGCCGCGACCTGCCCCACTGCCAGGCATCTCTGTGATCTCTGTGCAAGCTCTGTAACTTGCACAGCGATGCTCCATGTCGAAGCTGAGACCGAGAGAAGCCCGGGTTTGGAGGCAAATGGCTGTCGTTTGAGCCTTGTTTTTGTTTTTTTTTTAAGATTTTATTCATTTATTTGACAGACAGAGATCACAAGTAGGCAGAGAGGCAGGCAGAGAGAGGGGGGAAGCAAGCTCTCTGCTGAGCAGAGAGCCCAATGCGGGGCTCGATCCCAGGACCCCAGGATCATGACCTGAGCCGAAGGCAGAGGCTTTAACCACTGAGCCACCCAGACGCCCCTGAGCCTTGGTTTTATGCCTTAGTGATCCCTGTTTCAGGGTGTTGGGAGCTCTGATGCGAGCAAAGCTTAACCAGCTCTCTCTCTAGCGAGCCAGTCGGTAAATACTTCAGGCTTTGTCGACCACGTAGCTCGTGCCGTGGCTACTCCCCTCTGCCATCAGGGCTTGGAAGCAGACATGGACAGTGTGTAAATGAGCCATGATCACCGTTGCCAATCACACCTTACTGATACGCAGCCAGCCTGTGGGCCTCTCTCTGCCAGCCCTCATGGAAAGCATCTGGTTCGGCGCTCCGTGTGCCGTGGGGTTGCAAGAAGCAGAAGACGTTATCGTCACTGTTTCAGATTTAGTATTAATACCATTACTACCGCTCCTTCCAGCTGTCACTCTGTGCCAGGTACTATTCTAAGGAATCTTAACATGTTTCATCTCGTTTAGTCTCCTCGCCCGGTGACTTGGCCCGTAGCTGGTAAGTGGCAGGACTGGGATTGGGAGCCTCCCTCTCTGATCTCCTTGCCATTTGCCGCCTCTCGTGCAAGCAGGCCCCCGGCCCCCATCTCTCTCTGGCACCTTCATTTTTCTTCTTCATTGTGGCTCTCCCGTTGATACTTAAATATTTATTCCCATCATTTTGCTAATTGTCCATCCCAGGTGGGAAACGGTATCAGGTGGGGACCTCTCCCTCTTGTCTGGTCCCCAGCCCTTAGCCACCTCTTGGCATCTAAGCAGGCCCTCCCTAAATATTTGCTTAAGAAATAAATGAGTCATTGTCAGCTGTGCCTCACCCCCTTCCATTTCCCTTTCCCCACTGGAACCCCACCTTTTCACCCTGGGGTGGAATCGGGCTGCAGTGGAGGTGTATTCGAGATGGACATGATAAGCCTCCCACCACCAGCCTCCTCCTCCATGAATAATGTCCCCACGCTGGGCTGGAAAAGCTCCAGCTTACAGTACAATCCTGTGGACTCAATCACTTGTCCCTCCTTGCAGTCGCGTGAGTAGGCTGAGCACTGACGCACCACTCCCCGTCGCCCAGATTCCAAAACCGAGGCTTCGAGCTGGAGGTACTTGGCCCCACCTCGTTCAGCGAGAAAAATGGCCTCCCAGGGATTTGAACCCCGGGCTCCAAAGTCTCAACTCACTGTCCTTTAGGTCGGTCTGGAACACAGGTCTCTGAGGCAGACAGCAGCTGATTGCCATACTAAAAGTCTCCTGAGGCCAGGGCCCCAGCCCACAGGCAAGCCCACAGGCACGGACCTGAGCTGGTCTGGAGTGGGTGTTCAATGGGTTCCCTAGGCTGGACTCTGGTGCAGGTGGGGCTGGGAGCCTCCTGACACCCCCGTGGTCCCTGCGTGGAGCCCAGTGCTTCTGGGCCCAGGAATGTGTGTTGGTGTCCATAGGGAAGCTTTTCGTTTAGCTTTTCATGGAAGCTTCCACACGTGTACGGAAGTAGGCAGCGGCGTGTAACAGGCAGCCGTAGATTACCTTTACCCTGCACCTCCCTGCGTACGTACCTCAGTACCTGTCTCTGAAAGACAGGGAGTTAAACACGTTTAATAACTTTTTGTTTGGAAATAAACTTGGCTTAGCAAAGGTTGCATGAATAGAATTCCTGTGTGCCCTCCAGCCATCTCTCCCAGTGAGACTATCTGAAAGATAAGGATTTTAAGCAGCCCAACGGTGACCCCACTCTCTGGCCTGAAAGAATTCATAGTAATCATTGGGTATCGCCGAGTATTCTAGTAATCCACTGCGGTTGCAAAATGGCCCATTGTCTTCATGTTCTGTCATCCATTCTTTGCTTATTAGCTGGACTGTATTTTGGCGGTGGGGAAGGGACAGGGAGAGGGAGAGAGAGAGAATCTCAACCAGGCTCCGTGTCCAGCGGAGAGCCCGTCACGGGGCTCCATCTCACAACCCTGAGGTCATGACCTGAGCCGAAGTCAAGAGTTGGAGGTTTAACTGACTGAGCCTCCCAATTGCCCTGGCTGGACTGATTCTATGCAAAGACATTTCCCCTTCCTCTCTTTGGTCACCCTCTGGTGAAGTTCATTTAGAAAAGGTGGGGAACACGCTTGGCTCCTGCCCTTGCTCCGTTTTCTAAGACAGTGGCTTAGTTCACGTGCGTCTTTGCATGAATGGCACCAAGGGGTTTGCCCTTTTTTTTTGTCCCCCCAGTGTCATTGTGAGATTGTGTCTTTAATCAGACGTGATGGTCACAGTCATTTCTCCTTACTGGCCTGATGGCAGCTCCCTTCATCCCTTTTGGGGCAAGTTTGGAGCCACTTCTGGTTGTGGCTGAGGCCTTTTAACTCCACACGGCTTTAGCTTCCGTGGTAACAGGTGAGAAGACAGTGGAGGATTATCTGGGACATTTCCTGCCAAGCCGCTTTGCCAGGGAGACTCTGGGAGCGAAAGCAAACATAAAAACTTGATGTCCTGGTCTCACCCCAGACCAGCTTGATTAGACTCTGGGAGGTGGGGACCAGGTATGGTGTGATTTTTAAAGCACCTGCAGCCTGGATGGAAAACCACTCTGGCAGAATCTGTGTGTTTGTGTGTTTCCAAGGCTGTCTCTGAAAAAATGCTGGAACATGGAGCAGCCTCTTCTGTTAGAGACCTCATTGCTGCGTGGTGACCCCTCCCCCCTTTGACTAAAGCATATATTTTACAATATAGATCTGAATGTTTTCAGTGTGGAAAGTTGACCCTTGTGTGTGGTCTCTGAGGCTCCATGCGGACATCCCTTTCCGTGTGTGTGTGTGTGTGTGTGTGTGTGTGTGTGTGTGTGTGGTTGGAGCTCATTTCTGTGCCTCTGGGAAAGAGGTTTTGTGAGAGCTTGCTTTTTGCCCTTGGGATGAAGACCAGAATCCCTTACATGGCCTCCAGTGTAGACTGCTCAGCCCCTTCTTGGTTCCCGAAGTGGGTTATGCCCGCTTCTGCCACAGGACCTTTGCACACACACACTCTTGGTGCTGAGACCGCCTTGCTCTCCCCCTTTCCTCGTTTTCCTGTCCTCAGTTTTCAGACCCCAGCTCAGAGACGCTTTCTCTGACCTTCATCTCCTGGATCGGCCCCCATCCGCTTATCGGCTCTCTTGCTGTGATCTCACTAAGATACCAGTGACCTCACTGCTACACTGACCTACTTTCAGGGGACGATCCTCATGGCAGTTGAGGTTGTGTGTTTGCTCACAGGACCATTTGATTAATGTCTCTTTCTGAAGCCTGTTAGGGACTCGCCGTCTGTGTCCTCTGCTTCCAGCGGGGGGAACTTGGCAAGACCATTCTATCCCTCTGCTCCTCTGTTTCTTTAACTCCAAAGTGAGGATGATGCTTTTAACTACTTCCTAGGGTGGTTGCAAAGATTGCATGAGATCTTGTGTGTAAAGCATTTGCAGCACAGTTAGCGGGTACAGAAGTTAGCAGGTGTTACTGTTACTCTAGTGCACTGCAGGCTTCCTGAAGGGGGGGTTGTGTCTGCTCAGATTTATGTATAAGGTACTGGGCATGTAGCAGGTGCTCAGAAAATACATGTTGAATGAACGAATGAAACAGGAATAATAGTAATCCCCACGCTCATAAGGTTCTATGAGGATATAAAATGATGCTGGCTCTTGGTAGAGTGTCCGGCACATAGCTGGTGGTCAGACGATATTTGTTGAATGGATGAGTCAGTGAATGAATGGGGTAATGGGCACACTCCCCAGGTTGCTATGGAAATTAACATAAGGGCTGGTAAGTGGCGTACTCTGTTGCTTTTGCACATAGTAGACACTCAGGATAATTTCCTGGATGACACTGGTGAGTTGCCATGTGTTTCTTTGATGGTCACTGGGGCTCAGGAGAGAAACCCTTTTGGGATGCAAGTCATCGGTGTGGGGGCAGGGGCTGCTGGTCCTTTGAGAATAAGAGCGCTCTGCTCACTGCTTGTTGCCGAGCGCGCCTAGACGAGAAGTTTAATCGATCATTTCCTGTTTATTCCCACCCCCTGTGTTCTCTCCACTAGAATCCCTGCCCGGAATCCAGCGCCTCCTTCCTTTCCAGAGTCACCTTCTGGTGGATTACAGGGTAAGGCCAGGCCGGTGCCTCGGGCCTGCTGTCCCTCTGTCAGCCCTTCAACGCACGTGCTGAGCATGCCTGCCCTGGGGCTCAGACGTGGACCCTCTGCCCGTGTGCACAGACTTGACGTGTGAACCATAAATGGCTTGCAGCATCTCTGTGCGTGGCTTCACCCAGGGCACTTAGAAGCCATGTGCTCTTGGCTTTCGGATTTGGGTTGTTTTGCTTGTTTTGTTTTGTTTTTTTAACATCAGGTTAATTATAGTTGTTGGCCGAGAAATAAAATTGCCATTAGAAAAATAATGCCCATGCCCTGTAAGAAATGTGGGTACAAGACACAGGCGTAGATCCACAACCAGAAACGCCCAAGGCACCTGCTCACTTTAGGCTCCCTTTTGTCTTTTTTTTCCACACGTTTCTTCCTGCACGATGTCGCATTTTACCCAGGATTATACAAATCCCTTTTCCCCCCATAAGCACTGTTCCTTGTCTTAATAAACTTTGCACAGACATCTTTTTTTTAAATTAAATATTGTTCAGATTAACAGTTAAGGACACTGTTCCTTGTCCTTATAAACTTTGCACAGACATCTTTTTTTTTTTTTCCAATTAAATACTGTTCACATTATCAGTTAAGGAACATCTCGGGGACAGTTGGGGTCATTGGAGTGTGGACTGCAGGTCATGCCATCGTTAGATTTCTGATTTTCCTGAGTCGCTCTCTGGCTTCTGAGAGAGCGTACCCTTTTTCTAAGGGGACACACGGTAACAGGGGTGCAGGCATGCTGCGTCCACAGCCTCCGCTGAAGGGGTTCAGAGAAAAAGTCTGTATGTGTATATTTATAGGTAGAGAGAAGAGTGCAGCAGATATGGTAAGATGTTAGCAGCGGTGGGCTGGGGGAGGGGTAAGTAGGGGCTCTGGGTGCAATTCATGTGATTTTCCTGTAAGTTTGATATGATTTCAAAACAAGTTATGGTCACAGGTTTACGTTCTTCACGATAGTGTCCAAACACATGGAAAGCAAGTCTAATCAAACTCAGCGAACTTATCCTTGGGATTTGACAATGATGACTGCTTTGCCACTGAGTCTAAAAACACATTTTTAAAGTAAATGGGAGCCACTGTAAAATCCGTATCCTGAGTATTCTGTGTCTTTGAACAACGAAGCCATGTTTCCTGGGCAACCTAACAGAATTAGGTGTTATGCCTTCGTGTGCCCAGATGTCCTGTGCATGTTGTGTTTTTCCTAAGTGCGTGCTGCTGTCCGTGGTGGCGGGCTGGCGTGGCGGGTGTGGGCGACAAGGGTCATCGTCCTCTTGCTGCGACTCTCATATCCTTCCCCTGGTGTTCTGGCCTCAGGCTGATGGTCCGCGGCTACCGCCAGCCACTGGAGAGCACTGACCTCTGGTCCCTGAATAAGGAGGACATGTCTGAGCAAGTTGTGCCCGTTTTGGTAAAGAACTGGAAGAAGGAGTGTGCCAAATCCAAAAGGTAAGTGCGAGCCTCTTGCCAGGCGTTCTCTAGGACCACTGGGTCACCCCCTTTTCTTGCCACCACGGTGCAGAATGGTGGCGGCGTCCCCTCCGACTAGCTTCCGGGTCCTGGGCGAGCTGCTTTCCTCTTCCCAGCCGTGGTCGGCTCATCTGCAAAATCCAGGAAGAGTCTTCCACGTAGCTAAGACAGTCTGGGTAGACAAGAGCAAAAGATGGATGCTGTTTGCTTGGGCCCTCGGCAAGTGCGTGCCTGGAGTGCGCAGCCCTGCCCTGCCTGAGACAGCGCCACCTTGCCTGTCTAACCAGGAACGTCCGGGCTCCTGAGTGTCGTTGCTCTTCTCAGTGTTTTGGCCTCGACTCACCAAGCCCATCGCTTCAGCAGGTGTTCTGTCAAGGAAGCCCTCACCAAGGGTGCTTTGGACTGTGCTGCATTTAAAAATAAAATAGACTTTAGTTGTTTTTTTTCTTTAACATTGTATCTGTTTAGGGGCGCCTGGGTGGCTCAGTGGTTTAAGCCACTGCCTTCGGCTCAGGTCATAATCTCAGGGTCCTGGGATCGAGTCCCGCATCGGGCTCTCTGCTCAGCAGGGAGCCTGCTTCCCTCCCTCTCTCTCTGCCTGCCTCTCTGCCTACTTGTGATCTCCGTCTGTCAAATAAATAAAATCTTTAAAAAAAATTAAAAAAAAAAAGATTGTATCTGTTTATTTGACACAGAGAGAGAGACAGCAAGAGAGGGAGCACGAGCAGGGATGGGGAGTGGGAGAGGGAGAAGCAGACTCCCTGCTGAGCGGGGAGCCCATGCGGGGCTCAGTCCCAGGACCCCGAGATCATGACATGAGCCAAAGGCAGATATGCAACGACTGAGCTACCCAGGTGCCCCTAGACTTGAGTTTTCACAGTGGAAGGCAGAGAGGGTTGTGTGTAAGCCCCCCTTCTCCCATACATAGTCTCCTTTGTTATCAATGTCCCCCAGCAGAAAGGATATTTGTGAGAATTGATGAACCCTTGCTGACGCATTGCGATCACCCCGAGCCCATAGTTTGCATTATGGGTCACATTTGTTGTCCTGAATTTTATTTTATTTATGTATCTTTTTTAAGATTTTTAATTTATTTATTAGAGAGCATGTGTGAGCAGGAGGAGGGACAGGAGAAGCAGACTCCTTACTGAGCAGGGAGCCTGATGTGGGGTTTGATCCTAGGACCCTGGGATTGTGACCTAAGCCGAAAGCAGACACTTCACCGACTGAGCCCTGCAGGCGGCCCAGTATCCTGAGTTTCAGACACGCCTCCCACATGGGCTGCGTGCCATCCCGTGACCTCTTACCAGGTTATTTTGGGAATCAGGCCAGGGCCTCCCCAGCACATACTTGATTTCATCAAACCTAAGACGTCCTCAGTTATGTGAAGCAGCATTGTATTACGTGCTGATAAGAAAGGAAGGTGGCTGTTACAGGAGGGTAGGTCATGGGCCTTGGCCTGTGTCCCACATCCAGAGGAGGCAGTTGAGAACTTATGGGTGATGTGGGAGTGGTAGAGGGTTGTGGCAGGAACAGAACCAAAAGTGGCTGTCCTTCCTCCTGTGGTTTTATGGGGTGGGCCTGTAGTTGACCTCTTAGCACTGGCTGACGATGGGGTCAGCCTGCTGTATGGGATCTCTCAGACCAATTGTCCTTCTGGGAGAAGAACCTTGGACTTGGAGGTCCAGTTGCCAGAACACCCAGGTTATGGATCTTCGGTCAGGCCTGATTGGGGCTGGGAACTGAGGATATTCATCCTGTTGGCTACTAGGACACCAGCAGAGGCCCTTGTGATGCTGAGCTGGTGGCCCATTCGGGGTAGCCACGGACACAGGAGAGGTTGTCTTAGGGCAGGCAGGTCGAGCCATAAGCCTCTGTGGGCGGGCATTGCGAGATGGGCGGTGTTCTGGGCACGTATGGCTCCTCCTGAATCTGGTCTGAATTTGGTGCCCGTGGCCCCGTAGGAGGTTCTCAGGCAGAGGCGGGTCCCTGGGTCCACCCTTCTGGGTGAGCAGGTTACTGTGGATGGCGTGGGAGAGGTTGCCTCTGAGGCTCTGCGGAAGGGGGACCAGGCTTGAATGAGAAGCCCTGTCTGTCACCGTCCTGGCCCTTAACTGATTCGTTCAGCAAATCTGAGGTCTCCTGCTGCTGTGCGGTCAGTTCAGGCCGTCTGTATTCAGACTGTGGGACCAAAGAGGCTCCTTGTTGGGGGCCACCTTACCTTCCATATAGGAGACCGACAGGACAGAAGTCGAACATACACGGACAGGGAAAGTTTTGGAGAGCGTCACATTTTATGAGATGATAGCAAGGAAGTGGGGCAAGCGAGGGCTGAGGAAACTGATAGAGACGCTGTGGTTGGGGACAGACTCGCACAAGGCGACATTTGAGCAGAAGTTCATATTGAAGGAAGTAGTGACCCGCGTCCATGTGTGTGGGAAGGGCTTTATGGTTAGAGGGAAGAGCTCATGCAAAGGTCCTGAGGTAGAGGTGGGTCTGGCATGTTTATGGAGAAGCGGGGGGAGCAGTGTGGCCTGAGTGGAGTGTGTGAGGGGCAGAATGGAAGGCGGTAGGGGAGGAGAAGCATTTGCAGGGGAATCATCGGCCAAGCTAGTGCGTTCAGGTTTGATCTTAAGTGCAGTGAGAAGTCAGAGGGGGGTTTTGTGCAGGACAGTGACACGTCCTGAGTTTTGTTTTTTAACCAGCGGGGCTGCCCTGGGGAAGGTGAGAGAGGGGGCAGGGAGACCAGGGTGGGGCCTTAGGGGCTGTGTCTCTCATGTCCCTTCGTGCCCCAGAGCCCCTGTTTGCTGCTCAGAGGGATTTCCCACAGTTGAGTGCTATAAACATCATGGTAAACCCCGTCATGGTCATGGGTAAACCGCAGGCAGGTAATACCCTACGAGTGGTGTTGCTTCATCTGGACGCAGCACCGGGCTGGGCGTTCCCATCTTGCCTGGCAGGATGTGGTGAGCCCTGGCTCCTCGGGCTTCAACATGGGCCACCCCTAGAGGCACTGGCTCTCTCAATACCTCAGCCTCAGGGGTTCTCAGCTTGGGGGTTCACTGCCTTTTCATTTGCTCTGTCTCTAGAGGCACAAACCAGATGGACATGGTGGGTGAAGGGAAAATCCTCTTCTCCGCTGGGATTTCTTGGTGTGGCTCCTTGTGGCCAGGCTTCCTCACTTAGCTGGGGAACAGGCTGCAGGTGGGAGGGAGAAGTTACAGAGGAGCCCTGGCAGACCGTACGGGGTGATGGATATGTTCACCGCCTTGATTTTGCAGACAGTTTCATAGGCCTATGTGTCCATGTAGGTCAAAACTCATCCATTCATACACTCCCAATATGTGCAACTGAGCATATGTCAGTTACACCTCATTTAAGCTGTAGATGTTTTTTAAAAGGCAGAAAACATGCTTAAGGACAGGGTGGCCATTTTTGCTTAATTGTCTCTATTTTGTAAAGGAATGCAGACAGAAAATACCAAAAAACGACACAAAGCGCCAGCATATGTGTGCTGAGCGGTGGTTCTGAACCTTGCAGACTCACTGTTGCCTTGAATACAAAGATTTTCCAACATCAGTACAGTTACTTTAAGGTAATCGATCAGTAAAAATAGCCCACCCGCATAGCTAAAATTTAAAAAATTAACAAAATGCTCTCACTAGACTTCTGAGGAAATCTGAAACAGTTTTGTCATAGGACAGTGTGTATTTCAGTGAGTAGATGCTCAGGCGCGTGCGCGCTGGGAGAACAGAATGGAGAGTCGCTGCTTGTCCCAAAGGGGAGGGTTCCCTGTGACAGCTGCAAATCCCTCCCGATCTTCAGACCCACCGTCAGTTGCCCTCACAGAAGAGGTTTTGCAGAGTCATGGCCATCACTTGGCTAAATTCTGAACAAAATACAGTCTCCCCTTCTTTTCAATAATGGTTGCATTCCTGGGGGCACCTGGGTGACTCAGTGGGTTAAGCCTCTGCCTTTGGCTCAGGTCATGGTCTCGCGGTCCTGGGATCGAGCCCCGCATTGGGCTCTCTGCTCAGCGGGGAGCCTGCTTCCCCCTCTCTTTCTGCCTGCCTCTCTGCCTACTTGTGATCTCTCTCTCTGTCAAATAAAATCTTTAAATAAAATCTTTATATAAATATATATTTATATAATAGATGTATATGTGTATCTATATAAATATAAAGATTTAAAATAAATAATATAAAATATAATTTTAATTAATATAATTAACACAATTAATATATATAATAATATAATAATATAATATAATTTAAATAATATAAGATATAAAGATTTAAAATAAATCTTTAAATAAAATCTTAAAAAAATAATTACATTCCTGAAAAAAAATTCAAGGTGTATTTAAACTTAAAACTACAAAATACACACTATGGATATTACGGATTTATGTCTGAAAATGGAGTTCGATTCCAGATCTGGGTGATTTCGGGCAGGCTTTTCAATCTACGGCGATTCCTGTTGGGCTGTTTTTGGGGGACTGAAGGTCCTTAGGTCACAGAAGGTCTGGTTTCTAGCTCAGTCGTTGATAATCAGAGAATACGGTATTTGCAAAACAATTCCCTTTGAAAAGCTCTGTTTTTGAGGAACAGAAAGCACTGTAAAAAAAAAAAAAAAAAAGAAAAAAAAACCTTGAAAAAAGGGTAGGGTGGTGGGGGAAGTTTGAGTCATTTGGATTCATAAGCAGCACATTTAAAATCCTGCCAGGGCTACCAAGGGGGTGGGATGGGAGGGGGACCCTTGCCACTCCCACTGTGATTCCCGAGACTGTCCTTCTGTATATCCTTAGCACTAAGAAGAGTGAAAATGTGCCCCAAGGTTGTAAAATGCATTCTCTGCATTTGTAGGTCAGGTCTGCCCTTCTATGTGACGGATGACAGAGTTCTCTGTAGTGTCTTGCTGCTCTTTGGTTGGTTCGAGCCCCCTGTCGTCTGCTCCCAGTCCTGTTCAGGTCACCCTGAGGTTCTCACCGATTCTGAGAAAGGGCTGCCAAACCTCATTTCCAGTCCTTAGCTCCAGGCCTTGCTCACCCTGTTCCCTCCGTCTGGAGCATCCTTTCTTTCTCCTGATTCTCCCATCCTGCAGGTCACTGCTATGATGTCACCTCCCCTGGGAAGCCCCCATGATAGCACCAGCTAAAAGTCTTTTTTTTTTTTTTTTTTAAGATTTTATTTACTAATTTGACAGAGATCACAAGTAGGCAGAGAAGCAGGCAGAGAGAGAGGGAGGAAGCAGGCTGCCTGCTGAGCAGAGAGCGGGATGTGGGGCTCGATCCCTGGGCATCCTTTCCTCTCATGAGGCTCTGTGATAGTGGGGCTCCAGGTCTGACCCGAACATGTGTTTAGTTCATTAGTGGACAAGTGACTGATGGGCATCTCTGCCCACATTGGAATCTCATCTACTCAGAAAGGCTCTTTTTCTTCCCAGCCTTCAGCTTACCCACCCCTTTCTGTTCCTTTGCTCTGGATGGTTTTCTCCTGACTCAGACCTTTCCCCTCCAATTTTCCTTTGGAGAATTCCTCTGGTCCTTCCCAGCCAGAGCTCGCAGATGCCCGGCTTGCTTCCTCTCTGGTCGTGGAGCACTTCCCTCCTTTGTGGGCTTCTTGTTAATGGGATAGTTTTCTTTCTTGATTTGGCCTTAGCTGATCCTTCCCACCGTTCTTGACCTTGACCATGTCCACCCAGGCATGAACTTTCCTCTTCTCTGCCTGCCCTGGACCTTCTCCCTGACCTTTTGGCACCTGTCTCTCGGCCACTGGAAACAGCCCTGGGTCACCAGCAGCCCACGCAGGCCCAGGGCTGGGTCTGGTTTAGGAAGTGGTACAGAGAATGAACAGGGGAGGGCTGAGCCACTCCCTTCCTCTCTGCCTAGCCCTCTTTCTTCCTTGCCAAGGAGGCCTGCCTGTGCTAAAAGGAATTATACTAAAAATCCTAGTAGGAAAAGGGCAGCTTTAGGGCAGGTCAATAAAGGGAGTTGGGAAGGTCTTGCACAGTGACATTGACAATGTGGTTGGTGGAATAATGCACAAAGATGTCCATGGCCTGATCCCCAGAACTTTACCTGGCAAAGGGCCTGATATGATTACTGGATCCTTGTAAAAGGAAACAGGAAGTCAGGGTGTGGGGGATGGGGGTGGGGAATGCTCTGCAGCTATAACCGCCTTTTAACTGGAGGAAGGGGCCACAAGCCTGGGAATGTAGGAGGGTTCCAGAAGTTGGAAAAGACCAGGAAACAGATTAGAAGGAATGTAGCCCTGTGGTCCCCCTTCAGATTTCTGACCCCCAGAACTATGAGATGATAAATTTGTGCTGCTGTAAGCCACTCAGCGTGTGGTAATTTGTTACAGCACACATAGGAAGTTATACAACTTGAGACCGAGTTTAGGTTTTATTCTGGGTGCAGTGGGGAAGCTATGAGTTGAAGTAGGAGGATGTGTTTTTAGGAAGGTCCCACTGGCTGCTGTGGAGGAACTTGGATGTCAGGGAACAAAAGTGGGAGGAAATGAAGGAGCAGGAAGGAGGATGCCCCAGTGGTGGTCATTTGCATGGGTCAGAGGCTGTGAACATGGACAGAGTGGTTGGGTGCCCACATATGTCCTGGGTGGGGACAGACAGGACACATGCCTGATCGACCCAGAGCATGGAGGAGATTCCCATGTTTCTGGGCCTTTCCTGGGGTGGGAATTGAGCCAAGGCAGGTTAGAAAGCTGTGCTTGCTAAGAGAGAGTGACAGGTCGTTTAAATAGTCAAGTGTGTGGCGTCAACGTGACAAGGGAGAGCCTTCTGAAACTGAATGCCATTCAGTACGCTTACGCCATGGAAGGATCCTATAAATTGCAGATACTTGGTTAGGGGAGGATGAAGCATATGTTTGGGTGGAGGAGCCCACGTCGGGCCATTTGAAGATGCTGACTTGACTTTAATTTGGAGACCAGGGTTAGGAGGTATGTCTTTGCTGTGTAATATGTTGCCCCAAACCTAGCAGCTGAGAATGACAGCGAACATTTACTATCTCCCATGGTTTCTCTGGATCAGGGATCCAGCCTAGCGGGGTGGTTCTGGGTCAGCGGCTCCTGAAGTCGCAGTCGCCCTGTCAGCTGGGGCCACATCATCTGAAGGCTCGACTGGGACTGTAGGCCCTGCTTTCCGATTGCACACGGCAAGTAAGTCAGTGCTGGCTCTTGGCAGTGTCTCATCACAGGGGCTCCTCCAGTGGGCAGCTGGCTTTGTCTGGAATGAATGATCCAAGAGAGGGCAAGACAGAAGCCACTGTGTTTTCTGTGACCTAATCTTAGAAGTGCACTCCACGATTTCTGCTATATCCTCGTCCGAGTGGGAGGGGACTGTGCAGGGCCCCGTACGAGGACTCTAGTTTCTCACGTTCTTGCAGACACTTGTTACTATCTGGCTTTTTGATGATACCCCTTGTGGGTGTGAAGTAATACTGTTCTGTGGTTTTGGTTTATGTTTCCCTGATGATGAATGATGTCAAGCAACATGTCATGGCCATTTGATATCTTCTTTGCCCTTTTTAAATTGGGTTTTTCCCCTTAACATGGTCTGGTTACAAGTAGATATTTCATTGGCAAATATTTTCTCTCATTCTGTGGGTTGTCTTTTCACTTTCTTGATTGTATCTTTAGATACACGACACTTTTTTTATTTTGACAAAGTCCAGGTGATCTTATTTTTTCTTCTGTTGCCTGTGGTTTGGGTGTCATATTTCAGAATCCATTGCCAGAGCCAAGGTCATGAAGATTTTCATCTTTCCTCATTTACTTAGGAGAGAGAGCGCCACATGCATCCGTGCAAGCTGGGGAGGGGTAGAGGGGAAGAGAATCTCAAGCAAACTCCCAGCTGAGCACGGAGTCTGCTGCTCCATCACATCTGTAGATCGCTGTGGGCCTTGCACTTTTCAGCGCCCTTCGTGTGTATTAACCCACTAATTTCCACAGCAGCTCTGTGAGCCAGATCCTACTTGTATCCCCATTTAATGAACCTGGGCTGGTTAGGGAACTTGCCAGAAAGCCACACAGCTGGCCGGCCAGGGCCCCAAGTCTGTGCTCCGAAGCAGCGTGCTAAGCTGCCTCTCTGCAGTGACTGGCTTTCTCGAGCTGGTCTCCCCGAGGGTTGGGTGTTGGGGGCTTATCCCTGGCCAGCCGGCGGAGTCTCCAGAAGACCCCACAACCGGTCCACACTCCTTGTGTTCTAGGCAGCAGGCGAAGATGGCATATTCCTCCAAGGATCCCGCCAAGCCGAAAGGGGGCTCGCAGGTGGATGTGAGTGAGGAGGCTGAGGTTTTGATCGTCAAGTACCCCCAGAAGGGGCGGGAGCCGTCTCTGTTCAAGGTGTTATACAAGACCTTCGGGCCCTACTTCCTCATGAGCTTCTTATTCAAGGCCCTCCACGACCTGATGATGTTTGCCGGCCCAGAGCTTTTAAGGTAAGACCCCTTCCCTCTCAGCTGGGCAAGTTTTTGTGTTCTTGACCTTCCACAGGCGGTACTCCTAACCTCTGCCTTGGGGTCACGTGGGGTGCCCCACGGGCTTAATTACAGCCGAGCCTCTCTGTCTTCTCCCACTTTGCCCAATACTTTGCTTTGACCCATCTGAACTCGGGCCATTTTGGTTGCAAGTAACCGAAACCAACTTCCCCTGAAGCCAGAGGAGGAGAAAGGAATGTCTAGGGAAACCGAGAACGAGAAAACGAGCCAGATTGTGTCAGACTGCAGCCTGAAAGCAGAAGGTTACAAGGAGGTCCCCTCCCTCCTCTCTCTCTTTACCTCTCTTTACCTCTGGGGGGGCCACCCGCCCCTCGTCTTTGCCTTCCTACCTTTGCCTAACATACTCTCTGGTTACCTGCGAGTGGCTCTCTGGTGATGAGCCAGAGCAGTCGGTCCGAGAAGCCACCTGCACCTGCTGGGACAACCTGCACGGCCCCATCACCCCTGTGGGTTTGTTTTTCCCTGCATAAAATGGCAGGAATAACACGCGCCTCACCTGGCTCGGGGAGAGTCAAAATGCGGATGTGAGAGGACTTGTTCCCTGCGCGTGTGCGTCAGGCTCCGGTCCTTCCGTCCTTGCTCCCTCAGATTGCTCATCAACTTCGTGAACGATGAGGAGGCCCCGGACTGGCAGGGCTACTTCTACACCGTGCTGCTGTTCGTCAGCGCCTGCCTCCAGACCCTCGTCCTGCACCAGTACTTCCACATCTGTTTCGTCAGCGGCATGAGGATCAAGACAGCTGTCATTGGTGCTGTCTACCGGAAGGTAGGTGGGGTCAACCGGAAGGTGGGTGGGGTCAACCGGAAGGTGGGTGGGGTCAACCGGAAGGTGGGTGGGATCTCCTGGAAAGCAGGTAAAGGCCGGTCCTCACACCCAGGGCCTCACATTGACGTCTCCGGGTGTATGTAGCCTCAGAATCTGTGGGGACCTGGCTAGGTCACCCCCAAGGCCACCATGAGGATTTCAAGCCCAGCTTCTGGAGCAGTAGCAGGAGGCCAGCCCACAGGACCGCAGCTGGCCACAGTTGCCCATCAGGCGTGAGACCTTATCAAAGCTGATGTGTAGCGTGTCCTTGAGGCCTGTGTCAGCCATGCGGAAGGGAGTTTCTTAGGTGGCATTCAACTTGGGAAAATGCATGTTCATGCTGTCATGGCCATTGATACTCTATTTGAGCTTGTTCTGACTCTCCATTTGAACTGAGCAGGTGGTCCTTTCCCTGGATAGTGGAGTGCTTAGGCACTTAGGCAGTCCAGCTTTAAGGGAATTTCTTGGT
Source organism: Meles meles (assembly GCF_922984935.1). Taxonomy (NCBI): domain Eukaryota; kingdom Metazoa; phylum Chordata; class Mammalia; order Carnivora; family Mustelidae; genus Meles; species Meles meles. Next base: position 31,798,916 of record NC_060086.1, on the reverse strand, counting down.
TCCTTCCATTTCTTAGCTTCTGGGGCGAAGACACTGTTTGGGCCGGGTGAGTGGAGAAAACACTCCCTAGCAGGTAGTCAGGAGAGAGAGGCCAGTTCGTTGGTTCTAAGCCCTGTCTGTAAGTTGGACTCGCCTGGAGAACTTCAAGAACTCCCACTGCCCAGCCTGCTCTGCAGACCGACAAAATCAGGATTTCTGAGGGTGGGACCTAGGCATCTTTATTTCTTAAATTCCCCAGGCAATAGTGTGAAACCATGTTTGAGAATCAGGACAATTTTATCCTTCCAGGGGATGTTTGGAAGATGTCTAGAGATGTTTTTGGTTTTTGGTTGTCCTAACCAGAGATGGAGGTGTCTAGCTAGAGGCCGGGGATGCTGGTGAACGCCCTATAAGGCACAGGCAAGTCCCACAAAGAGGTATCCAGCTTCAAATGTCAGTCATGCCAAGATTGGGAAACCCTGACCTTGACCTTGCTCCTTGAGTGTGATCTGCGGACCAGCAGCATCCGCATCGTGTGGGAGCATGTTAGAAATGCATCGCCCCAGGCCCGTACCCCAGTCCTGCCAAATCTGAAACGACGCTGTAACAAATTTCCCCAGTGATGTGTGTGCACCCTTCAGTGTACGACGCCCTGGTTTAGCTGATCTTGGGGTCCCTTCCATATTGCGGAAGTCAGGATGAGGCAAAGACTGTCATTGATAAGAGCTGGGGCTTTGCGATGGGACCTACGAGCTGAGAACGCAGAGAAGGTAGGAAGGCAGGAGAAAAGAGAGGGGGTTTTCCGTTCCTGAGCTGTGTTCTTCCTCCACGTGGACCTGGAGGAAAGGTTTTTGCCTGCCAGACTCACCACCTTTCTCTCTCCATTGTCCTGCAGGCCTTGGTGATCACCAACTCAGCCAGAAAGTCCTCCACTGTTGGGGAGATTGTCAACCTCATGTCTGTGGACGCCCAGAGGTTCATGGACTTGGCCACGTACATTAACATGATCTGGTCAGCTCCTCTGCAAGTCATCCTTGCTCTCTACCTCCTGTGGCTGGTGTGTGTTTGACCTTGTTCCCCTTGTGCAGAGGGAGGGACCACCTCACGTGGGCAGTGGGGATGAGGGAGTGGGTGTCGGTGATAAGAACCTCTGTCTTTCACTGGGGTTTTTTTTTTTTTTTCTTGACATCATTCACACTTTATTTTCTGGTCTCTTGGACAATTTCTGGTGTCATATCTGTTTTCTTGGTCATTGGATTTATGCTCTTTTTGATGGCATGATACTTGTTTGCATTTGTATTTTTGACGGTATGTAATTAACAGCCTTGTAAAGTACACGCCATATTTCTCCCACTGTATCCTCCCAAACAGTAACAAAATTTCTTTATTCACTAGCCCTGAATTGTGTTGGTTAAGATTCTCCGAGTTGTAAGGGATAGAAACCCATTTGAAAAGGGTTGGTAAGCAGGGTGTCTGGGTGGCTCAGTTGGTTAAGCATCTCCCTTTGGCGCAGGTTGTGGTCTCAGGATCTTGGGATCGAGCCCCGCATTGGGCTTTCTGCCCAGCAGGGAGTATCATTCTCCCACTGCCCCTCCCCTCTGCGTGGGCTCGCTCTCTCTCATATGTACATGCTCTCTCTCTTTCAAATAAATAAAATCTTTAAAATAGGCTGAGCTAGTAAAGGGAATTTTGTGGGGGCATATAACTGATGGGCACAGGGTATGGTTTTAGGCATGGATGGATCCGGGCGTTTACGCAGTGCTGTGAGGACTCAGGCTCACCCTTTCATTATTTCCCGGCCCTATTTGCCTCTGAGATGACTTCATTCTCAATCGGATTTCCCTCAGTGGCTTCCGTACCTTTGGGCTTTTACCATCTTTCCTGAGAGCAGTGTCAGAGAAAAGAGAATATTGCATTCCTCATTTCCTTAGCCAGAGTCCCAGGCACATCCCTGTACCAGTCAGTGTGAACCAAGAGGCAGAGTTCTCTGACTGGCCAGCCCAGGTCACATGCCCTCCCACAGTGGGAGTGTGGAGGTGTGATTGACAGCCCCTCCACATGAGGAGGGGAGGTTCCCACAGTGAAAAGTTGACGAGGTGCTCATGGCCTAACACATGCCTTATCCTTTGTCACTCTGAGCCTTTGCCTGTGTCTGTCTTTCTGACAGGAATTCCTTTCTCTCCTTTTTTTTTTTTTAAGATTTTATTTATTTATTTGACACAGAGAGAGATCACAAGTAGGCAGACAGGCAGGCAGAGAGAACAGGGGAAGCAGGCTCCCCGCTGAGCAGAGAGCCCGATGCGGGACTCGATCACAGGACCCTGGGACCATGACCTGAGCCGAAGGCAGAGGCTTAACCCTATGGGCCACCCAGGTGCCCCCCTTTTCCTCCTTTGCTAAGGATGAAGTCCTACCCGTCTTTAAAGGCAATGATAACTGCCAGATCCACATTGCTTTTCTCTCAGGATTAGATGGATTTCTTCCTTTTTTTTCTTTTTTTTGGGGGGCGGATTTTGTTTATTTATCTGACAAAGAGAGACACAGTGAGAGAGGGAACACAAGCAGGGGGAGTGGGAGAGGTAGAAGCAGGCTTCCCGCTGAGCAGGGAGCCCAATGCGGGGCTCGATCCCAGGATCCTGAGATCATGACCTGAACCAAAGGCAGAGGCTTAACCCACTGAGCCACCCCTTTCCCTCCTTTGCTAAGGATGAAGTCCTACCTATCTTTAAAGGCAGTGACAACTGCCAGATACAGATTGCTTTTCTCTCAGGATTAGATGGATTTCTTCCTTTTTTTTCTTTTCTTTTTGGGGGGTTTTGTTTATTTATTTGACAGAGAGAGACACAGTGAGAGAAGGAACACAAGCAGGGGGAGTAGGAGGGGGAGAAGCAGGCTCCTACTGAGCAGGGAGCTTGATGCGGGCCTCGATCCCAGGATCCTGGGATCATGATCTGAGCCAAAGGCAGACGCTTAATGTCTGAACCACCCAGGCACCCAGGATTTCTTCCTTTTTAAAATTTAGTAAAGGAGCTCCTCTGATGTTACCTTCTGGAATAGTTTTTTGCTGCTTGGTATAGCTGCTCCTCCTCTCCTGATAAGTGTCTTGGTTACTCATGGGCTCAGTGTCTTGGTTTTTTTTTTTTAAGATTTTGTGTATTTATTTAACAAGCGCATGCTCATGCATGAGTGGGGGGGGGGGGCAGAGGGAGAAGCAGACTCCCCAGGGAGCAGGGAGTCATACGCGGAGCAGGATCCCCAGACTCTGAGATCATGACCTGAGCCGAAGTCAGGAAGCTTAACTGACTGAGCCACCCAGTGCCCTTCACTGTCTTGCTTGTGCCTTATTTTTTATTTCCTGCGAGTGTAGTCCCAGCAGGGCCCAGTGCTTAATAGGTGTGCAGCAAATAATCCGTTGATTTGACTGTAGTTTACATATTTTTTTTGGTCTGTTTATACAGCAGAAGACGAGTGATTATAAATTGTTTCTAGAAACGAAACTTAGAAATAAGTACCAGAGTCTGAATGTCTTTTGGGGCCGACATCATGGGGTATCCACTTCCCCGGAAATTTCAGCCATGGGTGAAATAGTTTTTTGGAGCATTTCTTTTAGAATCAGCGTCTAGGGTTGATTTATGAACCATTAAGAAGATTGTTCTGTTTTAGATGAGGGTTGCTGAAAGTATCATTGACATTTGGGGCCAGATAGTTTCTTGTTGGGGGTTTGTCCTATGCACTACGGGATGTTCAGTGGTGTCCTTGGTCTTTTCACTCTGATACTAAGAACACAGTTCCCTGTTTGGGAACCACTGGTTTGGATAGAAAACCGGCTTTCTCTGTTCATCCATTAAAAATATAGTATAGGAGGAGCGCCTGTGTGGCTCAGTGGGTTAAAACCTCTGCCTTCCGCTCAGGTCATGATCCCAGGGTCCTGGGATCGAGCCCCGCGTCAGGCTTTCTGCTCAGCGGAGAGCCTGCTTCCCTCTCTCTCTGCCTACTTGTGATCTCTGTCTGTCAAATAAATAAATAAAGTCTTAAAAAAAATACAGTATAGGATAGTGACGGTGGTGTGGGCCCAGGAATGAGACTGTCTGGGTTCAAATCCTGCCTCTTCAATGATTAGATTTGTGATGTCATTCCCTAAGGTCACTAAACCTCAGTGTGTCTTTATTTGCAAAGTGGTGCTGGTAATGTTACATTTCATCATAGGGATGTTGGGATGAAGGAATGAATCGGTACAAGTTATGTTCATAGAACGGTGTATGGGGTATAAACACACTGAGTATCTTTTTTTTTTTTTTAAGATTTTATTTATTTATTTGACAGAGAGAGATCACAAGTAGGCAGAGAGGCAGGCAGAGAGAGAGGAAGGGAGTCAGACTCCCTGCCGAGCAAAGAGCCCGATGTGGGGCTCAATCCCGGGACCCTGGGATCATGACCTGAACCGAAGGTAGAGGATTCAACCCACTGAGCCACCCAGGTGCCCCGAGTATCTTTTTTTTTTTAAAGATTTTATTTATTTATTTGACAGAGAGAGATCACAAGTAGATAGAGAGGCAGGCAGAGAGAGAGGGAAGCAGGCTCCCTGCTGAGCAGAGAGCCTGATGTGGGACTCGATCCCAGGACCCTGAGATCATGACCTGAGCCGAAGGCAGCGGCTTAACCCACTGAGCCACCCAGGCGCCCGCCCCGAGTATCTTTTAATTATTGTTTGCTGTCAGAGTTTATTCTGAATGCTTTAGATTGTTGGTAGAAATCACTTTCATTCTTGAAGGTGGATAATTTGTCACTGGCTGGAGATACTTTGCAGAAACTGTTATGAGCAACAGTTTTTTTGGGGAGACTAGGACCAGTGCCCCTGTGTGCATTGACTTAGAAGCGACTACTGTCCTGGTTTTCCAAATGCTTAAGGGGGAGAAAAAAATCACATTACCCTGTAATTTCATCCATTGAGTACGTGCACTGGGCCAGTTTCTCAAGCTGTGTTTTTTTCAGGTGTTGAAATTAAAAAATGGAGATCTGTAGCTTATCTTGGCATCTTAACCTCTCAGGGGTAGTTTCCTTATCTGCCACTGGGATAATAGAACAAGTCTACAACCTCTTCTCTACATACCCCCAAATCCAAAAGGTGTGGAAGTTTTCCTTAACTCATGTGGTGCTATAACCTGACCTGAGCTGAGGGGAAGTGTTTGGGATCTTGATTATTCTCTCAGGCCAATACTCCTATTTTGGTGATGAGAGGTCAGTACCCTTGATGACGTAGTGCTGTGCTAGGGCTCAGGGGGCGTGTAATGCAATATATGGACTCGCCGGGGTCAGCAGTCCCCAAGACCACGCCAGGTTGCTAGGAGGACTTGGGGCTCTCATTTTTACAGCAGGAGAAAGCAACGAGTTAAATACACAGGGGGAGGAATGGGGAGTGGCAGGAAGCAGGTACAGACTTCGGGATTCCTCTCCCAGTAGCCTCACAGCGGATGCACTTCATTGCCTAGCAACAAGTTCTGACAGCGCGGGAAACGTTGTCAGCCAGGGAAGTTTAACAGAGACCCAACGCCCAGGGTTTTTACTGGGGATTGGTCGCACAGGTGTCCTCTGCCTGGCCCATACCAGACTTTTAGACTCCCAGAAGACAAAGGGGGTTTCAGCATAAGCCATAGCGTTTGTACAAAGAGTTGAGGCCCAGTGAACCACTCGTACCAGTTCTGAGAATGGTGGGAGCCCTCCCTAAATCCAAGCTCCCAGGTGGCAGCCAAGGGCCAAATCTATAAGCAGGTCTTCAAACACGATAAACCATTAGGCTGGCTGTGTTAACTCTTTCCTATTCAATGCTTTATTACCTTTCTAAAGTCCTTTAGAGAAAACATGAGAGCTGGGGGCCTTCCCAGCTCTCCCTCAAGCAGAAGGAGAGGGAGACAAGCAGACACCCTGCTGAGCAGGGGAGATCATGACCTGAGCCAAAATCAAGAGTTGGCCGCCTAACTGACTGAGCCACCCAGGCGCCCCACCGTTCTGAAGTTCTGATTTCCGAAACTCATCTGGCCCCGTCATGTTCTTAAAGGGGTTGTGAGACCCCAAGGGAGGCTCACAAATAAATCTGAATGTTCTTATAAGCCTGTCGCTGGGTAAGAGTGACGCAGCTGCTCTGAAGATGATCGGCCCGGTCTGCAGGATCGGCGTGGGGTGGCTCAGCCAGGGAAGCCCCCTGTTGAAGACCTCTGTTCTCTTTCTTCCTTAGAACCTGGGCCCGTCCGTCCTGGCTGGCGTGGCTGTGATGATCCTCATGGTTCCTGTCAATGCCGTGATGGCCATGAAGACCAAGACCTACCAGGTAGGTCTTGGAGCCATCGGGCTCCAAGTTGCGCTCTTGTCGAGACCTTTCCATTTGGGTTCTAGCTGAGTTCTTCGCAGGCCCCGGAGGGGTTCTCAGCTCCTCATGCCTGTTCGAATCCCCTGAGGAGCTTTCCCAAATGCTGATACCTGGGCTCCATTTCTGGGATTCTGGTTCATTTCATGTGGGTGAGACCCCAAGCATCAGTTTTTAAAGCTTCTTGGGTGATTCTGATGGACTGCCAAGGTTAGGAGCCCTTGAAATAGCTAGACCTCCGAGGCCAGTGACCAGAATCACATCTGTGAGCCTCTGGGAAGTTCCTTATTTCCCACGGAATGCAATCATTTACGTGTTTTCTGTGCATTTTCAAGAGTTGAGTAAACATCACTCCCTGACTACTTTTTCCCTCTCTTACCTTATGCTAGGCTCAGTGTTCAACTCTCTTCAGCAGTGTTTTGTATTTTTTAAGTTTTTCAGTATCCAAGTGACAGAGCTGTTGCCTTCTCATCATAAAAAATGTTCCATTGATAGAAATAGATTAAAAGGGAATATCCGCTTCCCTTTCCTCTCCGTGTCAGTGAGCCTGTTGAAGCAAAGCCTTCTCGAACTTTCCGTGTATTGATAGAGAGCTCCGATTTTACAGTTAGGTTTCGTGGTGGGCCCGGGTGTGTTTCCTTATGGTGTCACCACCATGTTTGTCGTTACACACGTGGCCCGTGTTGCAGCCTGGTCTGATCACTTGAGACCACGTCTTAGGGATCTTTCCGTCTAATGTGACTTCTTTCTCTTGAACTGGCACCACGTGGTCTGTAACTGAGAGGGGCCAGAGTTGACTTCTCTGCTCCCCTGTTGATGGCTCTTTATGATGTGCCTGTGGAACTGCAAATAAGAATGCTTGACGGCGCTAATGATGAGTCCCGGGACAGGGACCTGTTGGAATGAGGCCTCAGCAGGTGCGGGTGGGAGGGGGTTAGGCAAGAAAGGGGCCCTGTCACCTTTCGTCCTCTGAATGCTGTGTAGTAGGCTTCCCTGAGTGGCCCACTTTTTTTGAAATAGCGTCAGTCACTGGCTTTGACTTTCCTGGACTTAAAAGCAACCTCATCCATGACCCAGGAATGACGGGAGCCCTCAGCCACAGTTCTTATGAGCATGAAGTGGCTAGATGCATGCCCAGTGCTTAGAAAAGTGCTCGGCATCTGGAAGACGCCCAGTGCTATTTAACAGGCAGTATGTAGAGAAACTAAGGAAACGGAGACGGGAAGAAAAAAAACAAAACCCAAAACCCCAGCATCGTTATCTCTCTTGTGTTTGGATCAGCAGAGTAGGGTCCCTGCCCTCCTTCCCTGGACACCGCAGGGTTGTTCTTGTTCTGCTTCTCAGATCTAAGTTTAATAGGTGTCTTAATCAATGTCCCATTTAACGTGATCCAAAGCAGGTTCTTCCCTCGGTAAAGGAGTCCTTTGTGCTCTCAGGGTCAAAAGGAGGAGGATTCATAGGGATTTCGGGGTTGGCTTTTGTACCCTCTGGAGGCCCCGTTCTCCCATGGGGCCAGAAGGGGGTCCTCCACTGTGGTGTTGACTGCTCTTGTCTCTGAAGGTGGCCCACATGAAGAGCAAAGACAATCGGATTAAGCTGATGAATGAGATTCTCAATGGGATCAAAGTGCTCAAGCTTTACGCCTGGGAACTGGCCTTCAAGGACCAGGTGCTGGCCATCAGGCAGGAGGAGCTGAAGGTGCTCAAGAAGTCGGCCTACCTGGCGGCCGTGGGAACCTTCACCTGGGTCTGCACACCTTTCCTGGTGAGTGAAGCCACGTGCACCCTGGCCCACCCCACGGGGGGTTTGGTGGTGTTTCATGTCCGAACATGTTCAAAAAGGTCACGGGTTCAGCAAGGCCTGGTCCTACCACTCCTTGGATGAATGGCCACCCACCCCCTCCCCCACTTCATTGTCTTCCCAGCTCTTGGTAGCTGCCAGCCCAGGGGTCCTCAGAAGCAGCCACTTCTGGGAGCTGCTGGTTGATAGGTTCACGATGAGATAAGAAATTTGTGCCAGATGTCAAGCAGGTCTCTCTGCGTCCTTGTTAGAAAAACATGCGGGCAGAACCACGCTGTGCCCTCGGTGTCATAGTCGGGTGACAGCACCGTGTCAGCAGCTGCTCCGTTGCCGACCCGTCAGGAGCCCAGGATTTGGCAGGTGCCAGATGTGCTCTAAGATGTACTTACTGTCTGTCTGTCCCTCCCCGAGAAGGGCAGCTCCGGGAAGGGGAAGGCAGGGATTCTGTCTTCTCTGTGCACTGCCGTACCCACGGTGCCTAAAATAGTCCATCGGAGGTGGACTTGTCATTCGTTGTTTAAAAAAAATGAAACCATACAGAAACTCATCAAATGAAAAGCATATTGTCTTCTGTTCCATCTGTTCCCTTCCTCCAGAGTGTTTGAGAAACACTGGCAAAAAGTAGAATTGAGTGAGCTTTTTCTACCAAGGACCAACTAGCAAACATTGTAGACATTCTGGGCATAGCCTCTCTGCTGCTATCTCTTCTTTTTTTTTCTTTTTAAGATTTTATTTATTTATTTGACAGAGAGAAATCACAACTAGGCAGAGAGGCAGGCAGAGAGAGGAGATGGAAGCAGGCTCCCTGCTGAGCAGAGAGCCCAATGCGGGGCTCGATCCCATGACCCCGAGATGATGACTTGAGCCGAAGGCAGAGGCTTAACCCACTGAGCCACCCAGGCGCCCCTCTGCTGCGTCTCTTCTTTCCTGCCAGTGTGGCCATCCGTAGTTCACACGTGAACAGGCGTGGCTACATTCCTCTAAACATTTCTCATAAATACTGAAATTTGAGTCACATATAAGCTTCCTGTGTCATACATTATTTTGATTTTTTAAAAAGTTTTCTATGTCTGTTAAAGTATTCTAAACCCATGGGCCAGACATAAACAGGTGTGGACCCCTGGCTTAGCATTCGGGTGCCTGTTGAACTTGGCTGCCAGCTCTTGGTGTGACCCGAAGTCGGTCAGTCCGCCTCCCTGCCTCTGGGTTCTTGCGTGTGGAACATGCAAGGGCTGGGCCACGGGGGTGTCACACAGGCCCCTGCCTGCCCCCCGCTCCCGTCCCCGCACTTGATGTCCACAGCTCATTGAGGGGTTCTCTCCCACCGAGTTCTTTTCGAGCCACCCTCCCGGTGACCAGTGTCAGCGGACTGGAGCTGCCGCACGAAGGGACCTCTTCTAGCCGGTCTGGGACTCCGCGTTCTCTTAGATCCTTTCCGGCTCACATACGCCAGCATTCATGGCTGGAAGGTTCTGCCAGCTCATTCTTTGAGAACACTCTGGTTTCCCCAACTTTCCCCAGATCTCTGATGGCTTTCTTTGAGTTTTAGAAGTAAAAAGCATCAGAAGACTGGGTGATAGTTATATAAGGTGTTCATTTGATTATTTTCCTTTAAACTCTTAAATAGTCTCAGTGTTTATAATTGTTAACTGTTCTTCTTTGTATGATACATTGTATTTTAAAAAGGACAATGTATTCCCTGGTAAAACTAGTTGAAGCTGTTCCAGCAGGTCTAGGACAGGGTTTCTCAACCTCAGCACTGTTGCCATTTGGGACCCGACAATTCTGTTTTCTTTGTGGGGTGGAGGGGTGCTGTCCTGCTCATTGTAGGGGTGTTCAGTGGCATGTCTGGACTCAACCCAGCAGAGGCCAAGTGGCACCTCTTCCCCCCTTCCCCCCTCCCAGTTGGGACAATCAGAGACACTGCCAGGTCCCCCGTGGTTAAGGATCGCAGGTGTGTCTCGGTCTTCAGACTTCGGTCACCTAGCTTCTCTCTGTACCAGTTTCTTTTGCATATTTCTAGGGAAATCCTGTGCGTGCAGCAGCATAGCGGTGACTGTCCATCATAAATGCAACTAAACTTACATATTTCTTTTCCTTAGTTTGACACGCATGATGGTAAGTCATACAGCAATCCAGAACATTTTGAGTTGCATTTCTTTCATAGGAAAAAACTCTGCAGCCAGAGGGAGAAACTGACAGGGTTCAGTACTTGGGTTGTGTTACACTTGGGGTGGGGGAAACTTCCCATAACCCCCGACTCTGCACAGTGGGTCTTCTGACTGAGTGTCCAGTTTCTAGCTTGTCTTCGCTTAACATCTCCTGCCCTAGTCTCCATCAGGAGATACTTAAAAGCGCAACTAGCTTTTCTTGACCTTGAATTTGCTGCTCAGTATAGTGTTGGGGGGGCGGGTAGGGGTAACGGGCTTCCAGAGATGGAGTTTGTTAAGCTGTTTGGCATGAAACAGATGAGCCCGGGTGTCAGTTGGAGACCTTGGCCCTGGCCGGGACACTGAAGCCTCTGCCTACATTAGGATAAAATATGTAGCCTTTGGTTCCCTTGAAAGGTGTTTGCATGTTCTTTCCACTGGCGAATTCCTACGCTTCAAGGGTGATGAGGTGTTTACCCACCGGAAGGTGTGATGGAAGACAGAGGCCTGAGGAGGTCAGACAAGAGTGGGGATGCCATTTTGGCGGGATTGATGGGATTGTTTTTCTAAAATACAGAGCCTGGCATCTATCATGTATGCTTAATGCGCTTTCTAAAATAGTATCCCCAGGCAGCCATCAATATTTAGCATTTTGAGTCTTGGAAGATTTGGGAGCTTCTCCTCTTCTACTTACCCTTACCTCTTTTTGTTAGGATAGTTATCATTCTGTATGATAATTACCCATTGTGTATTTCTTTGCTGATCAGATCGTAGAGGGACCTGATCTTTTCTTTTTTTCTCTCTCTTTTTTTTTTTTTTGGCTTGCATTCCTAGAACTGGACTTGGCAGATGGTGCACATTCAGTAAATGTAATGGAGGGAATAACTAAATGAGTAAAAGTTTTGAATAAACTGTGTTAGTCAGGAACTGCGTTGCAATTGGCAGAAACCTTGCTCAAGTTGACTAGATTGAAAACGAAAGTGGGATTTTTGAGTCACAAGACTGAAAAGTGTGAGAACTTGCTGGTTTTGAGCATGACTGGGGTTTCAGTCATGGCTGGATCCAGGTGTTCCAGAGGGAGTGACAGCCCCCACCCCCACCCCACCTGTCTCTCAGCTCTGCATTCTCCATGGTGTTTTCTTTTGTCAGGGAGCTGCTCACCACATAATTACAGTTCATCCTGTCATCTGAGTAACCCCTGTTGGGAGAGGACCCATTAGCCCATTTTCCCATTAGTCTTGGCAGAGCTGTGGGATTGGGTCTCACTGTGGCATTGCAGTTGGCCGTGTGCTTATCCCTGAATCGCTGGGGCCAAGGAGATGGGATGCTTGGATTGATGAGAGTCGTGTGGCTTCTGTGGGAGCTTGGGGTGGGACATGACCAATTCATTTATGGCCGAAGCTCATTGAGATAGAAGAAAATTGGGGTATTGTTACCAGAAATGGGAGTGAATATTAAGCAGACTGAATGAACAGATGTCCTACACAAAGAGACATCAGGTTTTTCAGGAGTTGGGCTGGAGTAGATGGTTCATTTCTTTGCCACATTTCTCAGTGTGGAGGCTCTATTAGCTCCTGGAGTGGGACACTCGTTTTTCATTGTTTGGAGAAACTTTTTACATCCTTGACTCTCACCCATCACAAAGCTGTGGCAGACCCCAGGCCCTTTCTTTGCACTGACCCCACTCATCTCCACCCATGCCCAGATACCCCTTCTAAAGAGAACTCACTTAATAACTGTTTCCCCTAGACTGAGTCTCAGGAACGCCAGGCCTGCCTTACTCTTCAACACACAGGGCTGGTACACAGTAGGTGCTCAGTTAATCGTTGATGAAGAATGGCCTCCACTTCTGGAGAAGCCAGGGCCATGGAACTGATGGGCCACATGATATTCCCTCTCTACACATGCTCTGTGCTGTCAGCAACTGCCCCGATGATGGCGTTGGGGGTGGGGGGTGTGTTCTGGTGGCGAGATGCCTGCAGCCTGATATTCCCGCTGCTGAGGAGACCCCTCTGAATGTGTTCTCTTCTGCCCCCAGGCCCATCCAGCCCCTACCCACCTATCTGTTTATGTTCATCTGTCCATTCATCACTCCACAAACGTTCATTGAGGATCTGGCCATGGTCCAGATTTCTGGTACTCTCAACTGGTACTAGCTGCGAGCTAGTACAGACAGAAATCGCTGCCCTCATGGAGTGGTCCTTCATTCTAATTGGGAGAGACAGATGATCAACAGTAGACATCATAAATACGCTGTGTAATGTACAGTTAGTTGTAAGTGCTATGGAAAAGAAAAAGATTGAGGCCGGGGCGGAATAGATAGGGCTTACAGTTTTTAATAGGATGGTTAAAGGCGTCACTGAGGAGGTGACTTGAGTAAGGGCCCACCGGGGAGTGGGAGGAGCACGTGCAAAGACCCTGTGGCAGGACAGTGCCCACCCAACGGAGGCCAGTGGGGCTGGAGGAGGAGCTGGGGGGAGAATGGTAGGAGAGGAAGGAAGAGATTTTACAAACCAGATAGGCCCTGGGCTGGAGTCAACACTGTAGCTTCTGTGCAGTGTCAAATTGACTGTAGAGGGGTGGGTTTTTTGTTCTTATTTTTTTTAGTGAGCTGTAATTTACCATTTTAAGGTATACAACCCAGTGGTGTTTAATATATTCACAAGGTTGTGCAACCGTCACCACTATTTAATTCTGGAACGTTCCCATCATCCCAGAAGGAAACCCTGTAGTCTTTGATGGTCACTCCCCATTCTCCTAGCCCAGGCACACTCATCTGTTTCTGTCCCTGTGGATTTGCCTGTTCCGGATATATCATATAAGTTGGAATCACCCAGTACGTGGCTTTATGTGTTCTGGCTTCACTTTCACTGAGCATCATGTTTACAGGGGTCATCTGTGTCATAGCAGGCGGCTGTGCTTCCCTTTTTATGGCTGAATACTATTACTTTGTGTGGAGATGCTTGGAGCATTCTGAGTAAGAACACCTTCAGATGAGAGGCTGGTGCGCCACCCAGCTTGTTAATGTCAGGGCCAGAAAGGAACCAGCTCTACCCCACAGCGCCTTGCTCTTGGAACCCAGTTAATAGATTCTCTGGAAGAATGGACCAAGGAGCTTGGACTGAGTCCTGTAGCCAGAAACAAAAACAGCTGCCACGTATTACATTTTACTGAGCCCGGGGCAGTGTGCTAAGCACTTCACAGAAGTGCCTGATGGCTTGCTGCCGGCCGCCCTGTGATGGTGTGCCGCTGGCAGTCGGCCACGGGAGAAGAATTAGGCACAAACAAGTCAGCTTTAAGAGATTGGGAGCAGGGGGCAACAGTCGAAAAGACTGCAGCCGTGAGCGACTCCACAGTCTCAGCTTTTTAGAAACAATCGCCAGTAGAAGAATCGATGAAGGTCAAACGTGAGTCACCTGTCTCGTGGACAGGCAAGGAGGAGGATAAAGTTTATAGTTAACCAAGCACATTCGAAGGACTCATCTAAAAGACAACGGGTGCTTCTGGGAAGAGAAAGGAGCAATAACGGAAAAGGGAAGCAGGCGGTATTTGGTTCCACCCCGAGCTGATGGGTGGTTCCAGGGTGCTCGGCTTCCCTGAAGCAGGCGGCATTCCGCCCTGAGCGAGCCAGGCATCTCCAGCTGCCCGGCTTCACGGTCGTATATCGTCCTTCTTCCCAAAGACCTGTTGCCAGTATATGTTTTTCTTAAGGCCATATCTAAATGTGCTTGGCAACTAGTAAGAGCCTCCAGGGGCTGTAGTTTAACAAATTGTTCCCAGGGGCAGTAGCAATAGTGTATCCGGATTCACATTTTGTAGAGAGGAAAGCAGAGGCTTGCTTGGAGAGGGGAGATGATGTGTCCAGGCTCCTACAGCTGATATGTGGCAGAGCTGTTTGTTTTGATTTTTAAGCTTTGTTACCTTCCAGTAGGTAGTAAGGAAATGAGGGGGCTGTGACCCCTGCGCTGTGGCCCTGCCGTGGGCCACAGCCACACCGGAGGCAGGGCTCAAGTGCTGGATCGTGACTTCTGGACATTCTGCTCTGAGCTCAGAAAGGTGGAACCTGAGCAGTTTATTTCCTGCAGAGAAAGCCTTTAATGGCTCTAGGATCCTGGGGCTAATGTGGGGGGCGGAGACTGGTGTGCATCTGTTGAGGTCCAGGGTTGTCCAGATGGCTTCTGATAGCATGTTCTGGGCAATCTTGTGGGATGCCTGCCATTAGCCCCGCCTGGCAACACCTGGCCCGTCTGTCCCCAGCAGTATAGGAGAGGCGCAGGAGTCCACCTGTTGATCTCCTACCTCCCTCCCAAGCAGAGCAGCCTGGCCCCAGATTATTGAGACTGTCCTCCCTTTCTCCTGGCAAGGGAGATGAGCAGCCACTGTCTCAAACATCAGAACCCAAGTTCCGGTCGGCTGGGAGCCTGGGTGGTTAACTCCCAGGAACCACCACAGGGCTTAATGCAAGTCTGATTTCATGAGGAAGGGAGTACCTTTGTGTGTTAGTTTTGCTTGCCCTCTCCCCCTTTTTTTTAAGATTTTATTTATTTATTTGACAGAGATCACAAGTAGGCAGAGAGGCAGGCAGAGAGAGGTGGAAACAGGCTCCTGCTGAGCAGAAACCCTGATGCGGGGCTCAATCCCAGGACCCTGAGATCATGACCTGAGCTGAAGGCAGAGGCTTTAATCCACTGAGCCACCCAGGCGCCCCACTTGCCCTTTTTTTAAATTTTATTTTTATTTTATTTTTAATAATGTTCCTTTCTTGGGGCTATAAAATCATATATTCTCTGAGCTGGGAGGAATTTTAAATAGTGCCATTAACCATTTGCCTCCAGCCCCATTTCACAGATGAGATGTGAGGCGTGGGGGGAGGAGTTAACTTGCCCAGGGTGTTACCTGTATGCCAGGGATTGTTGGAGGCCCTGAGGATACCTCTGTGTATAAAACCAAGTCCCTGTCTTTGCGGAGCTTCCGCTGTAGTCCAGGAGACAGACAGGACATGCACACGGTAGTGCTATAAAAGGTCGTGGTAGTTGCTGCGGAGGAAAATAAGCCAGGATAGAAGGATAGAGAGCCAGAGCAGGGTTGTTTTGGGTGGAGGGGCAGGGCAGCCTCTGCAAAGGGTCGGAGGAAAGAACCAGGCCACCATCTGCATGGAAAGGTTGTTTCAGGCAGAGAAACTACAGGGCAAAGGCCCAGAGGGATTACACTGGGTGGTGGTAAGGGATCCCCAGCATGTCTGTCTGTCCACTGTGATCTGGAGAAGGTTGGTGCAGAGGCCAGGTCTTGGAGCTCCCGGTTGCCCATTTATCTGGGTCATTCTTTGAGTGTTTAGTGAGTGTCTGCTATGTGCTAGACACTGCCTTAAGCATTTCCTGCTGCCTCCAGGGGCCTGTTGTGGGGCGGGGCGGGCTCAAATACACTGTGGGGGTCAGGGGGAGCGCAGCTGCTCTTAGGGTTGTGTCTGTGATGCAGGGACAGAAGTCAGTGCTGGACACTCTGCTTACAGGTGGCCCTGTCTACATTTGCCGTCTACGTGACCGTCAACAAGAACAACATCCTGGATGCCCAGAAAGCTTTCGTGTCCTTGGCCTTGTTCAACATCCTTCGATTTCCCCTGAATATTCTCCCCATGGTCATCAGCAGCATCGTGCAGGTACAGGCGAGGCTGGAGGG
This sequence comes from Meles meles, assembly GCF_922984935.1. Classification (NCBI taxonomy): domain Eukaryota; kingdom Metazoa; phylum Chordata; class Mammalia; order Carnivora; family Mustelidae; genus Meles; species Meles meles. The sequence continues at coordinate 31,782,950 of NC_060086.1, read as the reverse complement.
ACCTGTGGGAGGGGGGTTCTGGGGAAAGGAGGTAAAGGCCCAGGAGATCCCGCTCCATACAGCTCCCTCTGCATTACCCGTCCCACCGTGCCCAGTCGGCTGGACGAGGCTCACACCGGTGGCTTTCCTGCTGTTTTGGTCATGCCCCAAAGAAAGGAATACGTTACTTATTGACGAGGAACTCACACTTGAACGTACAACACAAATACTGCGTGCAGCCATGCTTCCCGAGCTCCGTGAGGTTCTGAAATACCTGTTCCGAGGCGGTCTGTTCCTCCCTGCTTTGTTGTACTCTACTTTTTCAAAACTGCATTTCTTGACTTACTGAAATTGATTTCACAACCCACTGATAGACCTCAACCCACTGCTGGAAAAACCCTAACCTAGACCCCGCAGAAATCCAAAAGTCCACGGCAGTGACTCTATAAGGCGAGGAAACTGTCCACTGGGTCACACTTTCACTCCATGCGAGGCTCCTGCGCTTTCCAACTGGAGGGATGTTTTTGTCGTCTTCTCCCCAGCGTTTGAACGCATTCATACTGAAAACCCAATTATCAGCCGCACGGACAAATGAACCTTAAGATTTGGTTGTACAACTCTGGTTAAAAACACAATTAAGCAAATAAAACCCCTTTTTGTTACGAAAAATTGCAAATGTCCACGGACCTAGGGCGAGAACAAACAGTGTAACAAACTCCATGTAGCATTTACCCAGATTCCACATTTTGCCTCGCTTGGCTCGAGTCCTTTTTCTCTCTTCCCCTTTCCTGCTTCCTTTCTTCCTTTCCTTGCTGAAGAATTCTTTTCCTTCCTTCTTTTGTCTTTTTAAGATTTTTTTTTTATTTTTAAGTAATGTCCACATCCAACTTGGGGCTCAGACTCATCTCCCCAAGAGCGAGAGTCACGTGCTCCACCAGTGCAGCTGGTCAGACACCCCTGAAGAATTTTAAAGCAAATCCCAGACCTCTTGACACTTCACCTGTAAATATTTGAACATGCATTTCTTCTTGTTCAGTGGTTTTTGTGTGGTGTTTTTGTTTTTTGGGGTTTGTTTTTTTTTTTTTTTTTTGCTTCCGTTTATTTGTAGGAGATAGAATTGATAAATAACATTGCATAAACTTAAGGTGTATCCAGGGTGGGTGGCCACTCCAGGAGTGTTTGCTGATACCTCTAGCACATCACGTGATGTTCATTTCCTTTTTCTGGGGGGAACTGGGGAGGCGCTCTTAGCTTGCAACGTGTGGATGGTGATCACTCAGCAGTAGAGCTCCGGGGCTTTCTTCTCCCTTGGTGGCGAGCTTGGTACCCTTACACGGGGCCGCTGCGTGTGGTTATTGTTTCTGAAGTCCCTTGTCTTCCAGGACCATCTCCCTACCCTCTTTTTTAATACCCGTGATGGGCTTTGGAAGGAAAACAAACAAGAACCCAAACCTGTTATGTGTCTCATTCTAAGGGACACTCTTATACCACACACCGAGCTGCCAGAGATGAGGGAGGACGTGGGCCCCTCGACACCCAGGGGAAACCTCCAACAGCTAGCCTTGGTCGGTTTTTTTGCAAAAATGCTTTTAAAAATAACTGCAGTTGCTTTCTGTGTAGGCGAGTGTCTCCCTCAAACGCCTCAGGATCTTCCTGTCTCACGAGGAGCTGGAGCCCGACAGTATCGAGCGAGGGACAGTCAAAGATGGTGTGTGTGCCTTGGGTCCCTCTGTGCCCGAAAGGCTCCCCCGGGTTGACTGTGAGGCCCCAGGGACAGGAACTCTGCGGAGCCGGGTGGGCGTCAGGGCCTTATCTCGCACATCCCAGGCGGGTGAACTTCAACTTCTGTTTTCTTGGTGCTTTCGCTAAGAGGCAGCCCACGGGGTGGGGCCTCCCACCCAGGGGCCCGTTTCGGGGCTCAGATCTTGACTCTGTTCCGGGCAGATGGGCAGGTGCAGCAGGGATGCTGGAGACTAACGAGCTCCAACCCACCAGCTCTGTGTACCTGGGCAGGACAGTTGTCCGCTCTAAGCCTCAGTCTCCCTATCTGGGTAATGGGAATGAAGGTGTCTTTCTTTGTCAGGGTGTTTTGTGGATTTTTATTGGTACACTTCTTTCTTTGCATGCCACAGGGCTGAGCTTTGGGACCGCCCACGGAGGTTTCAGGTTCCTGGAGCTCCTCCCAGCACCCTGCAGGTGTCCTGTTGGAAACCCCCCAGGCCACCTGGTGCAGTCCAGGCCTCAGCAGCCCCTTCCTAGGCTGTTTGACTTTTTGAGATGCTTATTCACACTCCATGGGTGCCAGACGGGGGCACTTTGGCAGCTCTCAGCCTTGTCTGGTGGTTTTCTAGCTTGTCTGACTCAAGTGACTTTTCTTAAATTACTTAAATAGCACCTTCCCATTTCTTCCTTTTTCTGTGGGTGTGGGTGTGGGTGAGGGAGGTAAGGTCAGGTTAACCAGTAACTGCCTCCTATCAGAGGTTTTTGTTTCTTTGCTGCGCAGGGGAATTTCTCTCTCTCTTTGATAGCTTCAAAACACGCCCATCTTATCTCTGGGTGGTTTTAAAGAAGCTCTTAATGAAGAGTCAGAACTTGTTTTTTTTAAGCGAGGGAGGGACGGGAGGTAGAAGGAGAGGAAGGGGAGGGAAAGTAAATGCAGACAGAGGAGCCTGGAGCTTAGAATCCAGAGCCACTGCTGCGGGTAGAACACCGGATTTGTCTAATGGTTCTTCCCTCCCTCATTCCCCCCTCCCCACCCACCACCTGTTTCACAGCCTGCTTTTGCAGTGTGACTGGTTTTTCAGAAAGACTGACTTACTGTGATGTGAGCCGGGCAGGAGGGAGAGGGGATGCAGGGAGAGGCTTTACGAGACAGTGCGGCAATCCAAGTGCCTTGGCCCAGGACCCCACCTTGAATGAAAAGGGAGGGCGAGGGTGTGGTGAGGGCCAAGGGCCAGCCTGATGGAGAGAACTGCTCGTTCCCCATTGACCCTGCCTTCTGCTTGGCGCCCTAGCCAGAGTTGCCGGATCCTCCCACAGTGGGGTGAGGGAGGCCCTGGAGCCTTGAGTAAAACCCAAGGGGTCCTCCTGCCTCTGCCAGATGGGCATCTGGGTGGTGCAACCTCCTGGCATTCAGGGCAGAACCCTCTTGTGGTTTCTGTCCGCTTTGTGGGGTTCTTTAGAAACTGGGAGTGATGTAACAAGATAATGCCCGAGTGCAAGTGTCTAACATCTGGCCCTGAGCTAAAAAAGATTAGAAAGAAAAAGAGAGCTTCTGCTGACGCTCGGTCTCGGGACTTCCGTCCTTGTCTTTGCCTGACATACTGTTGCTGGTGCTTTTCAGGCGGGGGCGCAAACAGCATCACCGTGAAGAATGCCACGTTCACTTGGGCCAGGAGTGACCCTCCGACGCTAAGCGGGTAAGCCAGGATGTGGAGAGAGCTACAAGGCTGTGGTCAAATGTAGGTTGGAATTCCAGCCATACTCTCTCGCTCTGTGACACTGAATTGGTTGTCTTTCTGAGCCTCAGTTTACCCATCTGGGAAATAGGTCAAGTCATACCTTCTTGGGGGAGCAGGTGAGAGTATGCTGGCACAGAATGTTCCCTTGGATTATAAATGACAGAAATGCTGCATAGATAGGGTTAGTCAACAAATGGAAATTTTGGGGTTGTATCACCGAGAGCCACACTCAGGTACAGTATGATCCAGGGACTCAGTGTCATCAGGATCTTCTCCATCTTGTCTTTTTTCAGTTTCCCTTTGTGCTGCTTCCTTCTCAAGCTGCCTCTTCCTTGACAGCAAATAGCCCTCATTGGCCAGGAATGTACCCCTTAAGCTGGACTGGAGACCCACCTGCCTCTTATTGGTCTAAATTGGGTCGTGTGCCCCTCTTTGAGCCAGTCACATGCCCGGAGAGACAAAGCACTCCGATTGGCCAGGCTGGGTCTGAGGCCGCGATGCTGCAGGTGGTGGCAGACAGGCCTGGGTCTGCTGAAAGGAATTCTTTGCAGCAGGGGTTTGCTGTTGGGAGCGAATTGCTCTTAAGGTCCACGGCTGCCTGAGTCACCCTTTCTTGCCACTTGGAGGTCTGAGACCCTCCCACCACCCAGCCCTTATTTTCCAAAGCGCACAGTGTCCGGGGAGTTGACCTGGTTCCCCAGGCCACTGGTCAGGGGCCTCTTACTCCTTTCTGCCTTGCTCGGTGGCTCTTTGAGGCTTCCCCAGAGGAGTCCCCAAAACACAGGGATGGAAGGGACCTTTTTAGGGACCACATTTATCCCCCTGGCCCCTTAACAGTTACCCCATCCCTGGGTGGCCAAATTATTGTTGTGTATTAACTCAAAGAGGGGACAGACTCTTTAGAGAAAAGAATCTTTGTAACACCTCCCTTGCAAACTCCCGGTGGGACAGTGTGCTTGGAAAGTTCTTCCTTATGTCTAACTTAACTCCTGCCTGCTTCAGTTTTAGCTTTTCTCTTTTGTTTCTTTCTCTCCTGTCTTTTTGTTCTAGACACCCCCATCCCTCTGCCCTCGAATTCCCAAAACATTTCCCAGTGCAAACCTTTCCTCTCCTCAGCTGCAACAATATGCCATTCCCACCTGCACAGTCACAGCAGCTGCCTCACTGGGCTTGGCGTGCTGTAGTCCCATCAGCCGCTCCCCCTCAGCCCGGGAACAAAAGCGTACTCGGGGGAACCGCGCAACACTTTCAGAAGCACTAACCGGTCGGTCCGTGACCGCGGAACATAACGGCATTGCCACTAAGAGGTTGAATCATAATAGCATCCATTGAAAAGCATAGCCAAAGGAAGGAAACCCAAAGAGGCCCTGGGCTCGGGGTGCCTGCCCCTCCCTGGGTGCGGGGAATTAGCCCCGACTTGGCAGCAAGTGACGGCCCCATGTCCTCGGACAGGCGGTCTTGCTGGCGGCGCGTTGGGCTTGTTGTACTTGGCACTGCCGTCTTTGAGAGGGTGATTTCTCTAGACACCCGTTTCTCACACTCAGTCACCTTCGTCAGACCCCGAGGCTCCCATCCACGAGGTGTGAGCGTCTTAGCACCCCGAACTGTGACGTCTTCGGGCGTGGCTGCCCCCTGCCACCTCTTCAGGACACCAGCCTTACGCCCCCCTGCCTCGTCCTGTGTGGTGGGCATGTGGGTCCCTGACCACACCTGTTCTTTCACACCTTCAGGCCTTCTCTCCCAGTTCACAGGTTTCCGTGTCTGGCGCCGCTTCCTTCTCCCTCACAGTTCACACTGAGGTGTCTGTCCCTCTGGGCACCTGCATCGGCTCCCTTGTTATGACCTGATCCCCCCCACCCCAGGTGTCTCCTGCTGCCTCTGCTTCTCTGAGACGCATCTGGATCCCAGCAGCTGTCTGGAGCCTCACACACCTCAGCCCCCTGAGACCAGTCACTGAGTTTAGCTTAGCGGGGGAAATGACGGGAGTCATTTCCAGACTTTCAGGGCTCGTGACAGCCCTGCCTTCTGCCTCTCTCCGCTCAGGGTACATCCAGCTGTGCTGGGCCGCCACCTGTTCAGGTGAGGGCGAGGCTGAGGCAGAGCCTTTGTGTCATTTCAGCATCACCTTCTCCATTCCGGAAGGTTCCTTGGTGGCCGTGGTGGGCCAGGTGGGCTGTGGAAAGTCGTCTCTGCTCTCAGCACTCTTGGCCGAGATGGACAAGGTGGAGGGATACGTGGCTGTCAAGGTAGGACGAGGACCGGGTGGGTGGGGGGTTGCGGGGGCACTGCCAGCCTGAGGGGAAGGGCGAGCGAGCTGCTGTGCTTTGTTTCATGATGGCCCTTGTGTAGGAAGTGAGAGCAGCGAGGAACTCCCTCTGTCTCTCCCATTCTCTCTGCCCTTCTCTCTGGCCCCTTGGAAGGCAAGAGTTGATGCCGCTAATTTGCTGGGCATCCCAGCACCGAGACTGGTGCGTAGCAAGTAGTAGGCGCTGAGTAAACACTGAGTAAATACACGGATGCTCCCTGGTCCACTCGTGGCCACTCGTTCTCTCCCCATCTGTGGCACTCAGTGTGCATCTGGTGGTCCCTCTTAAAGTGTGAGTCTTTCTGGCTTGTTCTTCCTGTGCGTGGATCTCTTTTTGTATCTGTGTTTTATAAATGTAGCAAAACTTAACATTTGTTGTGTCTTTGGGACAGGTTGAAAGGCTGCTTTAGTGAACAGATGAGTCTCTTTGGCAATCAAGAGCTTTGTTTTATGCGTGTAGCTTATTCCCCATGGAGGACTTCCCTGGTACAGAAAGCTTGCCTCCCAAGTTTTGTCGATCCAGCCTTTCCTGGAGCGTGGTCTACAGCAAAGTCACCTTGCAGTTTGGGTGATAGACAGTTCTGGGGTCCCACAAGCTTGGGAGATACTGCAAACTCAGATTCCCTCCCTCTCAGAGACTCAGACACTCGTAAAGGCTCTGAGAAGGTCCGGCAAGGAGAGGAAAACTGACTTAACTTCGGTTAACCCAGTGTGTCCCAGAGGTATTTGCCCATACCCTTCCTCATCTGTTCAATAGCTGTTTACTTCCTCAGAAATAATGTCTCCCAGAATTTGCTCTTGGGAATGCTGGTTTATGGAATTGCTCTTATTTCAGAGCAAACTCCTTTCTTTGTTTATGTGAGGCCCTTTAGCCCGGCATGCGTTAGTAGAGAAGTACACATTAATAATTGCTGGGTCTAAACTGGTGACATTTAGCTGTTATTTTAAGAAATGTGCCGTCACTGTTTTCAAGTACACATTACTAAAGTGAGATTAATGAACAGTGAGACTTTGCTTGACTGAAGAAAACTCCGAACCATCCACATTGTGTTGTTTCGTTAATGAGTTTCTACCCACACAGCACTGTTGACCTTGCGGGCTGGATGGTTTTCTGCTCTGGGGAGCTGTGCTGCTGTTCCTTGTAGGACATTTAGAGCATCTCTGACCTCTACCCACTAGATGCTGGTAACAGCCTCCAGTTGTGACAACCAAGAGAATCTAGACATCAGATGTCCCCTGGAGAGCAGAATTGCCCCTAATTGAGAACTGCTGTTTTAAAGTCAAAAGCCAAAATACAAAAATAAAGTCAAAATACAAAAATGCTGGATCTAAAAACTGAGGGAGGGTTCACTGAGGATTTGGTGTGATGGGCTGACAGATTTCTAACTGGTTGTTTTGCCGTGCAAAGGAGCATTCTAGAAATGTGCTTGAAATGCTGATTTTTTTTTCCAAATATTTTTATTGGGTGGGGCGTGTGCACACCATGTCTGAATGATCTGGGCTCTGTGGTGAGGCTTTGTGATCTTTTGGCCTCTTGTAAGTTATGGTATTAGAGTCAGCAGTTCAGTTATTTGAGAATGAAGATTGAGGCTAGGGACATCTGGTTCCCACTCCCAACCTTGTCCCCCTAGAATTCCCTTAGGTAAGAATCTTCACTTGTTCCTCTTTCCCTCCCAGTAAAGCCTGCACTCCTCACCAGGACCCCTAGCCTGGTGTGACCGGACCCCTGATCTCCTGCTCATTCCTCCCACCACATTCTGGTCACACTGGCCTTCCTGGTCCTAGGATGCACCAGGTTCTTCTTACCGCTGGTCCTTTTCGCCCGTGCTGCTCCCTCTGATGGGATGGTCTTCTGCCTCGCATTTGGCACACCAGCGCCTCCTCACCTGTCCGTCCTCGTCTAAAACTTCCTTCCTGAAATAACTGAAGCAGATGCCCTCCCCCGGCCCTGACTCTCATGACATTCTTGGCAGTTGATCACGTGGAAATGAACACTACACTTTGAAACTGACGGTTTTGATATTGAAGTCCTTGCTACATGTCATCGGGGAATTCCCCCAAGGAATTCTTCCCTGATGACCCAAACTAGGTCTCCCTCTTTAAAGGACTTCTCGAAGGACTCCTGCGTTTTCCTCTCTTAGCATTTAGCGTAACTGTAATCAAATGGTCTTTTTTTTTTTGTAATCATGTCAGAAACTTCTTATTCTTGAGAAACAGGAGTTTTGTTTGCTGCTGGAGGCATTCAGTGAATACTTAGTAAACGTAAAACAGTAACCTCACCAATGTGGATTTGCACTCTTGAATTCCTGATACTAGAGTCTGTGTCTGACCTAGCATGGGGTCTGATCCCAGCTCTGGCATCCAAGGCTGTTGTGACTCAGTTTCCCCCCTGCTGAAACAGTGGGTGTGATGAAAGTATCTTGGGGAGTAGGGCCCTCCTGGTGGGTGGGCTCGCTGGCTGCCTTCTTATTAACCACCACTGTCTGTCTGTCTTGCTGCCTTCTGTCTCTGCCTTCTAGGGCTCAGTGGCCTACGTCCCCCAGCAGGCCTGGATTCAGAACGATTCTCTCCGAGAAAACATCCTTTTTGGCCGCCAGCTACAGGAACGGTATTATAAGGCCGTTATTGAAGCCTGTGCCCTCCTCCCAGATCTGGAAATCCTGCCCAGCGGGGACCGGACAGAGATTGGTGAGAAGGTCAGTATGGCTGCAGCATAGCCCCTGTAGCAGCCACAGAATTTTAGGGGCTGATGTTAAATCCTTACTCTCCCATTCGTGGGTGTGCGAGTTGACCGAGGGTGGCTGATCCACGCTGGGCTCAGCTGGGCAGCTCCGCTCCACAGTACAGGGCCGCTGAGCTCCGTTCCAGACTGTGGGCTTGGCTGGGGTCTGCCCCACATGTCTTCCTGCAGGGGGAAGCTCTTCTCATAGTGACTGCAGAAGCCCAAAAGAACAGCAACAACAAAACCCAAACCGCACCCCCACACACAGTGTCCTGTAAAACATGGTTGTTTTCACCTGATTGAACTGAAAGATAAGGGACCATGAAGTGCACACTACCTTAGCAGTCACTTGACCGCAGTCACATGACAGAGGGCACTTTACAAGGGGGGGGGGTATCAGTGATTCAGAGGGCCACAGTGCCCTACAAAACAAGGGTAGTAGTAAAAATAATGATACAGTAGCTAACGTTCAGCATTTACTGTGTGCTAGGTCCTATGGTAAACATTTCATATGCATTCCCTCTCTGCAGCAAGCCCATGAGATGGGATTTACTGTTACTTCCATTTCATGGTTAAGGAGGAAGAGGCATAGAAGGGCTAAGTGACCTGTCTGAGGCCCTTCCCACCTCTGGGCCTTTGCACAGGCTTTTTCTCACCCAGCGAGCCTGTTCCAGCACTCTGGTGGTTATCTGGTATGCCTGGGGAGTACAGATGTTCCACAGCAGCACCAAGGAGCTTTCCTGACTCCTTACTTAGTTACAAAATGGTGTTTCCTCCAGCTTCCTTAGTTGCTAAATGATTTCTTTTATTTTGAGGGAAATCTACAGCTCCTTGGAAAGAAGAAACAACTGTTAGCAGGACTCTTTGGGTTTGCAGTTAGCAGAGGAGCCTGGGCTAGTTGTTGTTTTAACCCAAGTGTCTTCTTCTGTCCCTTGGAGACTTCTGATTCTCCCTGCCTGGGTCCCAGTACCAAAATATATATAGAGAGAATATGATTGGGTCTGGTGTCTGCCCCTGGGCCGAAGAGCTGTGGCCAGAGAGGCAGTCCAGAGAACCCTGGCTGCCAGGACTCCAGCTCCGTGCCTAGGGAGGGCGGGCATCTCTCAGGAGAGACTGGGCAGTTAGCCAGTGTTGGGGGGGTCCTCTTTGATTCCCCAGCCACATACGGAAGTGACATTTGGTAGGCTGTTGCCGGAGAGAGGTCTGGGACTGCTGCTGTGTGCTCCGTGGAGCGCTCCCGTGTGAACTCAAAAGCAGTGCCCTTCCTCCTGGAGAGTGGGGCTGGGTTTTGCCACTCCCAGAGTGTAGCCTGCCTCGGTTTTGTGTGGTTTCCAGTGAGTGATAGATCAGAGCAAGCTCACAGAAGTGTTCACTATTAACTCTAAGAGCAGCAGCGGCAATAGGGTCAGTACCGCATCTCCTGGTGCCTTTCTTGTAGCCCCCCATCATTTGCGGCCACCAGCCAGCCTTTACTGAATTGCCACTCTGTGCTGGGTGTCCGCTCAGCAGCTCGCGGAGGCTAGACGCCATGGCAGTCCTTGAACCCAGGTCACGTAGATACGATCTCATGCCGTGGCCTTGGGCTCCAGCGAGAGGAGGCGGTGTTACGCTGCACGGCTACTGGCCCAGGTCTGCTGCGTTCTGAGGGGGGCTCCCCGTCTGCAGGTTGCAAGGCTCCCTGGGAACCCTTCTGCTGTATCTCTCCCCAGGGTGTGAACCTGTCTGGGGGCCAGAAGCAGCGAGTGAGCCTGGCCCGGGCGGTGTACTGTGACTCTGACATCTACCTCTTTGACGATCCCCTGTCAGCGGTGGATGCTCACGTGGGAAAGCACATATTTGAAAACGTGATTGGTCCCAAGGGGATGCTGAGGAACAAGGTATCTGCTGACGGGGCAGGGCTCGGGTATCTGGCCGTCTCGCATCTTCACTTAAGTCAGCATGTTTCCCCTTGGGGAATCCTTCACTTCCCACTTTCCAGGATTTTCTTTTTTAAATTGGACGTAAGAACACATTTCTGATGCTTCTCTTGGATACCTTCCCAGGACAGCCTTCTTGCTTTGTCTTTGTAAGGGGATGTCCTTGACACTGACTTGCGGTCCTTGTCTCCATGTGGCCAACGGAGGCCCCTCTTCCTGATTGAATTACAGGGCTGGCCTCACAGAGGGAAATCCCTTCCCCTCTGACTGAGCAGGCAGCTCCCCCTTCCCTGCTGAGGTGGCCGTGGGCTGAGGGACAGAAGTTGGGGGCACAAAAACTGCTTTAGCACTGTAATGTGGCAGGAAATGGGTCTTCTCTTAATGATGATGATTGTTTTTAGGGGAATTACAGGGTGGTTGGGAGGGAGCATTGGTTCTTTCTTTTTTTTCCCCCCCTCTCCCTCTGGAGAAAGAAATAACACACATGCCCTTGGGGAAAACAGATGAGATTCAGAAAAATACGAGAAAAAGAAACACGAGCAATTGTGCACAATCCCACTTCATAGAGATTTTCTTTCTTTCAAGTCTTAGAAGTTTGGTTTTGTTTTTGTCTTTTTTTACTTTTTTTTGTTAAGATTTTATATATTTATTTGACACAGCAAGAGAGGGAGCACAAGCAGGGGAAACGGGACAAGGAGAAGCAGTTCTCCTGTTGAGCAGGCAGCCGGATGCAGGGCTCGATCCCAGATTGACCTGAGCCGAAAGCAGATGCTTAATGACTGAGCCACTCAGGCACCCCAAGTCTTAGAAGGTTTCATATCATGCGTATATATATAGTAAGTAACGTGCTGCTTAACCTATTGTAAGCATTCCCATATACACCCCAAAATTCTGTATAAATGTAATTTTTAAAGAAATTTTTGGGGCGCCTGGGTGGCTCAGTGGGTTAAAGCCTCTGCCTTCAGCTCAGGTCATGATCTCAGGGTCCTGGGATTGAGCCCCGCATCAGGCTCTTCTCAGCAGGGAGCCTGCTTCCCGCCCTCCCCACCTCTTTGCCTGCCTCTCTGCCTACTTGTGATCTCTCTGTCAAATAAAGAAATTTTAAAAATCTTAAAAAAAATTTTTTTTTGTTATCAGAATGGTACATGCCCATGGTAACAAAATCAAAGGGTATGAAAACATATGCAAAAAGGGGAGGGGGGAGTCCCTCCCTTCTCCGGCACTCTCGTTCTTGCCTCGAGAGCAGTGGTCAGTAGTTTGGTTTGCTTCCTGATTTTGGACCACCCTTGAGCTAAGAAATGTCTTCACATTTTTCAGTGTTTGCGACAAAATCCAAAGAAAAATAGTCTTTTGAAACCTCTGAAAATGAAGATGGCATTGAACTGAAATGCCCGTGTCCGTACGGAAAGCTTCACTGGGACATGGCCAGGCCATCTCTCCCGTCTTGTGCGCGGCCGCCTTCCCGCTGCGGCAGCACAGCCAGGTTGTTCCCGTCGTGACTGGAGGCTCCAGAAAGCTGAACGTATTTACCATTTGGCCCTTTAAGGAAAAGTTAGTCAACTCATGCAGTTTGCTGAGTGTCCTTCCCAACCTTAACTTAATTGGATAAAATACACACGTGTACACATTTTGTAGCATCTTTTTTGGGGGGTGCTTACTTTAAACAAGCCATTGCGTGTAAATTATTTTGTATCAGCTTCATTCTTTTATTCATCCACAGTGCCTTCCCCTCACCCTACAAATTGTCGTCCACAGATCAGCTTCTCCATCACCCTTGTTAAAATTGCAGCCCTGCCCTCAACCCGTCCCCTTTGCTTCGTGCAACACCCAGCACCCACTTTGTCGAACATCTCTCCATCCTTTCTCCCCCTGACTGTGGAGTGTGAGGCCAGGGGCCCGTTTCCCTCCCTGCTGCCCCCCACCTCCTGGCAGGCATGGGTTGAATGAAGGCACCCGCAGATCGGGGCGCCCCAGGCGCTCAGACTCAAGCTGGGCCGGCGAGGTGTTGGGGGATGCCTGTCGTGCCCGGGCGCTGACCCCCGCCGGTCCCCGCTCTTCCCGCAGACACGGCTCCTAGTCACGCACAGCATCAGCTACCTGCCCCAGGTGGATGTCATCATCGTCATGACCGGAGGCAAGATCTCGGAGATGGGCTCCTACCAGGAGCTGCTGGCCCGGGACGGCGCCTTCGCCGAGTTCCTGCGCACATACGCCAGCAGCGAGCAGGAGCAGGCTGAGCAGGATGAAGGTAGGGCACCGGGGTGCCTCGCTGGGCCCCCCACTGCCTCCTGGAGGTTCCCCCAGTTCCCCTCCGGCTCGCCTCGCCGGCCCCTTCAGGAGCTCCGAGGAAGGATCTTCTTTCGGCTCTCGGGGCGGACTTGAGAGAGGGGGTTCCCGTGCCCTCCGGCTGCGGCGGCGGATCTGGGCCCGAGTCCTCATCCTTCGCTGCGAGGTGGCTTTGGGGCTGCCGCGCTTCAGGGTTCTCGTGGCAGGAATGGGGACAGTGATAATTGCAGTCCTCCTGGCTCCCAAGAGGCTGTGGGAAGCGGTGACACGTGTGGCATTCAGAACCGATGCTGGGGCCGGGGGGACACGTGGTGGCTGAGCAGGCTGGCAGTCGGCGAGACTGGATTCGAGTCCCACTGCTCCGTTTACCAGGGTCCTGCAGACCCTTCTGAGCCTCGGTTTCCTCACTGATAAAGCAGCATAAAAACAGGACAACCTCCTGGCGTTTGGTGGAGAGTTAATGTGCTCGATGTGTTCCGTGGAGCCTTGGGCACGGTGCCCGGCACAGAATGTTCTATGCACGACAGCTGCTGTCATGACTCTCCTGGGAGGAGTGCCCGTCATTTACCCCCGCGCCCGTGGCACCGGCCAGGTCACCGCAGACCTGCCCACTGCCGGCCGCACCCCGTGTGTTCTCCAGAGCCAGCGCTTGGAAAGCCGGGGCCTCGCCCTGTCCTTATGTGGAGGCTTCTGTGGCGAGACTTCTAAGAATCTTTTCTCTCTTTTCAGTTGGCTTAAAATTCAGGGGCTTGGTTTGCAACCTTCAGGCTGCCCTGTGTGTACCTCAGTCAAACTGGAGTCTCAGAGGCTCCTCCTTTCTTCTTGGAGCTCTGACCCCACAGAGAGGGGTCAGAGAGGGGGGAGGTCATCTGACACCTTCTCTGCTTTGCCTTCAGTTGTCGCTGAGAGAGGTCATGGGTCCTGCCCTGACGTCCTGCTTCCCGGAGCTCTGTGGACTGTCCCCAGGGGCAGGGCTGCAGGTGTTCTGGAAGTATCTGTGATGGGAAGCTAAGACACAGCCGGTGCTTGCCGAGGGCTAGCCAGGGCTCCTGTTCTCTGTGAGAGTTACCTCCTTGATGCCTTCCAGCAGCTCAGGAAGGAGTAGAATTGTTATTCCCAGCTCCCTGATGAGGAAGCTCATCAGATCAGAGAGCTGGTCCCCTCTCTGCCAGGGACAGCCAGGTTCCCGTCTGTGTGAATGGGCCCAGTTGCTGAGAAAGAGCCATTTACGGTTCATCAGTATTGTCGTTGCCAAATCTCAAATTTACTGAGCTTCTACTGTGTGTCAAATGCTTGTGTTCTTTGCCTAGGGTTGCTGTGACAACGTAGCACAGATTGCGTGTCTCACACAAAAGAAATGTAATCTCCCACAGTCTGGAGGCTGGAAGCCCAAGACCTGGTTGTTGGCAGGATTGGTTCTTTCTGAGGCTCAGACGCAGGATCTGTTCCACGCCCCTTCTCTGGCTTCTGCGGGCCTGTGGGCAGTGTCCGGCCTTCGCTGGCCTGCAGAGGCATCACCCCCAGTATCTGCCCTCGTCTGCACACAGTGTTCCCTGTGCGGGAGTCTGTCTCTGAATTTCCCCTTTTTCTCATGACACCAGTTATGCGGGATTAGCTGCCCCCCACCCCATGACGTCCTTTCAACTAATTACACCTGAAGATAACCTGTTTCCAAATACAATCACATTCTGAGATACTGGGCACTTCAGGCTTCAACATAGGAATTTGGGACAGGGGTGCAGTCCAGCCCATGATAATTTCAGGGAGACAGAAGTGAACGACATCTAGACAAATCCCCGTCCTCACGGAGCGTAGAATCTGGTGGGAGAGAAGGGGCAAGAACGAACCACGGAAGTACTTTCATAGAGCGTGAAGGGCTCTAAAGAAAAAACTGCGGAGGATGAGCCGCGGGCCAAGGGGTTGGCACGAGGCAGCCCAAGGGGCTGATCAGAGAAGCCCTTTCTGAGGAGGGGACAGTGGCCTGGAAAGGAGCCAGCAAGGAGAACATCTGGGGAACAGTGTTCTGACATCTGGAACAGCAGGTGTATAGGCCTCAGGCCTGGTGGGAGGTCAGTGTGTTGGAGGAAAGAAAAGGAGGCCCGTGTGGCCAGACCACGGCGGGCAGGGGACTGGTGGGGGGAGGTGGGCCTTCAGGGTGAGGTGTTTGGGTTTTGGTTTCCAGGCAGTGAGAAGCCGCTGAATGTCAGAGAAAGGGAGCAGCTTGTCCAAGGATGCATGGTGGCTGCTGGTGGGGTTGGGACCTCAAGTCTGGCGTCTAAGCTTCAGTCTTCTGCTCCTTCCTTCAGTGGTCTCCGTGTCTGCCCGGGGTGAGGGTGGGGGGCTCATTCATTCCTCTGCTCTGGTTTGCTGTGGGGGTCCGAGTGGTTTATACTAAGTGCCTTATTGAGCTAGAGGTCACAGAACACACAATCCACGCATTTAAAGCGTTGTGTGGTTTTTGGTGTGTTCAGTGTTGTACAAGATCACCAGAATCACTTTCAGAACATTCTCGTCGCTCCTCCGGGGAACCTTGTAGCCATTAGCCATCCCTGCACATTTTCTCCTGGCCCCCCACGTCCTGGGCACCCACGCATCTCTCCCTAGATTTGTCTGTTCTGGGCATTTCACATAAATGGACTTCTAGACCGGGTGGTGCTCTGTGCCTGGATTCCTTCCCTCCAGCTGAAGTTCTCTTGGCTCCCTCTCATGAGGTAGCGTGTCTGTGTCTCATGTCGTTCTGTGGCTGGGGCCGACCGTGCCACGTTTTGTTCTTTCATTCATTGATTGATGACTGTTCGAGTCGTTTCCAGTTGTGGCTGGTACAAGTTGTGCTGCCATGAATGCTAGTGGTCTTAAAAGCAAAGCATCTCGGGACGCCTGGAAGCGTTGGTTGAGCCGCTGCCTTCGGCTCGGGTCATGATCCTGGGGTCCTGGGATCGAGTCCCGCATCCGGCTTCTTGCTCGGCAGGGAGCCTGCTTCCTCCTCTCTCTCTGCCTGCTTGTGTGTACTCTCTCTCTCTCTGACACATAAATAAAATCTTTAAAAAAAAAAAAAAAAAAGCAAAGCATCTCTTTTTGTCAGCGTGAAGCAAGACGTCTCTTCGGCTTTTCATTCCTCATCGGAATGAGTTCCTGCATGTCTGTGCTTTCGTGCCTGGGGAGTTCTGCCTTAAGTCTTAACCTCCTTCCTTCCTGCTGCAGAGTTGGCGCCTTCTGAGGGTCAAGCCGAGGTCGTGCTGGGGAGGGCAACCCCAGGAACACTGTATCTTAGAGGCTTGCTTCGGTTGGGTGAAAATGACCTTGTGTGCTGTCTCAAGCGACACGTCCGTGTTCAGCTGAATCTTTCTCCCAGAATGCACGGTCTGTCTCGCTTCTAGCCCGGTGCCCAGGGAGTGTCCTTAAACCCTGTTGACCACAGATGATTTCTCTCCCTTCCCTTCCTCTGCCGTTGCCAACAGACCCGAAGCAATTGGTGCAGAACCACAGATTGCTGCCAATGCCTTTCCCTCCACGCCTTTTTTTTTTCCTTTGGCCACATCAGCACTTAATTTGGCAACGAAAATGCCATCCACCACCCTCACACTGCCATGGGGTCGTTTCCCCAATCCAGACACACAGCCACACCCACGAGTCCTCAGCCTGTGAGTCTGAACCCAGACTGGGCATTCCCTCCTCACTCCAGCTATCTCGTGAGGCTCCCCATGATACGGCTTGGCATCAGTGTCCGCTCTTGTTCCGCTGCGGCCGACTGACTCCCAAGAGCCAATGACTTGGATTTGTTTGAACCACATTTTTGGCTTCTCCTAAAGGGAAACTTTTTTTTTCCTTGTTGGATTAATCAGGTCTTTTTTGGAACACCCAGGCTGAAAGGGGAGAGTATTTGGTTTGGGGGGACTGTTTCCCCACCCGGGTAGGGAAGAGCAGAGGTACCAGGAAATAAGCCTAGGATGGGGAGATACTGACCCCCCCCCACCGCCCCACGGCGTACTTATTACACTGATAGGTCAGAAACTTTTTTTTTTCCTTTTGTCTCTCTCTTTTTTTTCCCCCAGGTGGCAAAGAGTGTTACATATTGACTCATTATCCTTTGTACTCGGAAGGTGAAGAACATTTATTTCTATTTACTCTGGTTTCTTTATTAGTAACCTAAAGTCTGGAGCAGTGATTTTGATCGGGGTACATTTGTGCCTCCTGGGACACGTGGCAATGTCTGAAGGCATTATTGGTTGTGACCACTGGGGTGGGGGGGTGTGGACTGCTGGCACGTAGAGGGTAGAGACCAGAGATGCTGCTAAGCAGCTACCATGCACAGCACCCACTCCGCACCCCCGCCAGAAAACAGCATCCAAAGTGCCAAGGCTGAGAACGCTGCCATGCCCCGGCCTCGCGCCGTCCTGGTGCTTCCCTGTGGTCTGGGGAAAAGGACTGTTACTCTGACAATGTGCCCACTTCTCAGACCCGTGCTTGATTCATCTCTCAAGCTCGTGACTGATTTTCTGTCTTTCAGATCTTTGCTAAAAGATTTTTTTTTCCCTTTTTTTACTGATCATAAAATCAGCCTGTGCTTGCTTTAGACAGTTGGAAACTGAAGAACAATGCAGAGAACCAGGAAAAAGGCTGTCCGTCCCCTGGCCCACCCGCTGGAGGGGCTGTTGGTGTCTGTCCCGCGTTGGCCTCCCTCCTGAGAGGACCAGCACCCCGCTGCTCTCTCAGCCATCAGTCCCGCTTGCTTTTCTGACCAGTGGGTTGTAAGCACCTCCCCCCATTTCCAGGATCTGTCATAAACACCAAACAGCTGCTGAGAGTCCGTCGTCCACACAGCACATTCCTTTAGGCTGTCCTCAGTGGCCATATTTCTTCCACTTGAGCTTGGAGAACTTTCTGGGCCGACACGGGTGAATCGGGCTGGGTGATGCAGCCAGTCACTTCCGTTTTTGGTCAAAAACGAAGCGTTGACTGTAAAGTGGTGACTTGGATTCTTCCCTCAAGGGAGGCTGGCCTGCTGGCCCATGCCCAAGCAGAGTTCCAGAACCTTCTTGAGAATAAACAGCGAGCTCTGAGGTGCTGGCTTTGAGGGCCAATGACTAGCTAGACACAGAGACCTGGGAGTGGTATTTACTAGGTTCAAGAGTAGGGACAGCGCCAGGCTTCTCAGCTGGACAGCCTCACACCTGGTACCTGGAAGCCCTCAAGAAACATTTATTAGGGGCACCTGGGTGGCTCAGTGGGTTAAAGCCTCTGCCTTCGGCTCGGGTCATGATCTCAGGGTCCTGGGATCGAGCCCCACATCAGGCTCTCTGCTCCGCAGGGAGCCTGCTTCCTCCTCTCTCTCTGCCTGCCTCTCTGCCTAGTTGTGATTTCTCTCTGTCAAATAAATAAAATATTAAAAAAAAAAAAAAAAAAAAAAAGAAACATTTATTAGATGGCAAGTTTTGGGCCTTCGCTTTAAAAAAAAAACAAAAAACAAAAAAAACCCCACAACTTAACTATTGTCTACCATCCCTCAGCCCCTGCCTCCTTCAATTCCCCCTTCCTCTGCTTTAGTTTTCTTTGTAGTTCTGAACATTGCCTGACAACTAATTCTGGATCTATTCTTTTGTGTGTTCTCTCTTTCTCTCTCTTGAAGTTTAAGCTCCATGAGGGCTTTTTGGTTACCTCTGTATCCCCACGACCGTAGAAGAGTGCCTGGCACATAGTAGATGCTCAGTATAATGTGTGATAATAAACAAACAATACATTATGCCTTGATTATTTAAGACATGTCCTGTGTAAGCTTTGAACATTAACACAGCTGTGTAAATACTCAGGTTGAAAGAAAATATGCACTGATATTACTATTTCTCCAGGGCTGGTTTAGAAACCGGCTTTGTGGGCATGGGCTTATGATGGCATCATGGGGGCCCATGGGGTGCCTGTTGTAGCACTGGAAGGTCAGCTCTGCTTGTTCACTTGGCCATTCATTTGTTAGTCTGTCCATGTGCATATCAGGTTTATACAGAGGGCCTACTGTGGGCCATGGGGAACCTGATACTTGAGCCACTGTGTGAAAGGGTTCCCCTTGGATTGTACAGTACACATCCTGTGCAACCACACATGGCTATCTGATGTGCCGGGGGCGGAGAATAAAGTAGTGGGTAAGACCTACTCTGTTTTCAAGAGCTCACAGTCTTGAGGGTGTCTCCCCTCTATTGGGGGAGACATATGCCAAATAACGAAGGGTGCGGTGGTGCTAAACGCAGTGATGCAAGCGAGCCCGGGGGGCTGTGAGAACCCTGAGAAGGCATCCTCATCCCAGCCTGGGAGGGCCCAAGATGAAATCTGAGCCAAGCCACCTTCTCTTCCCCTTTTCTTGGCTCCATGTGCGTCTGGCTCAGAAGGCAGCGTACAGCCCAGGCCCCTCTCATAAGCAGCATCTGTCATCCAAGATCTGAAGGCTGCGGGCCAGAGCCAAGGCCTGTGCTGTCTCCCAGCCACCACACCTGCCCTGCCCGGCTGTAGCACTTGAATTTTTCCTTCTGCTGCCGTGAAACCAGGTGTAGAGTTTGAGGGTTGGCCCGCATTTTTCTAGATCTTCTTCTGTCTAAACACATTTATCATCTTTAGTGAAAGAGCTGGCCCCGTGCAGTGTGCTTGTTGGGATCATCCCAGCACGTGCGGGATGGGGATACTGAGGATGGCAGGTGCCTTGGCCATCTCTGCTCCTCAGCCTTAGGAAAGGACCTCCATCCATCCCCTCTGGGCATTTAAATGGCGGTTCCAGGAGGGAGTGTTGGCTTGGTTCTTAATACTTTCCTGGATCTCGTGAATTCTCAGGTGGCCAAATGGTGGCCGAGGCGGGGGAAGGTCAGTGACCCGGGGTTTACAAGTAGCTGTGCTTGCAGGAGGAGGATGTGGGCAGACCGGGCCTGTTGCTGTGTGCTCAGAAAGAGGCCCTTGACCATCCGTATTTCTGTCCCCTTCCATTCATCCAGCATTTCTGGGCACCTACTATGTGCCAGGCTTTGCAGTGGGCACTTGGGGAGATGGTCTGAACCCCCAGATCTCTTGTTCCTCAGCTGGGTGGCCTGGACTAAGCGTTAACTGTTCTGTAGGTCAGAGGGCCGTGATGAGCATGCCTTGGCGGAGATCCTTTTCGCAGAATGCTTGGCACATAGTGGGTGGACAGTGAATGGCCCGCCGCGTGACCATCACGATCCCCCTGTCACCTCCTGGGCACGGTCAGGAGACCTCGGCAAGCCAAAGCAGACAGGGCGATGCATGTGTGATGGAATCCCTGCAGGTGGCTGTGGGCACGCAGGGAGGGGGGATGTGGGGGATGTCTTCTAGCAGAGTTTCACTGTGGAAGGCCACCCCGGCTCCCTCTGGTGAGGTGAAGGCATGAACCAGCCACTGGAGTGGACCTATCCCTCCTGCCTACCCCAGCAGCATTCAGCTGAGGGTCAGGGGCCTCTTTTGTAAGCCACAGAAGCCAGCTCCTGCCTCTTCAACAAGGCTATTTACTGGAAGGGGAAGCAGATCACTCAGAAATCAGAGGCCAGACCAAACACACAGGACTCAGGAAATGGCAACTCCAGGAATCAGACACCTTTAGGACAGATCAGCCGGACCTGTCTTCGGTCCTCGGGACCGCTGATGGTTCACAGTCCTGGGGAAGGGACTCTGATGGACTGACCTTGGGTCTGCCCAGACTGTAGGAAGAGGGAAGAGCTGACTCCTTGCAAAGAAGGCAGACGGAGAGGTGGACTGACCCATGTTCCCATTGCCTTCTAGGATTCTTGGTCTCTCCCCTTGCTGAGGAGAATTTTCCAGCTGTCCTCGCCGGTGTATCAACCTGTGGGCTAATTGGGTGGAGAAAGGGGGTTATGGGAAGCCACTGTGAGGTCTCCCACAGACCTTATGGCTCATCCTGAGTGAGGAACAGAAGAGAAGCCTGCAGCTTACAGAGGCTGGCCTGCGTAGCCAGGCGGGAGCAAGGAGCTCTCTGGAGCCCCTGCCATGGGTCTAGGTCTCTGGGAATGTTTTCAAGCATCCCTGCCCCGGCACAGAGGGAGTTGGTCAAGGCCAGGCCTGGGTCTCCAGTGCAGTGAGCCCGGACCGCATGCTCCTGCATGGAAAGCCCTGCTTGTTGTTGTTATTCTTTTTTATTAAGTTTAGTTCTCTTTCTTTCTAAATTTAAGCAGAAAAGATGCTGCCGTTAAAAAGAAACGTGTAAAGCAGTGAATCTCTATCTTGGCTACAGGCCAGAATTATCCGTAGAACGTGTTTAATAAGGCGAGTAGTACCGGGGCGCCTGGGTGGCTCAGTGGGTTAAAGCCTCTGCCTTCTGCTCAGGTCATGATCCCAGGGTCCTGGGATCAAGCCTCACATCCAGCTCTCTGCTCAGCGGGGGGCCTGCTTCCTCCTCTCTGCCTGCCTCTCTGCCTACTTGTGATCTCTGTCAAATAAATAAATAAGATCTTTAAAATAAATAAATAAAAATTAAAAAAAAAAATAAGGCGAGTAGTACCAAGCCCCACTGAGGCCTGTCACTGGCCTCATTCATCCTCCCACTTATGAAGGGAGCAGCTGTGGTCACTTGCCCTTTGCACATGTGAAAGTTGAGTCTCAGAGACACATACTGCTTCCCTAGCACACACAGCTAGGAAGGGAGAGAGCACTCCATTCCTGACTGCGCTCTGACTCAGCATGGGGGCCCGGCCTCCCTGCAGGCAGAGTCTGGCAGGGACCAGAGCCGGGCCAGGGGCATCCCTGGGTGCACAGGTGCCTGCATCGTTCACAACCAAGATGGCAAATCACCGGTTCAGAGTTGCCCCGCCCCCAACCGCACCCCCCATGATGTCCCGCCCCACTGTCCGTCTTCTGTTTCTTCCTGTGACTGTCATCGGAGAGAGCCTGCCTTTATGCATTTGATATCAGTTCGTGTTCTGTCATCGTGTTCCCAGAGTCACCCTGTCACTGCCAGAGCTGCATGTTAGTCCCCTTCTGGGACTTCTTCCCTGCACACCCTCTTCCAGGCCAGCCCCGGGGAGCCCTACGCCACATCTCTGCTGCAGGCTTTCTCTCTCCTGGCTCCAGTGTGAGATCAGAGCCGGGCTGGGGTAATGATAACGCATCGCTGAGTGGTTGGAGTAATGAAGGGAGATGATGCGTTTCAACAGAGCACAGGGCCACCACTCATTCAGTGTTAGCCACTGTCAGTGAGGTTATGGGGATGAGCGTTGATGCCGGGAGCGTGATTCCTGGGACTGGGGCCGGTGGCTGTACCCGTCGTTTTGGGAAATGGCAGTGCTCCAGGTAACCTCTACCCCAGACTTCTGGACCTCCCTGTGGTTGGCACTGGGACGCAGGGCGGGGTACCCTCTGGGACCCCCTGTTGGCTGATGCCCTTGTCAAAACTGGGGGGTGCTTGACTATCACCCTTGCTTGGGATGCTTGGGGACCAGACGGCTGTGCGCTCTTCCCCCCCTGGCTCCTTGCATCCTGGCCCCTTGGACTAAGTTCCGTGCGGTTCTGATGCTGTCATCCGAGCTGTGTTATACTTGTCGCCTGCCACTGGGATAGCCATGTACTCAGGCCCAGCACCCGGCGCTCCTGGGACCCTCGGGATGCTTACAAGTCACTGTCTCTGCCCCGCGGAAGCCAGCTGGCTCTACAGACCTCCTGCCCCTGTGCCGGGAGCCTGTCTGTGGCCGCAGCCAAGCGTGTCTTGCTTTCTGAGCTTCCTGGTGGCCAGGTTATCTGCCACGTCCCGTCCAAGTGACGGGTTTCCTAAATGCCTGTGGTCTTGGCGTCCAGCTCTGGAAACCACAACTTCCCCCTTTCCTCTCTCCTGCCAGGGTTGACAAGTGTCAGCAGTCCAGGGAAGGAGGGAAAGCAGATGGAGAACGGCATGCTGGTGACGGATGTCGCAGGGAAACAGCTGCAGAGGTATGAGCAGAGAGGGACATCTGTCGGTGTGGACTCTGCAGGCCCCGGCTTCTGCCCCCTGCCTGCGGGGAGAGAAGAACAAGGGTGCCAGCAGCTTGTGTGACCTACTGAAGAACGCCTGAGTTCCCCGGGGTTCTGGAAGATGGAGGCTTTCTGCCTCCTTCCCCAAATCGCTATGGGGCATCACGTTTCAGGGGCCCGAAGGAGGGTAGGGGGCCGCACTGTTCCTCTCGGGGGCACGGCTCACACAGGCCTTAGGAGGTAACTGTCTGCCTGCACTTGGGACGCTCAAGGTCCCTGCAAGAGGTGGGTCTCTGCTCAAGTCATTGAGAGGGGCCTGCAGCGTTCAGGCCTGTAGGGCCAGCATTTGAACCAAAATAGTCACAGTAGTAGTGACCATGACGTTGTACGCACCGTTCGGAGCCAGGCACGGTGCCAAGCCCTGTGCAGTCTCTTGAACCTGCAGGTGGTGACTCCTGTCTACCCACTTGATAGGTGAGCAGTGGAGTGCTCTCCCCAAGTCATGAAGGCAGATGGAAACTGAGCTTGGACTTGAACCCAGGCCCTGCCTCTGAGCCAGCGTGCCGAAGTTCTGTGCTTTTGCTGCTGTAAAGGAGGTTGCTCTCAGCTAGATTGTTAAGGATTTAGTGGGCAGCTTTCTGTGGACTTTGTGGCTTACCCTCTCTGTGCCTCAGTTTCCTTACCTGTCAGATAGGGTCTGTGGTGTGCCTACCGCAGAGGGCTGTGTGGGGGGGGGCAGACTCCATGCATAGTGCATGTGACACACTTAGCCCAGTACTTCCCTCCCTCAGCACCCAGTAAAGAGCACCCACATCACTGCATGAGCTGGGGCTGCCCGCAGTTCCTTCCCTGGCGTCAGGAGGTTTCACAGAAGTGAGGCTGGGAACGAACCCAGACGAAACTGGCGTGAGCAGCTCTGCCCTTCAGAACACCTGCCACGGTACCTCCTAGAATCTGATTTTTTTTTTTTTAAGATTTTATTTATTTGAGAGAGGGAGTGTTAGTGGGGCAGAGGGAGAGAGTTTGGAGGGGCAGAGGGAGAGAATCTCAAGCAAACCTTGCATTTAGCGCGGAGCCCGATGTGGGGCTCGATCTCAGGACCCTGAGATCATGACCTCAGCTGAAACCAAGGATCAGGCGCCCCGACTCCGGTTTTTATCATATGGGATAGGTGGAAATATATCCCCCTCTGTTGGTGCACCTGTCCAGGTGGTGAGCTGGGTGTATGTGTGTGAATCACGCAGAATAGGGCCTCGCCCAGGGCGTGCAGGAGCACTGCCGGGATTCAGGCAGGCGGCCAGTGTGATCAGTCATGGTTGCTGCCCTCTGAGAATTTGCTAGGACGACCGAGACAAGACAGTCCCTGCAGGTGGCGCTGGGACCTGGGGGCAGGTGACGGTGGGAGGCTGGCTGGGGAGAACCGTGCGTGGGCTGGGCACAAGCACAGGGAGCACTGGGCATATCTGTTGCTATGTAACAGAGGACTTCGAAGTCCGTGGCTTGGGAAGTCTGGGCACGGCTCAGCTGGCTTCTCCCCTCTGGGCCTCGCACAAGCCGCAGCAGGGGTCTGCCAGGCTGGGGTGTCATCTGAAGACAGGGCTGGGGAGGGATCCGCTTCGAAGCTTACATGGCTGTTGGCAGGATTCCATTCCTTGGGGGCTGTATTACTGTCCTCACTTCCTAACTGGAGCCCCCCGTTCCCAGCATCCTGGGCCTCCAGCCTGCGAGCTTGCTTCGGCATATGCAAACAAAGAAGGCGAAAGGGAGCGTTAGCAAGCAGATGGAAGTCACACCCGTCCCTTTGCCCTTGTGGGTCTGAGCCCGTGGCTGAGAGAGGGTGTTCCTGCGTGTGTGCTCACACGTGTGCGCATAGCACACACCCATCCACCCGTGTCATTCGCCAGGGTTACAGATCCCCAGGCGAGGGGACTGGCTCGAGGAGGTCTCCAGAGAGAGCTTAGGGCCGCGTGATCTGTGATGATGTGTCTCGATCTGTATAAAGCTGATGACCCCCGTGTGCCTTGGTTTCCCCAGACAGCTCAGCAACTCCTCCTCCTACAGCGGGGACATTAGCCGCCACCACACCAGCACGGCGGAGCTGCAGAAAGCCGGGGCCAAGAAAGAGGACGCGTGGAAGCTGGTGGAGGCAGACAAGGCGCAAACAGGGCAGGTGAGGGCCGGCTGCTGCCCCGGTGAGGGCTGCGGCCCGCGTCACTGCACACACCAGGTCCTTGCAGAACGCTTCGTTGATGTTGCATCTTGTCTCTCCACGAGCCTGTGCAAGTGGTGTTTTCCAGAGCCGGAAACAGGCGGCAGAGCCTGGATGACTTGCCCAAGGTCACAGTCAAGGGGCAGCAGAGCTAGAATGGGAACCCTGGCGGTCTGACTCCAGGGCTGGCGTTTGGAGCCTTTGCTGTACTGACCACCACCTCCTCCGAGCGGCTGGGGGCTTCTTTTGGCTCCGGGTGACCCGGGTGCTTTATATCACGCCTTCCCACGGTACAGGAAGTTGTAGATCAGACGAAGTTCTCTGTGAGATAGCATCTCTGTCACTTCACCTCGTGTGACTGTGTGTGTGCGTGCGCACACGTACGTGTGTGGTGGGATTCGTTTGCTTCCCTTTCTCTTGCAGCCCTAACGATTCCAGTGTGAGAAAGTCTGAGTTCGGTGCCCATTTATCTTTCTTGCGCGTCTCAGTCCACTGCGGCTGTTCTAACGGAAGTCCATGGGCCGGGTGACTCAGAGGCAACCCGCTTTTATTGCCCACACTTCCTGGAGGCTGGCCAGCACGTGTGGTGCCCTGCGAGGGCTCGCTCTGAGGGAGGCTCAGGGACTGCCGTCCGCTGCCCGTGTCCTCCGTGTCGGGAAGGGGTGAGGGCGCTCTCCGGAGCCCCTTTGTTAAAGGCACTAATCCCACTGTGAGGGCTCCGTCCTCACCATCTGACCGCTTCCCACTGGCCCCTCCTCTGCGTACATCACACCGGAGGTTAGAGTCCCAACACGCAAACTTGGAGGAACACAGTGTTCTAGTCCATAGTGCTAAGACATCGCCAGCTTCTCTCTGTCATAGGGAGAATCGGTTTCAAGCTCTTGTTTTGTTGTATGTGTTTTACAGTCGTCTGTTTTGGGCACGTGGCAGTAATTTTCCATTTATGGTAATGATCCCAAGTTTATTTTTAAAAGTGCATGTGGTATGTTTACAAAAAAAATAAGGAATAGAATTTTTAAAAGAGGAATAAGTGCACACAGAAACAAGCCACCCCTGAGAGGTGGCGCAGGAACGCGAGAGGTCAGGATGCTTCTCTTGGATCTGCCTGGATGTATGTGGAATCCTGCACGGCGCCAGCCCTGCTCTGTAATTATGCGTTGATCTGGTTGCCGAAAGCCTGTCTTGCCACTTGACTGGGAGCTCCGTAAGGGCAGAGACCCTGACTTTATCTCTTGCTGATTTTGTCAAGTAACTAAGGGGAATGTGCCATGGGTATGAGCGTGGGGGGGGGCGTGGAGGGGACAGGATGGCCCAGCTGCTGCTGGAGTGCCTGCCCTCGGGGGTGCAGTGGTGGGAGCACCTGCAGAAGCCTTGTCTCCCCTGCTCTGCAGGTCAAGCTGTCCGTGTACTGGGACTACATGAAGGCAATCGGACTTTTCATCTCCTTTCTGAGCATCTTCCTTTTCCTGTGTAACCACATTGCTTCTCTGGCCTCTAACTACTGGCTCAGCCTCTGGACCGATGACCCCATCGTCAACGGGACCCAGGAGCACACTAAAGTCCGGCTGAGCGTCTACGGAGCCCTGGGCATTTCGCAAGGTGGGGGCCCCTCCCCCGCCCGATTTGGGCACTTGGAACTGTTTCTTCCATGTCTTATTATGGAGTTTAGTCTTCCCGTTTGTGCGTCTTTTCTGGACCCCCCCAAACTAAGCCAAACTCACGTGAACAGTACCTGTCCCTTAGTAGACACTCAGATACTTACAGAGTGAGTATTCCTTGAATGCTTTGTTTCACGGACCCCTAGGAGATGGAGAGCTCTTGACGTGCCCATTTCACAGATGAGCAAAATTGAGAACAGCAGCACCCACCCCCCCGCGCCCTGCCCTGGAGCATTGGCAAGCAAGGAAGGGCCCTTGCCCCTTATTGCTCTGCGAGGGCGATGGGACGTCTATAGACTCTAATTTGTCTATTATTTTCCCACCATGCCGTCTACGGGTGGGAATTGGGTCACGCTGGTGGTTCTCGGTGCAGACTGTGCTGTCCCGCGGGGACATCTAGTAACGTCTGGAGGTCCTTAGAGTCATCACAGCTTTGATTGGGGGTGGTGTTCCTGGCATGCAGAGGCCAGGGATGTCGCCGGGCGGTCCGCAGTGCACAGCACAGCCCCCAGAACAGAGGATGATCCGGCCTCAAATGTCAGCACTGATGAAGTTGAGAAATCCTGTTTACCCTTCCTGTGGACCCATGAAGGTCCCAGACACAGCAGCGTTAATTGAGAGCCGCTGTGAGCCCTTCCTCAGTGTCTGCTTATGTTCTGGACACTTCATGGGTTTTTGCAGACCAGGGCCGAGAGGTAGCAGCTACTGTTTCCCCCATTTTAGAAAAATACATCACAGAAAGTTCTGTTGCATGGCCCTGGTCTGGAGGAGTGTGGGACACGGATTATGAGCATGACCTTGGAGCAGCTGCCTGGATCGGGAACCGCAGCTCTGCTGCTGGTTGGCTGACTCTGTCGAGGGCAGAGGAGTGTCTGACCTTGAGTGTCCTCCATAAAATGGGTGCTAAAGGCTTTACATAGAGTCAGTGTGAGAAGTAGATTCATGCAAAACTCCTGCGTAGCGTATAATCTATAGTCAGTCCTCAGTAAACAGTAGCCACTACTGTCCTCGTCGTCGTCGTCATTCTTAGAAGCTGAGAGTCCAGGCCTCTTGCGTCCGCACAGCCCCTCCTCCCCGCCCCCGCTCGGCCCGTGTCCCATCGCGGTATTTACCGTGAGAGTATTTGTAGGTGTCTCGGTGTTCGGCTACTCCATTGTGGTGTCCATCGGGGGGGTCTTCGCTTCCCGCCGCCTGCACCTAGACCTGCTACACAATGTCCTCCGGTCACCCATGAGCTTCTTCGAGCGCACCCCCAGCGGGAACCTGGTGAACCGCTTCTCCAAGGAGCTGGACACGGTGGACTCGATGATCCCGCAGGTCATCAAGATGTTCATGGGCTCCCTGTTCAACGTCATCGGCGCCTGCATCATCATCCTGCTGGCCACACCCATCGCCACCATCATCATTCCGCCGCTGGGCCTCATCTACTTCTTCGTCCAGGTGAGAGGAGGGGTCTCGGGGAGCAGGAGGGGCCCTGCTGTGTGTGCTTCTTCCGCGTGAGCTAAGGACTCACGTCACCTGACCCCACCGTGGAGTTGTTGGGGATTTCCTGGAGGAAGGTTGAATTTGTTTTTGTCTGCTTTAAATACCTATCAGAGGGGGTATAGATATTTATTACAATAATTTGTAATAATAATAATAGCTTATAGCGATAATAACACTATTAAGATTGATTATTAAAATCAAGAGTGTTACGAAATTCTTTATGTGAACAATAGCACTTTAAACAGGATAGACATCTGTCTTTCTCTCTCCCAGCAGAAATGTAGAAGTGGGCCGTTCAGGGCTGGTACAGCACTTCCACAAGTCTCTTACTCTCCTGGACTGTTAATATCACTGCTTTTTTTTTTTGTTCTCCCGTCCTTACATAAGCCTTCATTCTTAAGTTGATCTCCTGGCCCAAGGCAGCTGCTGAAGCTCCAGCCATCAATCTGTAGTTCAGAAAACAAGACCAAGGAAAGGGAACAGAGCAAGGGAACATGTGACCGCCGAGTCCTGGTGGCCCCTTAGGTTACTGCAGCGTAAACCGTGCTTGCAGCTGTAGGTGAGCCTGTCGAGGGCCTGGTGGCAGAGCTGGGAGTGTGAACTCACGTCTCTCTGTTGTGTTGGTGACCACAGTGCTGCCCTGCCCCTTTTTGCCCTGAAAAGCTTAGCAGCAGCACAGTTGCCAGGGAGTCAGTGGTTTAGATGGGAGCCTAATGACTGCATCCCGGAGGAGGAGTGAGAACCGCGAAGCGCTCCGTATTTAGGCTGCACTGTGGCTGCTCGTGTCGGGTCGGGAGGCCTTGGTCCAGCCCTCCTCGCCCCCACACTCCACCACGCTGTGGCCCAGTGGTTGGGGAGCAGAAACGCAGGTGAAACCACAGCAAACAAGTCTGGTTCTCGTGCCTTCGTTGTGTTCTCTTTAAATTGGGGCCAGCTTTTTTAGAAACTTCGTCCTGCTGCATTTGCCAAAAATATGACCCGTGTTCATACCCTCGCCGTGCATTTCCCTGAGGGACCCAGTTCGGAAGAACCAAACGGGCCACATGCTGCATTCATAGCAGCTCACACAGCTGCCAGCAGCAGGACCTTGAGCCCCGGTGCAGCCATTCCGTGACGGGATCTGCTATCCGTTAGCAGGACGATGAGGGAGATGCTGTTGGTGTAACGTTGGTAGTATTTTTAAACAACGAGGACAGTTCAGCAAAGGATCCTGTTGTATATGCCCTGTCATTACAACTGAGCAGGCATAGAGCACGTGTGACGGCTGGAAAGGGAAACAGCAAAAGGAAAACATCGTGTCTCTAAGGGCTGGGATTATGAAAGAATTTTTTTATTTTCTTATTTTCACTTTTTTAAAGATTCATGTATCTCTTTGAGAGAGAGTGTGCGAGTGGCAGGGAGGGCAGATACAGGGGGAGAGAGAGAGTCTGAAGCAAACTCCATATTGAGCATGGAGCCTGGCGTGGGGCTCAGTCACATAACCCCGAGATCATGACCTGAGCCAAAACCAAGAGTTGGGTACTTAACCACCTGAGCCACCCAGGTATCCCTGGGTTTTCTTTAATGTGTGGTTTTCTTTAATGGCTTTTAACTAAATATACCCTTACCCTACAACCCAGCAGTCCTCTCTTCTTAGTGTATATGCAAAAGAAATGAGAATGCATCCAGAAAAAAAAAAAGGGTGCTAGAATATTTTTAGCATCTTGGTTTATGATAGCCCCAAACGAGAAACAACTTGGGGTTTTTGACCCAGAAGTCACAAGAACTTTCTGGGATGCTAGAGATGAAGATTTTGGTCAGGTAGAAGTCACAAGAACTTTCTGGGATGCTAGAGATGAAGATTTTGGTCAGGTAGTGGGTGTGCAGGTGTAAATAAATACAAAATTCACCAAGCCGTGGAGATTTGGGTGCATTTTCTAGTGTAATATAAATGTATGTTGTATCTTGAGGAAAAAGTGGGTTTTAGATGTACATACGTTCTCTCTTTTTCATCAGAAAAGATCTAAAGGTTTTATGCTGAGATTGGAATAAATTTCAGAGTAATGGATGTAATACAATTAAAAAAAAATTTTATCTATGTATTTTAGAGAAGGAGAGACTGGGAGGGAGGGGCTCTGGGAGAGGGAGAGAGAGTCCCAACCAGACTCTGCCTTGAGCACAGAGCCCGATGTAGCGTTCGGTCCCATGACGCCAAGATCATGACCTGAGTCGAAACCAGGAGTTGCATACTTAACTGGCTGCACCACCCAGGCTCCCCAGTCATTTAATTTTTATTTAATCCGTATCATCCCCTCCCCAGTGTTTAAATGGGTATCCATTACTGTTTTAATTCAGAGCAAGTCATTTTTATATAAAGGTGATGCAAGAGGTAGGACAACATGGAATTGTGTTGGGGCTTCCTTGTTGCCCGAAGGAGACATTTCTGGTTTGTGAGCTGTTTTGGCGTCCGTGAAAACCTCCCGGCCACGGGTCCGATAGCTCAGCTCCCAGCGCGCTCCTGCGTGGCTCAGGCAGGGGCGTGTCGAGCATTCCTCCTACCCATGAGCACCAGGCACTTGGTCTCTGAAGGAGTGAGGTGAGTCTGGGGCATTAATTAATGGAGTTTAAAAGGGAAGATAACAGTTACTCTTTTTTAAAAAAACTGAGTTGAAACACAGATACATCTCAGGTTAGCTTTCTATCGTAAGTTCTGAGCACCGGAGAAGTGGAGTAAGTGGAACAGGGAAGTCTCTCAGGAATGATTTCCATCCGGGATGTTTAGAAAGAAAGCCAGAGGGAGGAGGCGTCACGGCTGACGGTCACGGGGCAGATCCCGCAGGGCCGAGGCGTCCGGAGTTGGTACATGGCAGTGAGCTGTCACCTGACCTGTCCTCGGGCTGGCAGAGCCACTGTCCTGGGACCACCTGGGCTGGCGTGGGCCTGGGTTAGCCGACAGAGTTGCCGGGGCCCCGAAGGCCACCCAGGTGTGGGTGCCAGGTACTGTGTGCGCTGCCATCAGGAAGGAAGCTGCTGACCTCAGAGCCCCCACACAGGTTTCCTGCTCTCTGTGGAAGGCCTCCACCCCAGAGTGGCCCCGGGAGGCAGGAAGGCCGGGTCCCTGGCCACCCTGTGTTTCTGGGTCTTGCTCAGCTGTCTGGCTCTGCCGCTTGCGGGGCGGCTGCATTTACGTGAGATCCTGAGCACCTCTGGAACTGGGACCCCGGTCTGTGTACGACAGGCAGACCAAGGCCACAAGAACTCAGTGTCCTCGAATGACCAGGCCGCGCTCTGTGCATGGCTCCTCGAAGCTTCCAGGGGGCGAGGTGCTTCTGTTCGTCTGCCCTGGTTAGGGCAGGAGCAGAGCCGATGGGCGTCTGCCCGTGGGTCAGGTGGAGGCCTGGATGTCCTCCAGACCTGTACCCAAAGCCACGCCGCTGGGGCCATCCAGCCCCCGAGATGAGTGGCGTCAGGCAGGCTGTCGCGCCTCACAGCGGGGCTCTCTGAGGCCAGCCCCCAGCTCGGCCACTGGTAGCCACATGACCTGAGAGGAGAGCATAGTGAGTTTCTTTCTGGTTTACTGAGCGTCAGCAGGAATGAGCGCCTGCTGGATTTCTGGTCCGAGTCCCATGAGCTGATGTCTGGAACCACTTGGAACTGTGCTAGGATTGCGGCGTCTGGCTGGCTCTGTCGGTGAAGCGTCTGCCTTCGGCTCAGGTCACGATCTCATGGTGCTGGGATGATCGGTCCTTCCCTGCTCAGTGGGAAGCCTGCTTCTTCCTCTCCCTCTGCCCCGGCATGTGGGCTCTCTCACAAATAAATAAAATCTTTGAAAAAAAAATTTAAAAACCGCTGTGCCAGGAGGGTGGGCTCAGCGTGAGCTAGCAGCTGTCGCCGTCACCTCTGTGCATGTGGCGAGCACCCCGCCTCCCACATGCCACCTCATGGAGGTATCGTGCAGGTCCAGGCTTCCTCCAGCGCAGCCCTGGGGACCCGGCAGCGTGGGAGGGGCTTTGCCCACTGCCCGGTCCGTTCTCTTCCCCCAGAGGTTCTACGTGGCCTCGTCGCGGCAGCTGAAGCGCCTGGAGTCGGTGAGCCGCTCCCCGGTGTATTCCCACTTCAACGAGACCCTGCTGGGCGTCAGCGTCATCCGCGCCTTCGAGGAGCAGGAGCGCTTCATCCGCCAGAGCGACCTGAAGGTGGACGAGAACCAGAAGGCCTATTACCCAAGCATCGTGGCCAACAGGTGGGCATGCGTGGCCCCGCCGGGGCAGGTGCAGGCCTGAGCGCTCCGCCCTCGTTCCTAGGGAGGAGGATGTGAAGCCAGGCTCCGGCCCTCACGACTGGGTGGAAGGACAGGACGCGGTGACCCCTGAGAGCAACGGGAGCACTGCAGCTCCAAGCATTGAGTGAGGGCCGGGACCATGTTGTCCTGGAGTCAGGAAACACTGCCTGAACTACCCGTTCGCTGTTGTCCTGGTGATGTAAGATCGCCCGGGATGAGCAGACTCAGCTAATATTTTTGTGTCCTGATTCGCGGCCGAGGGGGGATCACCCCCCACTGCACCCCTGTGTGATGAGCATGGGAAGCCATTCCCCAGTCTTAGGTTGGCCCCCCTGAAATTGCCGTGCCCCGAAGATCATGAGGGGATGGATAACATCAATGGAAAAGATGGGACGGAAGTTTGCTCCTTGTTGACTAAATCAGAAAAGCGTCTGATCCCTAAAAGGGTCTCCCTCTCACTGATGTCCTCATACGTGTTTTGAGACGTGGTATAAAAGATTGTGGGAGGGGGTGCCAGCACCCTGGGAGCTTGCCATCCTAACCAGCCGTCAGCCCCGTCGTACACAGTATCACCCTGGAACGTGAGACTAGGAGACCGTGAGTTGTTGGAGACCCTCCCTTCCCTGCGGAATCCTTAGAGCGTGGGTCACTTCTGGCTCTGTCTTTGGGAGAAGCTACACCCCTGGGAAGATCAGTCATGTGAATCCGAAGGGCTGTATGTGACAAAAAGATCAACACCCCCATCTCTCCCTAAGGCGCTTCACGCCTTGAAATATTAATATTCCTAACGCCATGTGATATCTTAGAAGTTAGCTTTAAACCAGTAATATATCTGTTTACACTTCCAAAGGTGAAGTATTCCATTTTAACATGTCTAGAATGGGGATGATGTGGCTCTGGGAACATGAGAGCAACATTGAAAATAGTAGCTTTTCTCCCCCTCGCCCCTTTCCTACCAAGAGAAGGTTATTTTCAAGTAATCTCTGCAAGCACTGTGGGCCTCGGACCCACGACCCCAAGATCAAGAGTCACACACTCCCTGGATCTTGCTCGGTGACGTCACCGGCTGGGCACCCCCAAGGGACGGTTATTTTAAATCAGTGGTGCCTCTTAGAGTTGATGACTTCTTAGGAATTTAGGAATTTTCCCGGACATCATTTTAAAGATGGGTGTATATGGATATATTTTAAAGCTTCCAGTGAGAAAAAGTTGGTTCTCACCAGGGCAAGCTTCATTTTCCTGGGATGTCGGCTTCTAGAGAACTCTGGGGTTGTCGGACTAATGAGGAAGTAGCAAGGCCGTGTCCCTTTGGCCATCCTTCCCCTGTGAGCTTTTCTCGGGAACTCTCGGGGAATTACTACAGTTAGCAAAGTGACCCCCACCCCGCCTGCATGAACCAGAAACCGGAAACTCTGGAAAGCTGACTCCAGGTCTCTGTGTGTCTGTCTGTCTGTTCACCTGTGTGTCTGCGGGCAGGTGGCTGGCCGTGCGGCTGGAGTGTGTAGGCAACTGTATCGTCCTGTTCGCTTCCCTGTTCGCCGTGATCTCCAGGCACAGTCTCAGCGCGGGCTTGGTGGGCCTGTCTGTGTCGTACGCATTGCAGGTAAGGGGGGGGGGGTGCTCTCAGCCAGATTTTCGGATTTTCTTCTTGGGGGTCAGTCGTCGGATTCTTGGGCCTTTGCTTTGAATCCGGGCAGGAGCTGGGGGAGCCGCTGGAGGCCGAGCGGTGTTTGAGAAGCCCAGTGACCCAGTGGTGCTGGGGTGGAAGGGAGACATGTGGCCAGGATTCCCCTGAGTCAAGGAAAGCCCGTGGTGGCCTGCCAGGGTGTCTCCAGCTACAGGAAGAATGCTGTTCTGGCTGTGACTCGCCCTCCCATCACGGCTTTCGCTTGGGCACCCAAATTTGGATACGTGGTATTTTCCTTTTGCCATCTAGTTCAAAATATTTTCTGATGACCTTTCTGATGATTTGTATGGCCCAGGGCTTCTTTTGAAACGTGTTTCCTTACGAGGCACAGTGTAGCCCGTCCGGGTGATGGCAGTACGTGAGGTTCATGTTTTCTGGACCTATTTTACCTAGGGCGTTTTGTAATTCGTAATTACTTCCCAAAGATAATGCAACTCGTGCTCACTCTAGAAGCTCACCCACAGGTCACCACGTACTTGAACTGGCTGGTCCGCATGTCGTCCGAGATGGAGACCAACATCGTGGCGGTCGAGAGGCTGAAGGAGTATTCAGAGACTGAGAAGGAGGTAAAGGCAGCAGCCGGCCTGGCCTCTCCTGACCTCTTCGGTGTGACTTAACCCGGACCATCCGCAGAGCCATAGCTGGCGTGCCTTCGACAGGCAGCCTCTGTTCAACAAGAATCGTCTTCTGTTACTTGTCACGAATTTGTGTGGGGGGCTGCTGTTAGGGAAAATGACACACTTGTTTCCTCTTTGAAGTTTAAGAATTGAGTACCCAAGAGGTGATTCAGAGCGTGGAGAGTCACTCACCAGAGGCTCAGTACATGCATATTGTAAAAATGATGACGGTGGGAAGGAATTGACCTAAGTTTGGGGAACCCTGCACTTACTCAACCAAGGTCTGCATTTTATAGATGGAGCAAAGCATGGCCTAGGGAGGAAAAGTGGCTGACCTGAGGTCACATGTGGTCAGAACGGCTGGGAGTAGGACCCTGGTGTCCAGACTTCAGTGCCGCATTGTCCTCAGAAACTGCCTTTTTCTGCCTGCGATGGGAGTGATCATAACGATAGTGACAGTAATGCCTAGAGAGACACCTCTGCCCCCGCCACCACGTGTGATGAGTGACCCGTATTGTGCCCTCAGAGGGGCCTCAGGCCCTGAAGCACACATCTGACATGGAATAATTCACACAACCTTTCTGTAGCCTCATAGCTCCCATTCTGTCGTGACCCCATTTTACAGATGAGGAAACTGAGGCACAAGGTTAAGTTACTTGCCTGAAATTAAATGGCTGGTAAATGGCCAACTCAGAATTTGCTTTTCTGCCGTTGGCACACTGCCTCCCAAGAATGTGCCCCTTGGGAATGAGACCACGGCCCTGGATCAACTATCTTGAGGGATCTACGGAAGTGAGCGATGTCCTGTCATTAACACTCAAACAGGTGCGCCCAGTCCCCCTTCATCAGAGAGCATCATTCGGGATGGTGTGAGCGCCCCCTGAGGAAATAAGTATGTATTACACCAGAGGTTTTCCCACTCTACTGATTTTATTTTTTTACATTTTTAAGATATAATTCACATGCCATGCAGTGCATCATGTCAAGTTGAAATGAAGTTTATTTTTTAAAAAGTACCATGTTTTTATTTCTTTTGATTATTTTTATGTTTTTAGGATAAGAACATATTTGAAAAATATAAAAGAAAGTAAAGCTTATCCAGGGTCTTACCACTACTAAAAATATTTAATTTGTTTATATAGACTGTATGTTCCCAGTTAGAAAGTTCCATCCACTTCCTTTCAGTGCTCTCCATGTTCTTACAGCTTATTCCCTTCCTTTATATACTTAAATTTATAAAAGGGAAATATACTTGTAAAAAAAAACTTAATATAGCAAGTTTATGGGGGAGAAAGGATGAAAGCTCTCTTTCATCCTCTCTGTTCCTCATTTTCCCCGAAACTATCCCTGATCCTGGCCCCAAGGATATCCAGTTGTAGCGCTCAGGAAGTGTTGAATTAAACTAAGAAACGCTTAAGAAATAAGGGCTGTGTGACCCTGGGCAAGTTACCTACCCTCTCTGTGTCCATTTTCTCATGTGCAAGGACCCCACTCATGGGACTGTTGTGAGGATTAAATGAGGTCATGTGACAGTAATCTTTAAAAAGCATTAGCCATTGCTTTGTCCTCCAAATACAGGAGGCACCCAGAGTAAAACCTCTACCCTTATGCCAGTCAGAGAGGACCACTCCTTCATTGATTCAGTCCTCAAGTATTCATGGAGCCCCTGCTGTGTGCTGTGGCAGGTTAGGGGGGCTGGAGTGTGGCAGTGAACAGTGAACCAACCTGTCCGCATACGGTGGACAGGGGGCATGAACAACAGAACAAGCAAATAAAAGCACACCTCAAGTGCTAGGAGGTGCCACGTGGTCTGAAGGAGATCCGAGCAGGCTTGGGGATCGAGGGCACAGAGCCAGGGCGAGCTTGCATGGCCCGAGATCAGCATGTGAAGGAGCATGCCCCGAGGGGAGTTTGAGGAGGGTGCAGAGGCCCAGAAGCGGGGCACAGAGGTGCGTGGGGAGCAGAGTGAGCCGGGGAAGGGAGAGGAGGTCAGAGGGGATGGATGTGTCGCCGGCTCTCTTGTAGCCTTGAGACTCCTGAGGCAGACCTAAGAGTCCTTCCCCAACACCCCATTTTTTGCCACCCCCCCCCAGGCTCCCTGGCGAGTCCCGGAGATGACTCCACCCAGCACGTGGCCTCAGGTGGGCCGAGTGGAATTCCGAGACTATGGCCTGCGCTACCGAGAAAACCTGGACTTGGTTCTCAAGAACATCAACGTCACCATCGATGGAGGGGAAAAGGTGGGTGCGCCTTGTCCCCCTGACCGTTCACAGCAGGGCGTCGCTTGCAACCAGGCACATCGTTTCTGCGGTTTCTCACAGTCCAACTCCGTGGGGCTGGAGTGGCCTTTTCTGGCAGGGGCTTTGTGGAAGCAGAAGCTGCTGGAGTGCCCCAGCGGCATTGCATGCTGTCAGCAGAGAGCCAGATGAGGCCCGCGTGTAAGTCTTGAAGAAATCTGAATACGTTGCAAGTACTGAAGAATCTGGTATGTCTTAGATAAAGATCCATTTCCTGCCTCTTTTTTTTGAGTGAGTGAGCATGTGCACTGCTGGTGGGAGGAAGGGCAGAGGAAGAGTATTAAGTGGGTTGCAGGGCTCAGTCACATGACCCTGAGACCATGACCTGAGCTGAAAACAAGAATTGGATGCCTAACCGACTGAGCCACCCAGGCACCCCTAATTTCCTGCTTTTCCTGAAAGATCGAACATCTAGCAACATGGGGCTTATACTTCCTTCCTGGTTCTTTCTAGACAAGACGAGAACCTCCAGCTCACCCAGCCCCTCCCCGTCTCACTTAAGTGCCTACTTGGTCCCCATGGGCACTTGAGTTTGCTGCCTCTAGAACAGAAAGATGCCATTGTCACTACTAGGGCCGGCGTAGTGAACATGTGAAGGTGTCAGAATTCTGGAATATATCCCCAGTCCCAACTTGTTCCTGGAAGACATCCTTGCTCTGAGACCTTGAGACCCTCCTTAGGAATCAGACGAAGGGTCTTCCTGGCTGTCTGCCAGAGGACAAAGTTTCTTTAATCTTTGAACATACGTGTTCTTTTTTTAAAAGATTTTATTTATTTGACAGAGCTCACAAGTAGAGACGCTGGCAGAGAGAGAGGCGGAAGCAGGCTCCCTGCTGAGCAGAGAGGCCGATGCGGGGCTCAATCGCAGGACCCTGAGATCATGACCTGAGCGGAAGGCAGAGGCCCAACCCACTGAGCCACCCAGGCACCTCTGAACATATGTGTTTGCTAAATTGTTCCTACCCTGAGCCTCAGAATGTTCCGTTCCCATGAGAAATTTCTCTTAACTTACACCAAAGGGAAAAACAGAGCAGGTGGTGGTCTCGCCGAGGCTCTGTGGCTTACGTTCCATCACGAGACTCCGCTGTGTGACATTTCTGTTAGAGACTGGAGGGATCCTGCTTTTCAAGAGCCCCGACGAGGAGGGAGGAGGTGTAATTGGATGTTAGGAATGTTAGTCATTGGCCACTGAGCAGGCGCCCCATTTCCTGAAGAGAGGATGAGTGGGAACTGGGTCCTGTCCATGACCTCTTGTGGCTCCTGCAGCCGGGATGGAGGGAGGAGGTGTGCGGGGGCGTCGGCCTGAGTCTTTGAGATGCTGGACAGCTCAGCATGGGAAACTCATCATCAAAGGATTGAAAAACAGTATGGGGGAAATACCCGATGATTAACATTACCTAGAGTTGAAAATAATAGGGCTTTCTTGAAAATCCCTCTGCCAGAGCCCTGTCTCTTTGGGAGGTCTGTACTAACTTATCAAAAGAGCCAAATATTTTAATTTACAAAATGAGGTGGCGTAGAGAAGGAAGCCCTTCTTGACCCTTGGCTAACACAGCCCCTGAAGGAGCGCCCCTGGGAAGCTGCTGACCGGGAGAGCTGTGTGGTGGACATCGGGTTGACCAGAGGACTGAAATGCTTTAGGGCAGACATCTGAAATGTGGGCCCTGTGTGGGGAGCAGGTGAGGGGTAACCCCCAGACACCAGCATCCCCACCTCACCCTGGGCCCTTCCTGTCCCACAGGTTGGCATCGTGGGGCGGACGGGAGCCGGGAAGTCGTCCCTGACCCTGGGCTTGTTTCGGATCAGCGAGTCCGCTGAGGGGGAGATCTTTATCGACAACATCAACATTGCCAAGATCGGCCTGCACGATCTGCGCTTCAAGATCACCATCATCCCGCAGGTGGGGTCTGGGTGCAGCCAGGGATGGGGTGGGGGGCGGGGAGAGTGATATACTTATGTATTGGGGACAAACATAAATGTATTCCTACTTTATTATTTTCATTGTTCTCATTGGACGAGTACTGTTTCTTCACCATTGAGTCTCCCCTTAGCGTCTAAATCGCAGCAGGAATTAACCAGGCATTGTTCCTTCACTCCTGCTGGCTTCACTCAGGACAGGAATAAGTCTCTCAAGAGCCAGGCGAGAAATAGGAGTTTTCCACACTGATTTCTGTAGCTGTGATTCTCTCACGTGTTGCCTTGTCATGGTGTTTTCCCTAAAATCTTTCTGAGATTCTCCTTCGGAGGCGGGGAATGGGGAGGAATCCGCAGTCCTTTATGATTAGGAATTGCTATGCTGCTTCTCCCTGTCAGAAGATTCTGTGTATTGGAGACTCTGGGAAGTTTTGCCAAAAGAAATTTTATTTCACTTAACCCAGGATTTTCCAAACCTTCCCCCCACATTACTAACATCTCCGGAAATAGTGATTCCAAGGAACCCTGGAACCTCATCTTGAGCGATTCTGGCCAGAGCTGTTCACGTCGCGCCTGTTTGTGCCGGGTGCAGGCATCGTGACGTGAGCCTCACCTGCCGTCTGCTGTCTTCTCCCCGGACAGGACCCTGTTTTGTTCTCGGGTTCCCTCCGCATGAACCTGGACCCGTTCACCCAGTACTCGGATGAGGAAGTGTGGACGTCCCTGGAGCTGGCTCACCTGAAGGACTTCGTGTCCGCCCTTCCCGACAAGCTGAACCACGAGTGTGCGGAAGGCGGGGAGAACCTGAGGTAAGAAGCAGGGATGCGAGGCTCTGGCTGGGTCTCCTCAGCTCTGCCTCCATCGAGGTGTTGGAAGATTCTGTCCTTTTGCATCTGTGTCAGGCCTGGGTTTGAGCCACGGATGAGCCATTTTCTCTTCCCTTCTTGTTGCTTCAACTTTAGCATCTGTAAAGTGGGTTTCAGTCCAGGCTCATGGTATGGTGAGGTATAAAACCAGGATGGCCAGTGTGGTTCCTTTCATGCCGGGTTTAGTCGATGGAGTGTGACTGTTAGTTGTTCACCTATTGAAAAGCTGCTCTCTTAGTCAATAAATTTCTGAGCTCTCCGAGTCGCTACCCGTTGCCCTGGGCCTTCTCCCAGGATCCCCAGGATGTCCCCCATGACCAGCAACTGAAGTATCCCTGCCTGGTGGCGCAGGGAGCCCAAGTCGTGCTCCAGCATCCGCCGTGCCTCATCTGTCCCTGTGACAACCACCCACCAAACCTCAGATGTGTTCAACACTCAAGGCCTTTGCGGGGAGGGTCACTGCCGGGCGGCCCTGCGGTTCTCGGCTCACTCACAGGGCTGGGGGTCCGCTGGGGCAGATCGGGTCAGCTCCACACGTCCCTCATCCTCCAGCCGACCAGCCCAGGCGTGTGGTCACGGCAATAGCGGCGGCGCAGGAGTGAGCGGACCCCGGAGGGCAGTCCCTCTGTGAGCCTCCGCTGACCTCGTTTGCTGGCATCCCGTTGGCCAAAGAAAGACCCGTGGTTGAGTCCAGAGTCAGTGGGGAGGACCCTACAGAAAGCACAGATACGGGGCCGTTTGGTTACCCTTCACACCACCCGTGCTGAGCTGCTCCCCTCTGAGCCCTGTTCTGAATATGACGCTGAGCCCCACTTCAGCTCCACGGCGAGAACATCCCAAGCAGTCACTGACGTCTGCCAAGGGCACAGGCGTGGGGATCGGGGAGTAGCCGGGCTCTTCTGGCCTTGGCAGCACCTAGTGTCCCCTCTCTCTACTCCCAGCTCCTGCCTGGGCTTAGGGTCAGGAGTGGTTTTGACCCTCTGTCTCCTGCTCTTTTTCTCCCGGTCAAGCGTCGGGCAGCGCCAGCTTGTGTGCCTGGCCCGGGCTCTGCTGAGGAAGACCAAGATCCTCGTGTTGGACGAGGCCACGGCGGCCGTGGACCTCGAAACAGACAACCTCATTCAGTCGACCATCCGGACGCAGTTTGAAGACTGCACGGTGCTCACTATTGCACACCGGCTCAACACCATCATGGACTACACGAGGTGATGCTCTGGTCCCGCGATGTCCCCGTTCGTTCAGCACTGTCCTCTGTGGAGGGACAGCCCTCTCTTGCCCTTGGGTGTTTCTGACATCACTCCATCATGCATTCAGTCAACACACACGCGAGGGCCCGCCACATTCTCAGTCCAGTTCTGGGCACAATCCCCCGCGGGATTGTTGGGACTCAGCAAGGAAGTATCAGACAAGGAGCCTGCCTGAGCGACCTTCTAGGTCAGTCGGGGGCTGGGTGCAGAGACAGACAACAGACACGTGAACACACCAAAGCTAATGGTGCTGGGAACGAAGTAGAGAAAGTGAGAGAGCCTGTCTTGGCGTAAGCATCCCAGGGCTTTGACCAGGAGGGGTCAAGGATGGCAGCCAGTTGGAAGGCTACTGCAGCAGTCCTAACAGAAAGTGTGAAGGGCCTGACCCAGAGCAGGGATTTGTTGGGGTGGCTCTTGGGGGCATAAGGTGCTCACCCCTTCCTTTCCCCTCACGTCTGTGTCTGCTGCTCTTGCAGGGTCATCGTCCTGGACAAGGGAGAGATCCGGGAGTGTGGCCAGCCCTCCGACCTCCTGCAGCAGAGAGGTCTGTTCTACAGCATGGCCAAAGATGCTGGCCTGGTGTGAGCCCTGGAGCTGGTGCATCTGGTCAGAGCTGCAAGGCCGACACGCCAGCGTCCGGGGATGATGTACTGGGGCACCATCCTTGGCAACCCAGGCCTCCTCTGTACTGAAACCAAAAAGAAGGAAAACAAACAAGCAAACCCCCAAACCAAAACACACAAAGCAGCCAGCGTCTGGCCCCCGAGTTGGAATTGGCCGTGAAGAAGTAGGAGAGACAGAGAGATGCAGCCCACCCAGAACCCTCCCACCCCTGCCTCCATTGCCCTGCAAGGTGCACAGATGTTCACAGGGAATGCATGTTTGTGCTCTTGGTGCTCAGCGGGGAGGTTTCGGCAGCCAGGCTGCTCGAGAAAGTGGTTTCATAAAATACGCTAGTGACCAAATCCAGCCAACTGCCTCAGGGCTCTCCAGCCAAAGTCAACGGGTTCTGTCTTTGAGAAGCTCCCCAGCCCCCCGACGGCTGTCCCCGGCACCCCCCAGAGTGCTTGGTCTCTTTAGGGCTGCAGGTAGGAGGTGAGGGGCCATCCATTGAGGGCCAAGCACACTCTTCTTTCCAACCATGTGGTCTTCCAGGCGCTCAGACGCTGGGACCGCACGTCTCAGCCCTACTCCCTCGGGACTCGCCTCCCAGGCCGAGGGCAGGCAGCCTCCATGTCTACGGACTTCTCACTGACAGGACTTGGTAGCACTTCTGGGCCGTCCAGACCCAGGGCTCATCTCAGTACCGGCTCCCCAGCCTGGTCGTTCATCTCCTCATCCACGCCAGTCTCCTCGCTTTCCTCCTTCCTCCCTGTCCCCGTGGCTAGGAAGGCTTCACTGCTCTAGTCCCCAAGAGAGAAGATCTGCCGATGGTAATGAAACGGTCAAGGCCAAGAGCGCTAGGTACCTGCCAGGTGGGACCGGTCGGGGCTGAAAAGAGCCCCGTTGAGTCTCCTCCGTGTGGTTAGATTTTTTTGTTTTTTTCCTCGCTGTTGGCATCTGGGTGGCTTGAAGGATGGCAGTGTGGAGAGCTTGACGTTTCGTGACTGAGTCTCTTCCAGGACAAGAAAAGGACCCATTCACGAGTATCAGTGATTGCTTTTCCTTTTTTTTTTTTTTGGCTTTTTTGGTTTTTTGGCTTTAAGTGCTGCTCCAAGGGGAAAAACAGTTTCAAGACTTTAATTTCTTGGGAAGAGGTGCT
Organism: Meles meles; assembly: GCF_922984935.1. Classification (NCBI taxonomy): domain Eukaryota; kingdom Metazoa; phylum Chordata; class Mammalia; order Carnivora; family Mustelidae; genus Meles; species Meles meles. Next base: position 31,740,330 of record NC_060086.1, on the reverse strand, counting down.
GGTTGAGGAGCAGCGTTCCCAGGGAGTAGCTACAGCAGCCGGCAGGTGACGGGTGGTCCATGTGTTCCAGGAGGAAAACGGAGAAGCAGAGTCCTTCGCGGTTTCTCAGACCAGAGCGAGACCCAAAACGCAGAGGAAGGTCACTGCTGCTCCGAGATTCATACTCGCTATGAATTACATTGCTGACTTCATACCCAGAGAAGCACCTTCCTTCTTTTAGGTGGAATATATATTTATTTTTTTGTAAGTTATACCATTCTTTCACATTAGATAAACCAAGTTTTTCTTGGGGATCTTTTTCTAATGACTTACACTGGAAACATGAACATTTGCAATAATTTACAGTAAAAAAAAATATTTTGTTTCTTACTGAACAATTGTTCTGCTTTCTTTGGGGCGTTAACAGAGTGTTCTGCCATGTCCTTCAGGGTCACGATGGGGCAACCCTCTTGCCTGCTTCTGTTCTTTCTCTTTGGCAAACCCGTTGTCTCCAGTGGGAGCCCTTGTTTGGGAACGGGACCTGAGAGGTGAAGAAGCAGGCGGGGTTTAGTGGGGAGTCGGTCTGGCCCAGTGGACAGAACCTGGGCTCAAACCCTGCCCTTGCGGTTTGCTGTGTGACCTCGCATATGTCACTGGACATCGGTGCCCCCGCTAGGTGTGTTAATAGGCCTGATCGTACCTGCCCCGCGGGATTGTTGTGGCGATGAGCAATGGCATGTTGGTGGCACACACGACCTTAGTCATGTAAGACACAAGCCAGGCAAAAGTCCCACGTGGCCAAAATTATCCGAGAAAATCCCTTTGTGTTAGCTAGGCCAGGCTATGCTGTGAGAGCAAATTAGTGCTGAACTCTTGGGAAATGGAACATCAGGGTAATTTCTCACTCGTGCATTCTTTGATGAGCATCAGATGCTTCTCTTGGTTCCCTGTCTTCCCTGCAGCGACAGAGAGACCTAGGCTATTACGGTCTTAGAGCATCACCTCCCAAGGGCCAGCTTCTGGAGATCGGCACTGCAGGGCAGGGGAAAGCGGGCACAGGATGACGCATCTGTGTTCTTTATGCCCCAAACCAGAAGCGACACAAGTCTGTTCCACTCAGCCCATGGGCCAGAGTTAGTCACATGGTCCTAGCCCCAGCGCAAAGGAAGCTGGGATATGCAGGGGTGCGTAAGGAAGAGCAGTACCTCCCCCTGTGATCGTTCCGTGGTTTCTGAGTTGTGGCTTGCAGGGAAGTTAGGCTGGCGTGTTTGGTGTCTTCAGTTTGGAGAACCGGCTGTGTTTGGGGAGCAAGCCTGGGCTGTGCCCTGAAACCAGGCCCTGAGTAATGGCGCAGAGTGGGCATCCTGGCCCTGCCAAATTGCCTTCCAACAGTGCTTTGTGTTGCCTGGAGCGTGAACGTGCTAAGCAGAGAGGAGCCCATCAGCTTATTCCCAAGAAGGGAAGTATTTGGACGTGCCAAGTGGGGGGTCAGTTTTAGAGGTGGGGTGCCAGGTCAGGTCCTAACCAGGTGTCCCAAGTGTGCAACCTGGTAAGTTCCTGTGGGTGTGCGCTGTGGGGTGACCGGTCCTTAGGAGGCTCGCAGGCCTGGGTTCAATCTCTCGCTGCTTCCTCAAGAGGCCACATGCAGCCTTAGTCCGGAGGGGGTGGCGTCAAAAGCCCTGAGGCTGGGGCAGGGGTGCCTGCTCCCCTGCTCGTCCAGGTAAGTGTGTCCGCGCTGTGCAAGGAGCAAGGGGGACCTCTCCTGTGTGCCAGGCCCTAGGCTTGGTGCTTAGCCTTGCTCCCGTGGGAGGGGGTCCCCAGGCCAGAGGGGAGCAGGGACCTGGAGTGATGCTTCCCATGTGGGTCCTGCAGCACCTTCTAGCAAAGCACTCAGAATCTGACCACTTCTCGGTCCTCTGGTGGCTGCCATGTGGGTCCCTCCTTCGTGCCCCTGTGACGGCCACCTCGGCGATTTCCCTGCTGCCCTGGCCACCACCTACTCTCCTCCCCCAATGTATAGTCTGTTCTCCACCCAGCAACATCTTGTGCCTTCAAAAATTCCTCCATCCCAACCCTCCAGTGGTCCCCATCTCTGGCAGCAGCCAGCTACCCTCCACAACCTGGCTTCCCGTGACCTCTGTCCTGAACTCCCCTCCAGCCACCTCGCAGGCCCCTCCAGCCACAAAGCCCCTCTGCCACCCTTCCAGCATGCAGGGCACTGTCCCGCCCTCAGGTCTTCCCTCTTCCTCAGACATCAGCATGGCTGGTCGCTCCCCCATGTCTTTCACAGTGGCAGCTCACGGAGAGCAAGGCTCTGATCGGTTTACTCCTTAATGAATGCCCTCCCCGAGCACATCACTCAAGGCTGGCGACAGATTCTCCAATACAAGACTGAGTGAGCTCTCTGTGCTGGGCCCTGGGCCCTGTGCGACACCATCAGGGCCTCTAGAACGTGCCTTTCAGGAGCTGCAGTTTCTTCATTGGTACAGCCGGGATCATTGTGTCTGCCTGGCCAGGTAGGTGCAAGGAAGGAAGCCGATCCAGGTAAAGCACCCAGCGCCACGCCTGGCCCTCAGGACCCCATCCTACGTGGTGATGCCTTTCATTCATTTGTCCACCTATCCATCCATCAGTCTGTCTGTCCGTCCACGCATCCATTCATCCCTGCAGTCGTCCTTTATCGAACACTCCCACATGCTATGCGCCGTGCCGGGTGCTGGGAGTCACAGTGAACGCATGGGAACAAATCCCTTGTCTCAAGAAGGGAAAAGAGCCCATTCCTTCCCTTCCTGGGGGAGATGCCCGAGTGGAATTCAGCTGTCAGCGAGCTGATGTTCCAGAGCTGAGGTGTGCGTGCGGTAGGTTAGGATGTGGGCTCTAGAAGCAGTCAGCCCAGGTTCAGATCCCTGCTTACACTCGGTGTGCATTTTCTTGTCTGTAAAAGGGGTCTCATGAAAGTATCCTAGTCGGCTGATCACCACGGTGCCTTCCTTCCCCCGTTTTAGGGATTTCCTGAAAGCCTATGGTGGGCATCGGGGCAGGGCTTGGTGAGCGTTTGCTGTGATGCGAGGGGACACAGGAGGGTAAAGGGCCGACCGAGCCGGGCACTGAGCCCAGGTCTGAACGTGGCTCTCCCTGCAGGTGTTGCCCCCTGAGCCCGTGGCACGGTGTCTGGGGAGCCGTGCTGTGCGCTCCTTGGCACCCTCCTTGGTGCTGCTCCCATGACACTCCACTCTGTCCCTGAGAGAGGCCCTGGTGGCCTTCGAATGACCCTGAGTGTGTTGGCCAAACACACAGCGGCTACCACTTTGGCCTGTGGTCACCCTGCCTGGATGTCAGGGGCCCTGCTCCAAGCAAAGTACTACATCTTGTTCCCTCCTGTCCTTCCACACTGGGCACGCACCCCCACACGATGCCTTGGGCTATAAATAGACCCAGGACAGACCTCCTCCCAACCCCAGCCACTCACCAACTGGGTGGCCTTGGCAGGTCCTGAGAACTCTCTGGGCCTCATTTCCCACGTTGCCAAAACAGAGTTGGTAGATACTAGCCATGGTGGGGCCGGCCCTCTGGAGGCAGGACTGGGGGCAGGAAAGGGATGCAGCCCTCTGACCCTACTTGGCAGGCGTCCGAATGAGCCGCTGGCCACACCTTGGCAGAGGAACATAGAAGCTGCCATTTGATCTAGATTTCATTTCTTCTGGGCTGAAAACCCTACCCTGGCTGGACCAGCAGAAAGTCCCTGTGACTTGGCTGGGACAGGGTGGTGGGGGGCGTCCACAGGTCCTTCCAGATGCACCCACAACAGCTGCTGTCTGTGTATCTGGATGACTGCTGGGCTGGGTGAGCCCGGTGCCTCTCAGCTGTGTGGCTGATCCCCCAGGGGACACCTGGCAGCGTCTGGAGTTCTCCATCACACCCGGAAGGGACAGTGCTTTGGCATCGAGTGACGAGAGGCCAGGGATGGTGCTGAATGTCCCACAGCGCACGACCCAGAATTACCAGCCCCACGTCAATAGCGATCGGTTAAAAAAAATCCTGGCATGAGTCCCTGCGTGGCTCAGTGGGTTAAAGCCTCTGCCTTCGGCTCAGGTCATGATTCCAGGGTCCTGGGATCGAGCCCCACATCGGGCTCTCTGCTCAGCAGGGAGCCTGCTTCCTTCTCTCTCTCTCTGCCTACTTGTGATCTCTGTCAAATAAATAAATAAAATCTTAAAAAAAAAAAAAAAATCCTGGCGTGTACGGCCTCTGCCCCACCGAGGACCCGAGGAGGGCCTCCAACAGAACAGCGCCAACACAAACGGTGAACGTTGACTGAGCCCCTGCTTTGGGCCCAGCTCAACTCGGGGCACTTCCCCGTGCTAACTTTATCCCCGCAGCAACGTCATGAGGTCACGGAAGAACCCCGGGCTGCCAGAGAGCATCTGAGGCGCAGACCCATTTCTCATGCCGCCCTTCACCTCTGTGTGTCTGTGTGACCTCAGGCTTGGCTGTCTTAGACTCTGTCCCTCTTGCCCCGCACACCTGCCACCAGTTTTAGCCACGCTGTATTAGGTTCCCAACTGCTGAAGGAAACAGGCCCAAGCCCCATGGTGCGTGGTGCTGGTCCTTGCCCTGGACGGAAGCAAGCCTGGCCCATCTCCGCCGTGGACCTTGGGCTTCCAACGGTCTCCCGCAGACACTCTGGTTGGTCCCCCTGCTGCGGGCCTCCCCCGACCCCGCCACCCTGCCTCACCCCAAAAGCTGGAATTTGGTCTCTCACACACATGAAAGGTGTACCCTGAGCAAATTCTCTCCGTGGGGGGCCCCAGAGTCCCTGGCTCTGCCAGTCTTGTTTTTGGCACAGAATGTGCTGGTGCTGGGGGCAATGGCCTGTGTGTTGGTTCAGACAAGACGCTTCTTGGGGTTCATCTACAAGGGGGGAGGAACCGCAGCAGGAGGTGTGGAGTTTTTTGGAATCCTACGGGGAGCTTTAAAAATACATAACAGAATGGAAAGAGCATCACCGCATGATTGCGGCCGGCAGGAAGGCGGACGTGATCATGATATGGCGGCCAGAGCGGTCCTGGTGGTACTGGACAGGTTCACCAGCCCGACCGGCGGTGGCAAGGCCGGAGCCTGCACAGAAACACGCGTGGCATGCACAGACGTGCCACACGTGCACAAATACAAGTAAAAGTGGGAAAATCTGACCAGAATCAGCCAATGGTACCAATGTCCATATTTTGGTTAGGATGTTGTACTGTTTTCCAAGATGATGTTATTCAGGGAAACAGAGGAAAGCTACCCGGGAACTTTCTGGATTACTTCTTACAATGGCTTGTCCATCCACAACCATCTCAAAGTAAAGGAGGTCATTTGTAAAAAAAAAAAAAAAAAAAAAGTACATCCCCAGTCCAGGGGATGGTGATTTCCAGCGTCTGGCGGGGAGCCCCGGCATGGGTGGGTTTTTGAGTCTCTCAGGTGAGGCGCCCAGGCAGCCAGAGTGGAGAGCCACGGGGCCACTTCAGCTCCGGGGTGGGTGGGGCCAGATGAGCCCTGATCAGACCGACCTGGGCGTTGCTGTGTCCTCCTGGGTCTGTGACAACTGTTTGCTTTCTCTGCTGTTTTCCTCCCAGAGAGCAGAAGGGTCTAGACCCAACCCCGCGGTGCTGCTGATGGCCCCGGGTCACGTGTACCCCCAGGGCACGGCAGTCTCTCTGGCAGGTACGTTGAGGCGAGGGTTGAGGGCTCAGATCAGGCCCGATTCCTGCGCCAGCCTGTAAAACAGGCCCTGCTGGGCCAGCAGCTGGGTCGGGCTGCCGCTCTCCGCCAGCCGCCCCTTGTCCATGACCAGCACCCTGCAGGGGTAGAGAGAAACGAGCCACTCTCACCAGCCCAGTCAGCCCTGGGCACTCTGACGCCGAAAGCCCAGCGTGTCTGCCCGGGTAGAGTCTGGCCCTCCCTGCGTTTTCCTGACACCGACAAGCAGGGTGGAAGCCTTTGCCGGGCCGGAGTCCTCGCGTCCTCCCTCCCCTTCCCTCCTGGCATCAGTTGCGCCTCCTGTAGCGTGCACACTCGCTAATCCATCCCAGTGCCCCTCCAGCTCTGAACCCCGCTGCCTGCCGCTGCCGCTGCGGGGGTGGCGGGGGCTGGGGGCGGGAGAGGGCAGCTTACCTGGCGCAGTCCATCACAGAGCGTAGGCGGTGAGCGATGAGCAGCACCGTGCACTGGGCGAACCAGCTGCCGAGGGCCGCCTGCATCTGCTGCTCCGTGCCCGGGTCCACAGCGGCCGTGGCCTCATCCAGAATGAGGATCTGGGTTTTCCGGAGAAGGGCCCGTGCCAGACACAGGAGCTGCTTCTGGCCCACACTGGGAAAGAGTGGGAGGGTCAGGCCGGACACTGGTGTGCCTGCACGTCAGGATCGGCGGGGTCTGCCCACAGATGGGGTTCCCATCTATGCACGTCTGTGTGTGCGGTCGGTCTCCGGTCCACAGAGATGGGAGGGATCCCCGTCCTGCCATGTTTGAGCGTGGTGAGCTGAGGCGAGACATTCAAACCCCGGTGCCTCAGTTTCCCCAGCAGTGAAGTGACTATTTCTATTTGTACCCTGGGGTCTTCAGCCTGTGCCGGACCCACAAGCAAGTGCCGGTGCCTGTGTGGGGTTACTTCTCACAATGACCTCCAAGGTGGTTACTATATTAATGAGTCATATGACTAATGAGGGTTTAAGGACAACTTAAGGCCCATAGAAGTGCTCAGCAGTGTGCTTGCCACAGAGAAGGCCCTTGGTGCCTGCGGGCTTCTCCTCCTCTAGTTACCAACAGGGAAGTTGCAGCTCAAGGTCACGCGGACTGTGAGACCCCTGACCCTCGAGACCCAAGGGTGTCCCCCAGTGCTTTGCTGCTTCTCATTATGGAGCCTTCCAGCAGTGTCTCTGGGGGACCCCAGGCAAGCCTCAGGCCTCCTGTGCCAATTCTGTAAAATGGGTTGCTTATTTCTTTTAATTTTTTAAAAAGGATTTCTTTATTTAATTGACAGAAAGCCAGCGAGAGAGGAAACACAAGCAGGGGAAGTGGGAGAAGGAGAAGCAGGCTTCCCACCGAGCAGGGAGCCCAACACAGGGCCAGACCCCAGGCCCCACGGATCATGACCTGAGCCGAAGGCAGATGCTCCACAATTGAGCCACCCAGGTGCCCCCGCAAAATGGGTGAGTGCCTCTCTGAGGACTGTAGGGAGGAATTATGTTCCCTATATCTAAGCACTGTTTCAACAACTTGACTCATAGAACTCCACCAGCTTACAGGAAGGAGATACTAACTGTAATTCCCATTTTACAGATAAGAAAGGTGAGGCCCAGAAGATTAACTTGCCCAGGGCCCCAGAGCTGCTAACTGGGGCCGGCTGGATTTGGAGACTGTCTAAACACGTAGGCACGAAGCTACACCACTTCCTTGGTGTCTGGAGACATTACCACCCCTAGTCCCTTACCCTAACACCAGTGGGGGCAGATGGGCTTCAGGATCCAGAACCTCTTAGTTTTTCCCCTCCAAATTTTATTTATTTGAGAGCAAGAGAGTAAGGGGGGTGGGGCAGAGAGAGAGAAAGAATCTCAAGCAGATACTTTGCTGGGCACAGAACCCTATGCAGGGCTCGATTTCACCCTGAGATCATGACCGGAGCCAAAATCAAGAGTCTGACGCTTAACCGACTGAGCCACCCAGGTGCCCCCAGAGTATCTTGGTTTTGAAAAAAGCACACACCCATATGCCTAACGACAGCATTATTTATAATAGCCAAAAGGTGAAACCAACCCAAGTATCCATCAGTGAATGAATGGATAAGAAAAACGCGGTCTGTCTCTACAGTGGAACATCATTCAGTCTTAAAAGGGAGGGAAGTTCTGATACCTGCTACAACGTGGAGAACACTGTTCTGAGCAAAATAAGCCAGCCACTTAACTGAGGTACCCAGAGTAGACATGTTCCTAGAAACGAAGCAGCATGGTGGCTGCCAGGTGCTGAGGGCTGGGGAAAACAGAGAATTGCTTCTTTAATGGGTATAGGGCTTCAGTTTTGCGAGATGACAGAGTTCTGGAAATGGGTTGCACACTGGAGGGGATGTACTCATACATTAAAAGGTGGTAAAGATGCAAAATCGTATGTGTATTTTACCACAATTAAAACTTCTTTAAAAAGGCATAGGCCAGGGCCTCTTGATTTGGGCTCAGGTCATGATCTCAGGATCCTGAGCTTGAGCCCCATGTCGGGCTCTGCACTGGGCGTGGGGCCTGCTTGAGATTCTCTCTCTCCCTCTCCCTCTGTCTCTCCCATCCCCACTTGCACGCAATCTCTCTCTCAAAAAAAAAAAAAAAAAGAAAGAAAGAAAGAAAAAGCATCTACCATATGTTTACTCAATACCCCAGTGCGCATGGGGTTAGCCCCAATATCAAACGCATTACGTTTGCAGCCGAAGAAATACTGAGTGAGATAAAGAAAGACCGTTAAGTGGGTAAAGGTTGGGTTTTGTCCCCAAATACACGTAGGAACTGAATTTAGGGAAAAGAAACTGGCTACTCAGAGACTGTTGGCGTCTGGGATTGCTGATGAGTGAAGGGATTCGTGCTGTGAGGACTGACCGGGGCGGGTAGTCTCACGGGGGAGGCGGATTGCCAGGGCATATCATCCCGGGCTGAGGAGGTGGGGGGGGGTCTTGGCCACACCTGCTGCTCCCCCTAGCTCCTCCCAGGTCCTGGGGGTGCAGGACAAGCCTACCTCAGGTTGTGACCTTGCTCGGCACACTCATACTGCAGCTGGCCCGGGAGGCTGGCCACCACGGCTCTGAGCTGCACCGTCTCCAAGGCCTCCCAGATGGCTTCATCTGTGTGCTCACTCAGCACGTCCAGGTTCGTCCGCAGAGAGCCGGGGAACAGGGTGGAGTCCTGGCCAGAAGGAGCAGTGACTCAGAGTGGGGCCCGGCCGTGCCTCTCGCCTCTGCCCACCCCGTTCCCCCAGACCTCACCTGGGGGATGACTGTGATCCTGGACCGCAGCGTGTGCAGTCCCACGTGGGCAATGGAGACCCCGTCGATCCAGATCCCCCCCTCGGCTGCCTCCAGGAGCCGCAGGAGGCCCCCGGCCAGGGAGGACTTCCCGGCGCCTGTCCTGCCAACAATGCCCACCTGTGGGGGGAGGGGAAGCAAGGCTCATTCTGACCAGGCCTGGCCAGAGGAAGACAGACCACGGGCTGAAGGGTCCCCGAGCATCTCTGCAAGGTGTTTCCCTCGCACCCAAGATCCATCCGTCTATCCAACATCCTTTGAACACCCGTCCTTCCATCTGTCCCTCTGTCCTCTCATCTGATTACCTTCCCATGTACCCATCCCATTCTATCCAACCTTTCTGGACATCATTACCTTCCCCTCATCTCTCCCATCTTTCCCGGTTTACCCCCACCCTTCCGTTTCTCCCTCCTTCTACCCTCATCCTTCCGTCCCCATCTCAACCTGTATCTATCCCGTCCTTCATCCATTCTCCCTCCCAGCCCAGACAGAGCTCATCCATTCATCCATCTGCCCATCATTGTATCCGCCTCCTCCCATCCTTCCTCAGTATTCTCTGTTGCATTTTCAAACATCTGACACTCGGTGGAGGTTCGGCACCATTTGTTTAAGAAGCGAATGACAGGGGTGCCTGGGTGGCTCAGTGGGTTAAGCCTCTGCCTTCGGCTCAGGTCATGATCTCAGGGTCCTGGAATCGAGCCCCGTATCGGGCTCTCTGCTCAGCGGGGAGCCTGCTTCCTTCTCTCTCTCTGTCTGCCTCTCTGCCTACTTGTGATCTCTGTCTCTCTGTCAAATAAATAAATAAAATCTTAAAATATTTAAAAAAAAAAGAAGTGAATGACACATGTCACCCATCATGGGACAGGCCCTGTTCTAGCCACCAGGAATAGAGAAAATAGGGCGTCCTTGCTCCAAAGAGCTCCTTGTGTGGTCTGGGAGACAGTACAACTGAGTACACTTCATTTGAATACAGTGGGATGAACAAACCCCCTCTATAATCAGACTCTGGGCCTGAAGCTGCCTGGGATGGGGGGTTAACAGGGTAACCAGGGAAGGGTTCATGGTGGAAGGATTCTTGAGTGGCATTTTGAGGGACGAAACGAGTAGGAGTTTGGGGAGGGGGAAGATTCCTGGTCAACCACATTAAGTGCTAGACTGTCGACTCCCTGAGGGCAGCACCTGGTGCCCAACTGGCCTGCTAAGGCAGCTGACCCACCGCGTTGGCTAAGTCCCAGCAGGGCAATGCACGGAGACTTGGGCCCAGCCTTGAATGCCAAGCTCAGGAGTTAGGGCTTTTCTCTAAGGGAAGGTGGGAGCAGGCAGCAGGTCTCAAGCAGGGGAATGACATAGCCAAATAAAGATCATGGAAAACAGACTAGAGGGACTGAAATGGGAGGCTGGGGGCCCAGGGGCCTGGAGCCATCCGGGGGGAGGCAGGAAGGAAGTGCAACTGGGTGGGGAGTCCATGGGACTAAGCACCTGTAAAATGGGGCAATCCTAGCACTTCTGCATAGGGCTGTCACAGTAAAACTGCAAATGGCGATAAAACCATTGTTAAACCTTTCTGCAGTATTGGCGATGTCCCAGGTCCTGTCCAGACAGTCTCCAGGCATTAACTCAGTTAAACTTCACAACAGCTCTAGATAGAGACTATGATTTCCATTTTACAGATGGAAAAACTGAGACCAAGACATGAAGCGACTTGCCCAAGGTCAGCCATGGCAAAGCCAGGAACTGAGGGCAGGCAAACTAGATAAGGCATGTGGAGCATTCAGCCCCCTGCCCCAGCACATAGTAGGTGTTCAACCAATGTCATAGGCAAAAAGAAAGGAGGGAGTTGGGGAGATGCCTCTTGGCTGGGACACCAAGGTGGGTGGGTGGTGCATTCCACCAAGATGGCGGCAGGTTTGGGCGAGAGTGTAAGTTCAGTTAGGGGGTGACGGACCCATAGATAAGGGGAGCTGAAGCGGGATGCGGGGGAGGCAGTGCTCGCCCTGGGCCTGGCCTCCATGAGGAGGAGGATGTGGGAGAGCTGCTCACCTTCTCTCCAGCGTGGATCTTGAAGGACACACCCCGGACAGCCAGCGGGAGCTCAGGATGGTATCTCAGCCCAAAGTTCCGGAACTCGATCTCCCCGCCATGAGGCCAGGGGGACCGGGCGGCACAGGTGGGCAGCCTCCAGGGCGCCTGGGGCAGGAGGGGACACAGGATCAGAGGAGCCTCTCTCTGAGGTGTCTCATGAAGTGGCCCACCTCTCTGAGGTTCAGTTTCCCCTTCTGCAAAATGGGTACATTTACTCTCTTTTATAGGTTGTAGGGGATACGGAACACAGCAGAGCTAAAAACACATAGTATCTGGGATTATACAAATAATGCTGGCACTGGCTATTATTATTAGCCACTATTAACTGTCAGATGGTATCCTCTCTTCCTCTAGAAGGGGTAGACACTCCCCTTCGTCTTCAGGAGGAGGGCGAGATTGTGCAGTAGTAGCAGCAGCTGCTGGCTCGTCCTGGGACCCTGACAGGGCCCCCCACCCCCTGGAGGTGTCAGCAGGCCCCTAAGAGCAGTGGGCCCATATGGAGTGGCTGCAGCGTGCCTGGCCCACAGTCCTTCCCTGTGGGGTCTCCCACGCCCCTCCCGGCATGCCAGCCGGGATCCGGAGTGGATCCTGTGTTACTCTAAATTCGCTGGGAAGCCTCTGTGTTGTTGCTAGCACGATGCTGTTACTGCGCTGTCCCACAGCTGTTCCTTATGGTCCCCTGTCACCCAGAATGACCAGCTTTGCCCAAGTGAAGAAGCACAGGAACCAGGATCTGTCCCAGCCCCGGTCCCTCTGCTCTTAAGCATTCCTGCCGCGCTGGCTGCACCTCTAGCCTTCGGTGCTCAGGGCTGTCATGCCTGGAGTGGATCTAGATCCAGGCCCACACCCCCGTCCCCCGTCCTCCACCATCACCTCCTTGGGCGTCCGGTCATAGTCCTTCATCCTCTCCACCGACACGATGCTGCTCTCCAGGTCCGCCCAGCTGCGAACAGCCCACTGTAGCGTCTGGGTCATCTGGTGGGAGAAGACACCTCAGGCCGGCTTCAGTGAGGCCACCCTGCAGGCTTGCCCCAGCCCCTGCCCCGAAGACAGTCCCCCAGGTCCTGGGTCAGACAAGGGGATGGGGTTTGACTGCGGCCAGCAGGACCCCCCTCTTCAGTAGAACTGTGGTATGCAGAGTAGAAAGGAGCTTGTCCAACCCATCTGACGCAGGTGGGGAGACAGGACCGGAGAGAGTGCGTGGCCCTCCCAAGGACACACAGCAGGACCTGGGCTCACTGACTTGCGTTCTGAGAGGTTTCTAGCCCCTGATTTGCCATCATTTTGCCTCGTTGTAAAATGAGGGTAGTAAGAATATCCCTGCTGGGCTTGTGGGCGGAGTTAAATGAGTTAATATTTGTCAAGCTGTTAGAACAATGCTTCATTCATAAAGAATGCTACTTAGATTTATATTTTTTTCCTTCACAGATAAGATCTGACATTAAATATTGTTATTAATAGTTAACAAAATTTAGCGAGGTTCTACGTATATATATATATATATATACCTTCTCTCTATATACCTTATCTGAACTAGTCTTTACAAGGTATGAAGAGATGATTGCCCCATTTTTCAGATGAGCACACTGAGGCTCTGTGAGGGGAGACTCTGGCCCAAGGTCCAGGACGGTTCCCCAGCTGTATTTTCCTCACGGGTTGGCACTCTGTTCCTTGAAGGTCCCACTGGCAGGGATCTGTTGGTCTTGGGTGTTGGGAGTACCTGGAGGGCGGCGGACACGGAGAAGCCCACGAGGCCGGCGCTGAGGTGTGCCTTGCTGAGCACGGCACACGTGGCGGCGGCCAACACCAGCACATTCCCCAGCAGCTCCAGGTTGACAACCAGCCACCTGCGAGGGGAGGCAGGGAAGAGCCGGCTCAGCGGGGGGCCCTCTCTGCAGGACTCGCTTCTCTGGGCACAGGGCCTCGTCATCGCACCAGCTTGAGTCCCACGGGGTCCCCAGCCGTGGTCCCCTGCACACCCCGGGCCCCACCCAAGCTCGGTGGGGGTGGTGGTGGTGGATGACCTCCTGTCTCTCCTGTGCCCCGCCCAGAGCCTGGCACACCGGAGGTGCTCGAGTCGAGTGTTGCCATGGGGCCAACCTTCTGTCCCTGGGGTGGGCCTGGCCGTATCCCTTCCGTGTGCTCCCCCTGCCTGAACCCAGCCCCCCTTTTATCTTTGTGCCCACGTTGGCTTGAACGTTGCCTGCAGTCGTTCTCCTGGCCTGTTCCTCTCCTTTCTCTCTCACATGTAACTGATAACTTCGTAGCAGTTACCACCCTTTATAAGAAAACTATTTACTCAGCCCTTGACCATCAGTCTCCTTCAGCAGATCGTGAGCTTGGCACAGACAATGGCTTTGTCTCACTCATGACTGTGTCCCCAGCACCTTAGCACAGGGCCCAGCACTGAGTAGGTGCTCAGTGACTAATATATTGAGTGGATGAATAAATATGCAAACCCTCCTACTGGATTCCTACTCTGCCATTCATCCAACAAGCACATATTAAGCCCCGACTGTATGCCATGCATGGTTTAGAGGTGCTGGGGACACAGTTTTGAAACCCGTCTTCAGGGAGCTCTGGGCTTTACTACATATAGTATCTGGTTCTCCAAACAACCTCACAAAATGGGGTTGTCCCCATTTGACAGGTGAGGACACTGAGGCTCAAAAGAGTTAGGTATGTGCCCAAATACACACACGTAACAAGCCTTCGAAGTCGCATTGCCCTGACCAACACCAGAAAGCATGCATCTTTTCCTACAGGTCATGGATTTGCAAGGGAGCAGCCCAACAAATGAGTAAGTAACCGGCTTCCTAGATGGCTGACCTTGAGACAGTCCCTGTCTTTCTTTAAACAGGTTTTTTTGTTTTGTTTTGTTTTTTATTTATTTATTTGACAGAGAGAGATCATAAGTAGACAGAGAGGCAGGCAGAGAGAGTGAGAGGGAAGCAGGCTCCCTGCTGAGCAGAGAGCCCGATGTGGGACTCGATCCCAGGACTCTGAGATCATGACCTGAGCTGAAGGCAGCAGCTTAAACCACTGAGCCACCCAGGCGCCCCCCTGTGTTTCTTTAAATGCCAGTTTAGCCGTCTGTGGAATGAGGTAACATCTGGCTCCTTACAGTTGAGAAGATTCAGTGACGTGTGTCATATATGACATGGAAATCACTGGGCCTTCCACATAGTAGGCACTTTCTAAATATTCATAAGGGCTTTCCCCGCTAGGCTAGGACCCTGGGAAGATGCACGACAGATCACCCAGAAGGCATATGGGAGTGAGACACTGCCCACAGCCACACGGCCTGAGTCGCAGCTGGCCAGGGACCCAGGGCACAAAGGGGAAAGGAATTCACATTTATTGAGTGCCTACTGTGTGCCTGGCCCTCTCCACACTATGGCACCTGGATTCAAAGCCTGAGTCCACTACATACTGGCTGTGCACCCCTGGGCAAATTCCTAAATCTCTCTGTGCCTGAGGTTCACCATCTCTGGAACAGTCTCAGCGTGGTGAGTTAATAGGACTAAGTGAATAGATCCGTGTACAGTGCCCAGAGCCATGTCGGGCATGCAGGAAGCTTGTTACAAGTACTAACTGAGCGTATTTACAAAATCCCGATAGCCACCCCATGAAAGCCATGCCACTTTGACAAATGAGGCTCAGAGAGATATGTAACTTGCCCAAGATCGCCCAGCTAGGAAGTTGCAGAGATGGGATAAGAGCCCATGCCTGTCTGTGTTCAAAGCCTGCGTTCCCGAAAGGTGGCTGAGGATGCTTGTGTAGCTGCTCCATGGAGAAGTGGAGTCCAGTCTAGGGGCCTGGCCACAGAGGCACCTTCCCTTTGGCTGACATGTCTCCCCCTTGCCTGCCTGCTCCTGGCGTGTCTGCAGGCCACGTTCCATCTGCTCACGGCATAGCCTCAGTTTTATCCCTGCCTTGCTGTGTGACCTTGGGCAAACCACTTGGTCTCTCTGGCCACACACTATGACCCTAGGTCTCACTCATCTGGGTTCCCAGATGGAGTACGGTGTCTTCTCTGCCCCCAGGCTCCTCTTACCTCTCAGCCGCCAGCCGTGGGAAAGTGACTCTCTGGCTTTCGTCCACGTATGCGTCACTCTGAGCCACAAAGGGGCACTGGGCCTGGAAGGCTCTGACCACTGCGCTGCCCTGGAAGGTCTCAGCCACATGGGAACACACGCGCGAGTGCCTGGCTGACTCCAGGCGTCTGAGCTGGCAGAGGCTGGCCGCGTATAGGCTCTGCGGTGGGACAGGTGTGGAGGACAGAAGTCACCGACAGCAGCACAGGGGAGCCTCGATGATACACTTTCCGACCAGCCTCCGTGACCAGCTTGCTCTGTGACCTTGGGCTAGTTGCTTCCCCTCTCTGGGCTCCCAATTCCTTGCAGAATCAGAATTACATGGGTTCCTTTCCCGGGAAGCGCACCTTCCCGTGGCCCAGCCCAGAGCGAGTAAATCAGAATCCCTGGTGGGGTCCCCTTGGCCTCGGTATGTTTTAAATAAAACCTTCTGGGTGATTCTCATGCACAGCCAGGACTGAGAAATCCCTCCTCTGGTGTGACTGTCTCATTCCCAGCTCTGAGGCCCCCTGCTTCACTTAGGGCCAGTTGTTTTGGGAACAAAACCATAAAGGACACGGAAGGCAGGTGGCCAAACGGAACTCGTTCCCTTAGCGGGAGCTCCCGTGCCAGGTGCTGGGAACCTAACAACACGCAAATAACAAGACCGTTATTTGGTGTGAGTTACCGTTTGCGTGCAGGCTGGGAGGCTGCGCGCTAGGCTCTTTACAAACAGCATTTACTAATAGGAGGTGGATGTTCGTGGGCTTCACAGTTTATAGACGAGAAGACCTAGGGCCCAGAGGGACAAAGCAGCTGCTTCGGGTCTCTGTGGCAAGTTAAGTGGCAGGGCCCGGATTCAGACCCACCTTCTACCTGCCCCCAAGGCTGTCCCTTCCCGAGTTAAGAGGACAGAGAGACCACAGCAGTGGCTGTGGCTTTTGTTCTAGGACCATAGCTTTTTTCTACTCTATTTCTGATTTCCTGGGGCGGAGGGTGAGCTTCCCTCACAGTATCTGCGTCAGTAGGTCCTGGATGGGGCCCAGAGAACGTGGGTTTCTAACTAGCTCCCAGCTGGCGCTGATGCCGTGAGTCTGAGGCCACACTTGGAGACCCATGGAGTGAGGACGGAGACAGGGACAGTGTCCTGGTCCCCCTGCACTTCAGGAACGTATGCCATTAGATTCTGTCCTCTTGTTCCAAGCTAAGGAGACAACTGCCCAGGCAACAGCAGGAGTCAACCCTAATACAATAGCCTTCGAGACCTTGCCACGTCTTCTTGGTTTCTAGATCACTGGGAAAGATCAAGCTAATTCCAGCAACAGCACGATGTGATGTGAGCTACTGAGCACCTGGAGGTGGACGTCTGGGAGATGGAGAGGAGTAAAAAGTGTTGGAAACAAATTGTGGTTTCTCTGCCTCTGGGAGTTCTAGGGACGGTCCCCAGATGCCCAATTGGACAGAAGCTCCCAGCTCCCACCCAGAATCTGGCTCAGAGACAGGGGACTGGCTGAGGTGACCTGGGCTGGTCCTGGGAACCTCCTCAGTCTCTCCCTACCTGAAGCCCAGTGTAGAGGGCCACCAGTGGCAGGATGGCCACAGCTGCAAGCGGGGTGGCCACCGTAATCGCCAGAATGGCCTCCAGGAGTCCGAAACCATAAATCAGCAAGGACCGGACTTTGTCTGGGATGTCCACATCGACTGTGTCTGTCTCCTTGGAGAAGTGGTTCAGCAGGTTCCCGAGGGGTGTCCGCTCAAAGAAGCCAATGGGAGAGGGCACCACATCCCACAGCAGTCTCCGGAAAAGCAGGCTGGATGCCTGGATCCCCCCTAGGAGCACCATGGCCACAGCGGCAAACAGCCCAAGGGCTGGGGGGAAGAGAGAGAGAGGGTGTCAGAGCATGAGAGCTGAGACCGCCCCCCAACCACCCCATGGTGGCCATCTTCTATTTTGACCACCTCGACAATCCCTTGATGGAACCACCCTGTAGTGGGCCGAATAGTGTGCCTCCCCACCCTGCAAACTCAAGTCCCCCAGGAACCTTGGAATGGGGCCTTATTTCGGAATAGGATCTTTGGAGATGTTTTCAGTGAAAGATCTTGAGATGATACCATTCTGAACTTAGGGCAGGTTCTAAATCCAACGACTAATATCGTTACGAGAAGAGAAGACAACCAGAGGCATGGTGAGGTGATGTGAAGACAGGTACAGATGCTACAAGCCAAGGACTGCTGGCCCCCAGCAGAAGTGGGAGAAAGGTGTGGGACCGATGCTCCATCAGAGCCTCTGAGAAGAACCAGTCCTGCCGAGAGTTCGGCTGTGGGCTTCTGGCTTCAGGACTTTGAGAGATACGTTTCTGTTGTTCTAAGCTACCAAGTTTGTGGTAATTTCTGTCAGCTGTAGGAAACGAACCTAACCCCTTCCTCCTAATGCTGAGCTGTGTGCTCGGGATATCACTCACTTCCCTCCCCATCGCTGAGGTGAGGCAGACTTCACCCCCAGCCAATCCAAACACCGTGGTTGGTCTGTCCCTGCCCGAGTCCTCAGGTGCCCCTAACAACTGGGGACCAGGATCCTGCATTTATTTGTTGATGAGTCTGGTACAGGCTCTGGGGGCTCCAGCAGAGGAGGGAAGTGCCGTGTCCCCTATGCCCCCAAGCCTTAGTGGATGGATGCAGGTCTGCCCTCGAGGCCAGGGTGTTTGCACGAATGTTCAGGAAGGAGATGGTAAGCCACGGACAGGCAGACCAGGGATCCCTGAGCACCTTGGAGGGGTCTGGGAGGATGGAGAGTGAGGAAGGCCAGCAAAGGGTACCTTGGAGGCAGCCTAGGAGCCCGAAGATCGAGCCCCGCAAAGCTGCCTGCGTCTGCCGCCCGTCCACAGTGGGGTCGTCCGCCCACAGGCTCAGCCAGTAGCTGGAGCAGAAGGAGGCCACTTGCTGGCAGAGGAAGAGGAAGAGTACATAGAGGCAGAGGGGGGCCCCTACAGCCCGTAGGTAAGTCAGGTACATGGTGGCCTTCACCTGTAGCACATGGAGGGGAGATGGGGGCAGAGAGAGGCCCCAGGGGAAGGAAGGGAGGAAAGACATGAGGCTCTCAAAACACGTTGACAGGGCAGATGGAACCATGATACAGAACTTATCCATCTTCTCTTGGTGCCCCCCACCAGGAGCACCATGTCTCCCCCTCGGCTCCAGACCCCCTTTGTCTGCAAACCCTCAGAGGGCCAGTGGGAGCCATAAAGGGGACAGGTGGTGGCACTTCCTGGCTGGGGGTGATTTACTGAGCACATACTATAAGACAGGCATGTCTCTGACCCCATCGTAATTCCCACCTGACAGATAAGGAAACTGAGACATAAAGAGGTTTAGAGCCTTGCCTAGGGTTTAGCTGCCACAAATCTGAAGTTCTTCACACGGCTGTAAGCCAGAGTAAACTTCTGGAAACATTCAACCCAACCCCATCTTGCTGTTGCTGACCTATTCAAGGCTTTTTCTTGCTTTCAGAAGAAATTCCAAACTTATCTATCTCTCTAACCTTACTTCCTACCATTTGCTGGTCTCATGGGATCCCCTTCTTTTCTCTGGCACCCTAAGCTCCTTCCCACCCCAGAGCTCTGCACCTGTTGTTCCCTCTGCCTGGAATGCTCTGCCCCTGCTCTATATGTGGCTGGTCCCCAACCCATTGGCCTTTTTATTTTTTAATTTATCATTATTTGATATCACCTTGATCAATTGCCTGATTGTTTGCTGACTATCTCCCCCCGCCAGTAGGCAGTCTCCATCAGAGCAGAGACATCACCTGGCATGGAGTGGGGGTTCTGTACATGTTTTCTGGGTGGATGAGTGGGTGGATGGTTGGGTGGGGAAAAGGGTGATTGGGTGAATGGGTGAATGCATGGGCAGGCAGGTGGATGGACGATCAAATGAGTGAGTCTGCAGACGAGTGGGTGTATAGGTGAGTGGATGGATGGAGAGGTAAGTGGATGGATGGGTAGACGGATGGAAGATGGGTAGGCAGATGGGTAGACGGCTGGATAAATGAATAGGTGAGAGGTTGGGTGAGATGGACAGATGACTGAGGAGATGGGCAGGTGGATGGATGGGCGAGTAGGTTGGACGGGGTGGGTGGTGAATGGGTGGAAATGTAGAGGGACCGAGGCATGAGTAGGCAGGCGGACGGATGGGTGGACACAGCGTTATAAAATTAGTTTAAGCTGCAAATTCTGACTGTCCTAGATTAAGTCCCAGGTGGGTGCCTTGCTTGCTAGAAGAACACAAACTCTTTAAGACCTCAGTTTCTCCATCTCTAAAATGGGGCTATCATCTAATTCCAGGACAGGTTGAAAGCATTAAGAAATATGAAGTATCTGGAGTCTTACTTGGCACACGGCAGGTGTTCAATAAAGGGGAGTCTCCCTCTCCTGCCCAGTGCTGTATCTATCGGATGGGAGGTCTTGAGCCCTAAGGGGTGGCGGGGAGGGGGGGAGGTGAGCAGCCATAACAGTGGACACAGAGGGGAAGGAGCAGTTGGCGGTTACCCTGCCATTCCGCACGCCGTCCTCTGCTGTGGGCTGTCCTGTCCACTCGGGCTCATCTAGGGCAGCCCTTGTCTGGGCCTCTGAGGTGGTACCATCCTTCCCAGGGACTAACTTCAAGGACCTGCCACCGAGAGGAAAGGAGGACAGATCAGTTTTCCTGTCTGGGGTGTGTGTGCACCCAACACTCAAGGCCACTGGCAGGACTCACCTCCCGGGTCCACCCGTGGGCCTCTCACATCCAGCAGAGCCTCTGGGGTCCTTGGCCTCGGTCGTGAGTTCTGTTTCTGCAAGGGCAAAGGAGTCCTGTCACACGATAGCGGTCAGTACTCGGGTTCTGGGCGCTGACTGTGACTCCCACTGGTTCTATGGCATTCACTTGTCTGAGCACCTGTTTCCTCCCATCCGGCTCTTACAACCACTCTCCATCCTCCCTGGGTTCTTCTGGGAACGTTATTCCTTCAATCACTCCTTCATTCACTCAGCAGCCATGATCAGACACCTGCTACGGACGTGTGCCTGGAATGTTCTTTTCTGCCCGCCAACCTCAGGAGTCACCTCCCCGAGAAAGGACCCTCCCTCTGACCATCCCCCAGGCCAGACGGGTTCCATCTCCAAGCTTCAGGATGGTGGCACTGTGAGTCAACACTTGGGATTTCTACCAGGATGAGCCAGTGCTCACCAGATGTTTTTAGACAAGGCACAGCCTGGGGCTGGGGCCCCTGCCTGTGTCCTTGCTTTGTCACTGTGGCTGGGGTCAGGGTCAGGCAGCATCCAGCCTACTCATGAAAAACACATGCCCTAGAGCCAAGCTGCTTGGGTTCAGCACTACCCACTTAGAAGTCATGTAAGCTTGGGCTGGTTCCTTCACTCTGCACCTCGGTTTTCTCCTCTGTGAAATGGAGGCGAGACAGCCCTGACCTCACAGAGGCACTGAGATGATTCAGTGAGCTCGCACATGGGAGGAGCCGCTCACTGTGGGTAGGCTCGCATTGGTGGCTTCCCTTCTAACACATGGTCATTTTTCCAGCACGCGTTGTGTTTTCTGGTTATCAGAAGCCCTAGCTACGGGACGCCTGCGTGGCTCAGTTGATTAAGTGTCTGCCTTCAGCTCAGGTCATGATCCCAGGGTTCTGGGATCGAGTCCCACATCAGGCTCCTTGCTCAGCGGGGAGCCTACTTCTCCCTCTGCTTGTGCTCACTTGCTCTGACAAATAAATAAAATCTTTAAAAAACAAAACAAAACAAAACAAAACAAAAAACAGTTACAGCTGCTCTAGCTAGCGTGTCATGGGCTTTCTGGCCTCCAGCCACCAGGTGACCACCTTGCTCAAGGCCTGTAGCAGTTAGGAACCCAGACGTCAGATTTGAACACCCCCAAATTCTAACCTTGTGACCTCAGAATATGCGTCTTTGCCCAGTTTGCTCATTAGAAACAGGGCAGCGAAGACTGCACGTGCCTCACGGGGCTGTTGTGCAGATCTGATAAGGTATGTAGAGGCCCTTAACACAGTCCCTGGTTCACAGCAGGTGTCACTGGCTCTAACCAAGGGGATACGTGGCCTCTTCAGAGTGCTGTCTGCTTCCAGGCCTGGGCCCCCATGAAGGCTGTGGCCGGAGCATTCTACAAGACCAGTGCTCTAACCCCTGAGCTATGGAGCCAACTGCTGGCCGGAGCATTCTAGTCACACCAGTGGGATCCTTGGAGCCTTCTCCCCAACCAAGGGTGTTAGAAGCCAGCCACAGCCAGCCAGCAAAGTCCAGCCAATACCTCCATCTCCACTGTCTCCTGGATGTCTGGCTGCATCCAGAAGGCGCACCAGGGCCCCCTTCCTGTGCAGAAGCTCCTGGTAGGGACCCATCTCGGCGATGGCTCCATCTTCCAACACCACGATCCAGTCAGCCTGGGGCAGGACGTGGAGCACGTGGGTCACGAGAATCCGTGTCTGGCCAGGGAAGGGGTAGAAGTTACACTCCTGTGTTTGACCCAGTCTTTCCGAGCTGGGTGGAACGGGGAGGCAGTGTCCTGGGGCTCAGTGTGGGGAGAGCTCCCCTTCTTGTACTCCTGCTCTCTTTCTTTATGTCCCAGCAGAGCAACAGAGGTTGTCCTTTAAGCTGTGTCTCGAAACAAGAAGACTCAGGTTTCCCCGGAACCTGGCTGGTGACCTGAGGGAGGCTGAGCTGGGAATAGTCTAACCATGGGCCCCAAAGCAAGAACTAGCTGCCGCTGTGGGCCACTGAGATGGGGACTTGTTTGTCATATGGCATTGTCAGAGCCAAAGCCAACCACTGTAGAGGAAAATGAGACTCAAGGAGAGTGATGGGGAGACAGACGGGAGTTAGGACGCCCCCTGCCTTTGGGCTGTGAATGCTGACATGTTTACCCGAACGTACCGTTCCATGGAGCAGTCCGCTAGGCCCGATGACCTGGTTGAAGACGTGCTGGCCGACGTGGGCGTCCAGAGCCGCCAGGGGGTCATCGAGCAGGTACACGGCAGCCTTCCTGTACACGGCCCGGGCCAGGCTCAGCCGTTGCTTCTGGCCCCCGGAGAGACTCATGCCCTGTGGCCACAGGAGAGGGACAGGGGCCTGGTGCACACCTGCTCATCAGAGTGAGGGCCAGCTCCCCATGCCCTTCCTATGGGGTCACCTGCCAGCTGCAAACGCTTGCTATCAAGCCAGTGTCCCCCTTGGTCTCCATCCAGCTGGGCTTCCAGGAGGAGTTAATCCGCATGCTCTGCGCTATCCCCTCCTCCCACCCACTTCTCCCTGGAGTCTGGCTTGTGTTCTCTTTTCCCCACCGTATAGTTCTGCCTTCCTCGGGGACACTAGTCATCTCCCTTTTGTCCAACCCCGTGCTAACCTGTCCGTCCATATTGTCTTTCATTCGTTTGTTCGGTCATTCATTCATTCATTCCACTCTCATTTTCCACATATGGCTAACATACACCCAGTGTTCTGTGCTCCGGGGATACAGCAAGCAACAAGACCCAGTCCCTGCTCTCATGTATGTTATGCTCTAACGAGGGAGGATGGGAGACACGTCATCAATAAACAAGTAAAATATATCACCTGCGCTATGAAGAATAACAAAGGAGAATTAGCGTGTATGTTGAACCAGCATGAGCAGGTTTGCTGTGCTGGGTAAGGTGGTCAGATGAGGCCTCTGCACTAGGGGGACATTTGAGTTGAGACCTGACCCAAGTAAGGGATGACCCATGGAGCCCTGCGAAAGAACTTTACAAGCAGAGAGAAGAGCAGGTGCAAAGGCCCTGAGGTAGGAAATACGCCCTCAGTGTTTAACGAACATCATGGAGAGATCCATGTGGCAGGGTGAAACAGAAAAGGCAAAGCAATGATAGGAGATGGAGTCAGAGAGAAAAGTGGGGCCAGACCTTGAGAAGCCATGTTGCAGACACCCGGGACTTTGACTTTGACTCTGAGGGAGATGGGAATATCTTGGAAGATTCCAAGCAGAGAAAGGATGTGGTCTGCCTTACGTTTGAACAGAATCCCTTCAGCTGCTGCACTGGGATTAGCCTATCTGGCACGAAGACAGAAACAAGTAGGGCAGCCATGTTGGGGTGGTTGGACAATACCAGAACACTCTGGTTCTGCTTCAAAGGTGTACCCAACAGGATTTGCTGATGATCAGATACATGGGTGCATGTAAAGGGGAAAATCAAGGATGACACCATGGTTTGAGATCTGAGCTCTGGAGGGATGGAGCTCCGGTCACTGGGGATGGGGGTGGATGGGCAGTTCCTGGGGGAGCACAGGTTTGGTTTAGGATATGATAGCAGGACAGAGGTAAGCGGCAGCAGGCACTCCTTCTTTCTGCAACACCCTCCCTTGGCCTCCAGGATGCCCTGTCCTCCTCCCTGGACAGCCCTCAGCCACACAGGGGCCCTCTCCTCTTCTCCAGGAAACCCACTTGTTCCCTTAATAGCAACCCTTACCTTTTCACTCTCCACTCCCTAATCCAAGGTAGGGCAAACTTTTTCTGTAACGGGCCACACGGTAACTATTTTTTTTTAAAAGATTTTATTTATTTATTTGACAGAGAGAGATCACAAGCAGACAGAGAGGCAGGCAGAGAGAGAGAGGAGGAAACAGGCTCCCCGCTGAGCAGAGAGCCCAAGGCAGGGCTCTATCCCAGGACCCTGAGATCATGACTTGAGCCGAAGGCAGAGGCTCAACCCACTGAGCCACCCAGGCGCCTCAACACAGTAACTATTTTTTTTTAAGATTTTATTTATTCATCTGACAGAGAGAGATCACAAATAGGCAGAGAGGCAGACAGAGAGAGAGGAGGAAGCAGGCTCCCCGCTGAGCAGAGAGCCCCATGCGGGGTTCAATCCCAGGACCCTGAGATCATGAACCGAGCTGAAGGCTGAGGCTTAACCCACTGAGCCACCCAGGCGCCCCAACACAGTAACTATTTTAACCCCAGTCTCCATGACAACTGCCCATCTCTGTCCCTATCACGCAAAGCAGCCATTGGCCATGGTATATGAGTGAGCGTGGCCATGTCTGCATAAGACTGCATTTGAAAAAACGCACAGTGGACTGGATTTGACCTGGGAGTCCTAGTTTGCTGACCCCTGCCCAATCCGTAGCTCCAGATGCATAAATCCTATCTATTGGACATCTCTGCCCCAGACCCTTTGGTGAGGCCCAGAGAGGGGGAAGCTATCTGACTAATGTCATCCAGAAAAACAGGGCAGGGAGCCCAGATCACCTGACGCCCTGCTGCTGAAAGCCTCTGTCCACCAGTCCCTACCACGCCTCTGCTTTCGTCTCTATTTGTAATCACTCGCTTATTAGCCACTATGGATTGAGCTCCCGCTTGGCCCTGGGCAAGGCCCTCTGTCTGCCCCGTTTCCCTGCTCCCTTGTCTCCTCTTCGTCCCTCCCTCCACATAGCCCCACAGGTCAGGGAGACAGTTGGTCCCGAGGTCCGATGCCTCCCCCTGGCAAGAAGGCCCTGAGACCCTCACCTGCTCCCCAATTTTGGTGTGGACCCCAGCAGGGAAGCTGCTCACGTCTGGCCACAGGGCGCAAGCCTCCAGAACCCTCTCCAGCCACAGCGGGTCCAGCTTCTGTCTGAAGCACACGTTCTCTACCACGGACGTGTGCTGGACCCAGGCTTCCTGGGGCACATAGGCCACGGAACCCTAAAATGCAACTCATTTAGCCATTAAAAAGCTGATAGGGATGGAGGTAAGAGCGATTTTGGAGAAGGAGGAGAAGCGGGGAGGGGCGGGGAGGAAGGAGGTTAGGAGAGGGGAAGAAGGGGCAGGAGTTGGGGGAACAGGGAGGAGTGGGAGGGCTTTTAGATGGCGGGACATTCTAGCTGACCGGCAGTGGGGCAGCCTCACCTTGATGCTCACCGAACCCTCCACCTTTGACAGCTCCCCGAGGAGGGCAGACAGCAGGGAGGACTTCCCTGCCCCCACGGCGCCGACAACAGCCAGCAGACGACCCTGCGGCACAGTGAGGTTGATCCTGGCAACACAGGAGGGGAGACATGTCCCTGGGCAGGGCCCAGCTGGAGTCTGTGCAGGACTGGGGAAGCCCAGACGGAGCCAGCCTTCCCTGTGGGTGATTCCTCCAAAGGTCTTTTCCTCTCCCCGTCCCTGTCTGGGGACTCAAGCAGCCGTCTTCGCCACGCACGTGCGTACGCACGCACACACGCACACGCATGCGCACGCAGACGAGCACGCACGCATAAGGCACGCACAGCCCACGAGTCCATGCACGCAGCCTCCCCCACAGTCAGACGAGCGCACACATCCATGCACACCCCACATGCCACACGAACGCGAGCACACACACGGACACGTAAGCACACCCACAAGTGCACGCGCATTTACACGAACACACCTGTTCACATCTGTGAACACCCACAGACACGTATGCACCACACCCACATACACGTATCCACACACACTCCCTGTTGCTGCAGAAGAGGTTACCCGCCTTGCTCTGGTCTACGTTCCTGGGCTAGGCTGCTCCTCACGTGCCCTCTGCCCCTACGGTGGGCCGCAGCCCAACCCCCACTCTATTGCCGGAGGGACTATTAAAACCCAAGGGGGACCATGAGCCTCCCTCTGCTGCTTCCCATGTCACTCAGGAGAAAAGGTAAAGTCCCAGCCATTCGCAAAGGACGCCTAACCTCCTATTGCTCTGTCCCTTAAGCTGCTGTGCCTGGGCCTCACTGACCTCCCCTCTCTCAAAGACCGCGGGCCAGTGGTTCTCAAGCGGGAGGGACTGTGGCCCCCACCCACGTGTCATTTGTCACACCTGGTGGGGGTCGCTGCTAGAAATTGGTGGGTAGAGACTGGAGGTTCTGCTAAACAGCCTACAACGCCTGGGACAGCCCCTACAACAAAGAAATCTCCAGCCCTAATGCTGAGGTAGAGAAACCTTGGGCTAGACACACTCCTGCCTCAGGATCTTTGTACTTGCTGTTTCCACGGCCTACAAAGCTCTTCTCCCAGACGCCTGCAAGGCTAATTCCTTCCTTTTATCATGACCTTACTACTCATCCCTCTCCCTCGACATCACTCCCTTGCCCTAATTTCTCATTTGGGTGCCCTCATCAGAAGGTCAGCCCCAAGAGAGCAGCGCCCGTGTCTGTTCTCTCCACTCTGTCCCCTGGGCCTCCCACAGCGGCTGGCACACGGCAAGCATTTAATAACGACTACGAAGTGACTAGATGACAGTCGACATGAGGACTTCCCAGCGTATTTTCTTTCCCTTCTTAATGGGGTGTCGGAATTGGACTGGGATCTCCTGTCACAGAGACGCAGCCGGCACTGGGAGGCTGGAGGAGACCGTGACCCGGGGACTGACACAGGAGAGAGAGAGAGGCAGACATGGCAGGCGAGGCTGAGCCGTGGGGCGCCTCTCGGCTAGGCCTCTCTCGGTGTCATCTTGACCAGCTTGAGGAGCGGGGAGGTGTCTCCTTCCTGACCGGGGAGGCTCAGACTCTCTCCTGTTCCTCCATCTCCAGGAGTCTGGCTTCCCCAAAACTCTCTGCCCAGGGTTGGTTCTACATGGCGTCTGCCTCCTGCCAACGGGAAGGACGTTTCCAAGGAGGCCGGGCTGTACCTGCGCAGGCAGGGCGTGCTCTCCCGGGACCAAGCGAAGGTGCCATCATGAACGCTGATGCAGGTCTCTCCAACAGCTGCGGGGCAGAATGGGAAAACCCAGGTAAGCCATGCTTGGTGAGTCTCATTGCACCACGGGGCCTGGAACCCCTCTGATTTTATTTCCTAGCTTGAGCAACACACCGCCGTGCTTATCTCCCTGGCCATTCTGCATGAGGGCAAGGACCTGGTTGGTTGGAGGGTTCAAGGCCGTACGCCCAGAGTGGCACATAGTAGGTGCTCACGAGTCGCTGCTGAATGACTGGGGGAAAGCAGCATCGCTGTCCTCGTTCCCACGGTACATGGCTGACGGCCTCATCCGTACATGCCATCCTGGCGCCAGCAGCCTCCCAGCTGGACCCTGGCATTTGGTCAGGGGGGCCGATCCCTAGACATCGCCCCTCCTGGGGAAGTCTGCACTCACTGAATCTGGAGGGACTTGAGTCCACAGCCCCAGGGTCCACTTCTTCCAGGCAGAGGAAGGCGGCCAGACGGTCCAAGGACACCCGGGCCTGGGGAAACCAAAGCCCCAGGTCACTGGTGCCCAAAGAGGAAAAAAACAACAAAAAAAAAAACAAAAAACTCGAGCTTCGGGTGTCTGATGCCTTAGGATGTGGAAAAGCTTCTGGTCTCCCGAGCCCAGTACATTTGTAAGGCATTAGCACAAAGCTTTGTGGATCACAGGAAACAGTGTCCATGGAGATGGGGACCATGATGGTGACAGTGACCTCCCAGCTCCTCTCTCCTAATTAGCATAATAGAGACAATGGCACTGCTGCCCAGATGAGACCCAGCAGGAGGACAGAGGCTTGTCCAAGGGAGTCATCAGACCATTATCAGAAATAATTCCGGGGGCGCCTGGGTGGCTCAGTGGGTTAAAGCCTCTGCCTTCGGCTCGGGTCATGATCCCAGGGTTCTGGGATCGAGCCCTGCATCGGGCGTTCTGCTCAGCAGGAAGCCTGCTTCCTCCTCTCTCTCTCTGCCTGCCTCTCTGCCTACTTGTGACCTCTGTCTATCAAATAAATAAATAAAATCTTTAAAAAAAAAAAAAAAAGAATTCCAAACATTGTCCCCTTAGGGCAGCTGTTTAAATAGGGATGCGTCAGTCAGCAAGGCCACTTGCCTTCATCTCTGTCACGGCCCAGTGTGAGTGGAGACAGCAAGAGATGAGAGTCCACATAAATAATGCTTGGTATGGAAAGGGAAGGGCAGGCTGGTGCATTGCTGTATCCTCTGTGCCTCCCTGCTTCCCTGCGCTGTCCCCCTCCCCCCGCCCAGCCTCCTCCCCTGGGGGCAGTGTGGGGATGCTTGGCGTTGGGCCTTCCAGCTAAACCCCTGCAAGGCTGCCCAGAGGGCCTCCCTGCCCCACTGCCTCACCTGGATCACGGAGTTGATGGAGAAGGGCAGGAAAGCCTGAGCCTTGTTGAGGATGGCGAGGACCGTGAGGGTCACAAATGCTTTCTCAGCGTCCATGGCGTTCTCCTTGGCCACCAGCGTGTGGACGGCAAACAGAACCAGCGCGGCCTGGGGTGGGGACACAGGGGCAGTGACAATGAGCTGGGATGGCCAGCAGGCCATCTCCGGGGGCGTATGTGGTCCAGCCCGCCATGTTGGAACATTCCCTTCCATCCGCCCCTCACCCCAAATTCTGCGAACCCTCCAGCCTCACTCCTTGTTCATGCAGCTGTGCGGTGTTTCTTAGAAAGGATGAGTGTCTTGTTGAAAGGAGCTACGTGTGCAGCCCCCGTTCTGGACCAGCAGCTTTGGTTCCTGGCATCTGGGGCGCCATGACGTTTGATTTCGATAGCATGTGGGAGGTTCTAGACATGGGTGGGACTTGTGGTTCTAGAACGCCTTGAAGACGACCCTGGAGTTGTGGGCATCAGCAGCACTTGAGGGGAGGGCCCTGGGCACTGGTGGCATCTGTGGTTCCGGATGTCACGGGGTGATGTGAGTTCTAGGTGTTGGCAGTGTTTCGGTTCTAGGTGTCACTCGGTGATGATGACACGATGGTCGGTGGGTGTAATGGTGACTCAGTCATCCTGCCAGGGAGCTCTCACGGTTCCGAGTGGTGGTACTTGTGGTTCTGAGTATTGATTGTGTCGGCAACACCGGATGCCTGACCCCCTCCACGGGGTGGGGGGTTCTCATCCTTCTGTAAATACCAGTTAAGGTCCATCTACCACCAGCCTTGAATATCTCATGAGGAGCTTGGATTATTTCTTTATGTATGTGGCGGTGAGCCATTGCAGGTTTTTAGCAACAGCGTGACTGGAGGCAGAGCTGTGCCTTGGGAAGGCTGATCGGGCAGCGATTAGTGAAACGAACTGGAGGACAGGACAGGCACTGTGCCGTGGGCGGCCGCGGCAGCCATGTGATGGCCGGCATCAGTGCGGATGTGGGGTTCTCCCCCTCCAGCTCCCTGCCCCTGTGCCAGAAGCAGCAGCAGTTCCAGATGCCTGGCACCTTCTACAGGAGAATGACGGACCTTATTAGCCACGACCACCTTCAGGGGAATTCTCTAAGTGGTTAGCTGATTCAGCACAAAGCAAGGATCCCTGACAGAGGGAAGGATCCAGGAGAGCTACATTTGAGCGATGGGGTGGTCTGGAAAAGACCCAGGATCTGGGGGGCAGGGGCTCCACCGACCTCACCGTCCCCCACCCCGAGCACTCCCTCCCTTAGTCTGTGCTGTGCAAAGAGGACAGGGTGACCTCACCAGAAACGTGGACACTTGGAAGGACACCAGAGACACGGAAAAGAGGAGGTTGGAGGTCCTCAAGGCGCCCAGCTCCTGGCCCCGGATGCGCAGGATTCTTTCTAGAAAGGCTCCCTCCCAGCCGTGCGACTTGACTATCTTCATATTCCCCATGACGCTGCTTGTGAGCCGTGCCCGAGAATCCTTCTGCCTCATGTGCTCTTGCTGGGACCGGAGGGAGGAGGAGGGCAGAGGTCAGGGAAATGTCAAGAACTCCCCTTCTGCAAAAACCCACTCTTAGCAAAATGCTGTTGATTCTCCCTCCACGCCAGGCCCCAAACTGTCTGCCTTTCAACATCACCATCCCCACCATCCTGGCCCAAATCGTGATCATCTCGCCCCTGGACCACTGTTGGTGCCTCCTCCCTCCTGTCCCCCGTGCTTCGGCCCTCACTGTGGTGGGGACAGATCATGGGCCATCACAGAAGGAAGCAAGACTGCGGTAGGGGTGGAAGAGATGGGCCCCTGACCCAGCCTGGAGTGACATGAGAGCTATGACGAGGAGGGCCTGAGCACACAAAGAATGGGGAGGTGAGGTGGACGGGATAGACGGAGGGGACAGCATGACTCAGAGGACAGACAGTGTGGTCCGGGAGGGTGTCGGGGAGGGGGAGCTGGGCTGGACCGTACTGGGACCTGGAGGTCAGCCGGAGGAATGTGGGTTGAGTTTCCCTGTGTTGCACCAAGGAGGGGCATCCTCGCCAGGGCAGGTGTGGAGAATGTCTTAGAGGAGACCAGACAGGAGGTTCCAGAAACAGTGTCTGTGAGACCCATCTTTTCCACCCTCCCTTCTGCCCTCCCTCCATCCAAGTGCCAGGCGTCCTTCTAGAAGCTGAGACCATATCAGTGCATATTCCCAAGCACTGTGAAAGTTCCAGTCTCAGGAAAGAGAGACAGCGAATCCAAGAGCCAGGCACGAGGTGACAAGTGCTATGGAACCAGACATCACAAGCCAAGTTGAGGAGCCACTGGGCATGAAGGGGAGGGCATGTTGCTATGGTAACCAGGGGCCAGTGAGGGCTTAGGGGTGGGGAGACAGGGCCCTCCTGGGGGAGGGCTAGTCCTAGGCAGAGGAAACCAGAGGAGCAAAGGCCCTGAGTAGAGCTTGAGGATCCGGGGCATGGGGATGACAGTAGGGGAGTGGAGTGAGCCGGGGCAGGGGGCCAGGAGGCGAGCCCAGATCACAGCTGGCCTGCTGGACACCGCTGGATCTTGGCTTTGACTCTGAAGGAGATGCCCGGGTAGGGATGAGGGCAGAAGCAGAGACTCAGGGAGCATGAGACAGGGGCAACATTCTGGACGTGTCTGCTGATGGATGGCATGTCAAAAAAAGATGCATCAAAGCAGACCCGTGGCTGGCTTGTGGCCTGAATGCTGGAGGGGTGCAGCAGCTGTCCATCGAGATGGGGATACTGGGCTGAAGGCAAGGGTCTGAGTGACGTGAAAGGCTCACGCCACCCTGTCCCCCCTCCCCTCCTCACCTCCCCGCACCTGTGCCGATGTCAGTCCCATGACCCGCGGGCTTCCCCTTCCCACTTCCCACCCAGTGTGTCCCTTCTCCCAAATGTCGCACCTGATGCTGTTTCCTCTTCTTGGTGATGAAGAAATTCAGAGGGAGGAGGCTCATGAAGACAGCGATGGCAGTGAGGGCAGAGAGTCCTAGAAGCTGGAGACAGAGAGGGTGGGATGCCCCAGGACATCTCCAGGAGCCCAGCTGATGTCCCCAAGAGATTTGGTCAGACTTGGGTCCTAAGGCAAGGGACGCCAGGGAAGCTGATGAGAGCAGCCAGTGGACACCTGCTGAGGATGGCGTCCTTCCCTGTCACGTTGGGGAACGGTCCCCCTCACCCAGGGGTGTGGAGTCCTATTCAAGTAGGTCATGCTTCTAGGCAGGACAGGGCAAAGGGTGTGTGCCTGACCAGAGTGGTGAAGTCGGATCTCCGGAGTCAGGGTCTGAGTTCAAAATCCCGGCCCTGGCACTTACGGGTGTGGCCTTGGGCGAATTCCTTACCCTCCCTAAGCTGCAGCTCAGACCCTGACTCCTGGGTGAGATGACTTTAGAAGTTATGTTCCTTCTTGCCTGTGGTTTCTCTATCTGGACAATGTGGAGGTGGGGTTGGCGTAAATGATTTCTAAGAGGTTGTGACTATTTGAAATTCCACCCGAGGTCACGTGCACCCAGTTTCTAGCAAACCCCACCCCTCTTCAGACCATGGCCCTCGGTTTCCCCTCTCAGCCCAAAGGAAGGCTCTTTCTCTAACTTTAAGCACCAAGCCCGCCAGGATCATTTGTGCAACAATTGTGCCACCCAGTGGCGAAGCGGAGAAGTGCCC
The DNA here is from genome assembly GCF_922984935.1 of Meles meles. Lineage (NCBI taxonomy): Eukaryota > Metazoa > Chordata > Mammalia > Carnivora > Mustelidae > Meles > Meles meles. Next base: position 31,708,371 of record NC_060086.1, on the reverse strand, counting down.
AGAAGGCCAGCACCGGCCCCCCCAAGCCAGGGTTGGAAAAATAATCCAAGAATGGTGAGGGGAAGGTGAAGCTTTCTCTGGCAAAAACAGTTATCACTTGGGAAACATGCTACAAATGCTACATGTGGCAACCTGGATGTCGATCTGCGCCCTCTTAGCTGGGTTTCAGGGGGGACCCTCTGATGTTAGGGGATCAACTCCCAAAAGGCCAGGGAAGTAATGGGCGTGTCTTTGGCGGATTTGCTTGGGTCAGGGGTCCGCCCGCCCATTTACTCTGCTTTTTTCCGTGTCCTTCCTTGCCCTCTCTCTTCCTGATAATAACATCTAACATTTATTTATTTTTAAAGATCTATTTATTTGGAGAGAGAGAGAGAAAGAGCGCGCGCATGCGCAAGCACATGCTTGAGAAGGGGGAGGGGCAGTGGGAGAGAATTTTCACTCAGGCTCCCTGCTCTGCGCGGAGCCGGACACGGGGCTCGGTCTCAAGACCCGTGAGATCATGACCTGAGCCGAAACCACGTGACGGACAATCAGCCGTCTGAGCCAGCCAGGCGCTGCTCACATCTAACATTTATGCACTGCAGGGCAGGAACTGTTGGAAGCTAAACCCACTGCATGCTGGGCCATGGATACAAGGTAGCAAGTCAGAAGGGGTCCTGGCCCCAGGCCTCACAGGGTGGGGGACAGTAGGAGGAGATAACACACAGTCACCAGGATGTACAGTGACCACATAGCCCTGGATGATATTGGGGAGTAGTCCCCACCCACAACCATTGATGGCCCCGCCCAGGGGTCTGTGAACCAGGGCATACCTGCCAGAGATAGATGAAGCAGATGGCCATCCAGATGACGGTCATCCACAGCCCGTTAAGGTAGATGAAACAGTCTATCAGTCGCTGTACATCCACGGACACCAGATTGACCACATCACCCACAGCACTGGCCTTTCTGGAAGCACTGGACAGGACCAGGACCTGGCCAGGGTGGGAGGATCGAGATCTCAGTCCGAGGGAGGGACAGGACGAGTATGTCCCTCTGCCCTCTGGACCAGTAAATCTCCCAAGCCGCCCTCCCAGGGGGCCGTAAGGAGAATTCAGAGGACGACAAAAACAGAAATGCTCTGGGATGCCCAGAGCACTGGAGTGACAAGTTAGTAGCATAACACGCCAAACCCTGGGGTTTATGATGATCATGGTGGCCCTTTGCTGAGTGCTCCCTATGTCCCAGGCCCTGTGCTAAGTGAGCCGTGTCGTCGTTTTCTGGGACGGAGCAGATCCCACAGCCAGATGGAGGAGGGGCTGCAGCATTTCATTCCATCTGCAAGGCCACGGATAAAACGCTCTATTTTTATATTACTAAGGAGAGAAAAAAATCAGTGCAATTAACTTGAAATACACGAGACACATCTTGATTACAGAAGGGTTAAAAAAGTGATCAGAGAATCAGTGAAATGCAGAATGACTCACCCCACTCTACATCCAAGGAAACTGAGGCACAGAGAAGTTGACCAACTTGCCCAAAGTTGGAGGGCTTTCTAAAGTCTGGGCCAAGCTTGGAATCTGGGAAATAAGGCCTGACACGAGCTAGACAGGGTGGCAGACCAACCCCCACAGGCATTTCAGGTGCCCCTCACGCCCCAACATAGTTCTCTGGCAGCCCCAGATGTGCTCTGGCTCTGGGGTCACAGTGGACCCCATCCAGCCCACTGAATGCTAGGTTCTATTTTCAATCTTCTCTGCTGAGTGTGTGAGGGAAGAAGTAAGGGGGTGAAGGAGTGAGCCTGGAATGACTGAGTAGAAAATTTAAAAAAAAAAAAATCTTTTTAAGGGCACATTGATGGCTCAGTTGGTTAAGCATCTAGCTCTTGACCACAGTTTAGGTCATGAGTTCAAGCCCTGTATTGGACTCCAATGCTGAGCATGGAGCCAACTTAAAAAAAAAAAATCTGGGCGCCTGGGTGGCTCAGTGGGTTAGGCCACTGCCTTCGGTTTGGGTCATGATCTCAGGGTCCTGGGATCGAGTCCCACATCGGGCTCTCTGCTCGGCAGGGAGCCTGCTTCCTCCTCTCTCTCTGCCTACCCCTCTGCCTGCTTGTGATCTCTCTCTGTCAAATAAATAAATAAAATCTTAAAAAAAAAAATCTTTAAATCTTTATTGACTCTGAGACTCATAGTAACCGAGTGCTAAGAATATGGCTGTGAACCACAGAGGCAGGTGGCTTGCTCTCCCAGGAGCAGAGTTTGAGCTGGGGAGGAAAATGAAATAAAGACTTAGAGTTTGTTCTCTTTTTTTTTTTTAAGATTTTATTTATTTATTTGACAGAGAGAGAGGTCACAAGTAGGGAGACAGAGACAGAGAAGGGAAGCAGGCTCCCTGCTGAGCAGAGAGCCCGATGCAGGCCTCGATCCCAGGACCCTGAGATCATGATCCGAGCCGAAGGCAGAGGCTTAAACCACTGAGCCACCCAGGCACCTGAGTTCATTCTCTTTTTAAAAGACTTATTTATGGGGCGCCTGGATGGTTCAGACGGTTAAGCATCTGCCTTCAGCTCAGGACATGATTCTGGGGTCTTGGGATCGAGTCCCGCATCTGGCTCCCTGCTCAGCCAGAGAGCCTGCTTCTCCCTCTCCCTCTGCCTGCTGCTCCCCCTGCTTGTGCGCTCTCTCTCTCTGATAAGTAAGTAAAATCTTTTAAAAATATATATTTATTTATTTTATTTTAAAAAATATTTTGTTTATTTATTTGACAGACAGAGATCACAAGTAGGCAGAGAGGCAGGCAGAGAGAGAGGAGGAAGCAGGCTCCCTGCTCAGCAGAGAGCTCAATGCGGGGCTTGATCCCAGGACCCTGGGATCATGACCTGAGCCGAAGGCAGAGGCTTTAACCCACTGAGCCACCCAGGCGCCCCTATTTATTTATTTTAGAGAGAGAGCAAATGCACATGAGCAGTGGAGGGGCAGAGGGAGAGGGAGAAGGAGACTCCCTACTGAGCAGGGAGAGACATAGGGCTTGATCCCAGGACCCTGAGCTCTGGACCTGAGCCAAAATCAAGAGTTGGATGACGCTTAACTGACTGAGCCACGCAGGCGTCCCATTCCTCATTCTTTAATGATACTTATGGAAGTGTTAGGAAGAACTGTTTTAAAATATCATTCAGTAATATTGGTAATGTTATGCAATAATAATAATTATTACTATTACAGTTACCTATTAGCAAGGTAGGCTGTGGGCCAGGGTCTTTATCGTGATTTTCACAGGAAAGAAGGGCCAGGCAGGGGAGGCAGGACTGGCTGGTTGGAATCATCTCGGTGGGTTGTAGGGTGCAGCTGTCCCTCACGGTCCAGTACTTGGCCCTGGGGTGATGAGGGCAGCGGTGTGGGGGCCCAGAGTGTTGAGAGCCCCGTCAAGGCGGCAACTGGGCATGTGAGCTCTGGACTGGTTCGTTGGCAGATGAAAAGCATGCACCCACTGAGTCATTTACTACCTCTAGGAACTGGCTAGCCCTGGGCGGTGGGGGCATCCCCCCAAGGTTGCCAACGCCCTGGATATCAAAGCGTTGCATGTGGAAAATAAGACACAGTTAAGGGCTTAACGCACAGCCATCCAGGAGCTGTACTCTCTGCACCGCTTCTCCCCCACGGAACAGTGCAGGTGTGAGAGGAGACACATGGGGTCTGGGATGCCCAGGCTTGGGTGCTCCAGTCCCCTTAGGAGCCAATATCTCTTCCGCCAGATTGTCTTGTGGGCTTCGCTTCTGGACTCCCGAGGAGATGAGAGTCACTGCACCGAGAGAAGCCCAAAGCTCTGGCTCCCCACCAGGTGTTTGTACTCCATTGACAGAATTTTCAGCCCTAATGAATTTACCAACGGGTCAGGAGTTGTTTTTGCCATAAGGTGAGTTACCTGGTAACATAGCTAATAGCCCACCTCTATCCGGTTTCCACACAGCCCTGAGATTAGCCCTTTCTCCTCATGGGGGGATGAGGGGAAAGGTAGGTTCATGAAAAGAAATGGAAAGTGTCTAGGTAGTAGGAACAGCAAGTGCAAAGGCCCTGAGGGGGGAGGTTCCCTGGTATATTTATGGCTACAGTAGGTTGAATAAGAGAGGTGCATGATATGATAGAGTTGGAGAGATCCCAGGGTCAGATCACTCAAGGTCTTAGGGAAAAAACCAAGGAGGTCAGTGAGAGCGACTACAAATGAGTAAAGTAATCACTGAGTACATTTTCAGGCACAGATGATATGATGTGACCCTTTGGGGCTAGAACATTTATATATAAATTGGGACAAGACAGGGGATGGGAAAGACCCACCTCTCTCCTCCAGGGCTCACCTTTCTGTATACCAGGCCTGTGATGGCCGTTCGGATCCTCATCTGCAGCACTTTGACCCTGTACATGTAGCATTGCTCCAACAGCGATTGCAGGGAGGCAGAGAGAAACATCAGTATCGCGAGGAGATAGCCCTTCCAGGCCGGGGTTGTGGGATTTCCCATAAACTCCAGAAAAAGGCTTTTGAGAGAGGGAGGGTGCAAGTGGTGAGAGAAGGCATGTGTGGCTGTCACCTTGACCTGAGCCTGGTGAAGGGTGGAGGATCAGACAGCATGGCAGACATTTTTGCCAAACGGCTGCAGTGATTCCTCCCACCGTCCACAGGCACTCACCTCCAAGGTGACTGCTGTTCCTTTGACCAAGAGGTGAGCTTTTTTTTTTTTTTAAGCGTTTATTTATTTATTTATTTGACAGAGATCACAAGTAGGCAGAGAGGCAGGCAGAGAGAGAGGAAGGGAAGCAGGAAGCAGATTCCCCGTGCTGAGCAGAGAGCCTGATGCAAGGCTGGATCCCAGGACCCTGGGATCATGACCTGAGCCGAAGGCAGAGGCTTTAACCCACTGAGCCACCCAGGTGCCCCAAGAGGTGAGTTTTTACCTCCACCTGTCATGGGCTCAGCTATGCCCCTGCAAAATACCTATGCTGAATATTAATCCCTGGTATTTTAGAATGTACCTGTATTTGGAGCTCAGGCCTTTCAGGGGGTGATTTAGTTAAAATGAGGCCCTTAGGGTTGGACCATAGTCCAATCTAACTCCTGTCATTCTAAGAGCAAATTAGCACACACAAGGAGATACAACGGGCATGCACGCACGAACAAAAAACCCATCTAAGGACCCAGCAAATGGAGAGAGAGTCCTCAGGTAAAATCAGTCTTGATCTTGGACTTCTGGCCTCTAGAACTCTGAGAAGATAAATGAGTGTTTTCTCAGGCTCTGAGCCTGTAATCCTTTGTTACAGCAGCCACAGCAAACAAATACACCATTCCCTGAATCTGAGCTGGTCATACGACCAGCCTTGGCCCAGAAAACCCGGGGGAGGGGAGACGGTGTCAGCTCCAAGCCTGGAGCGTCAAGAGAAAATGCAACTTTCACTCTGTGTCTTCGAGCCTTGCCAAGGGGCCATGTGAACAGCTAGAGCAGACAATGTGGAGCGTGAAAGATGACATGGGGTAGAGACAAGCTGTCCCCGCTGAGACCCTCTGAGACCAGCCAGCCTCCCAGCCAACTGCACAGGCCCATGAGTGAACCCAACAGAGCAATGAAGACCAGCCCAGCGGAGCCCAGCCCAAATTGCTGACCCACGTTACCGTGAACCCAAGAAGTGGTTGTTAACCCCTTGCTTTGGGACTGTTTTGTTATACAGCAAAAGCTAACTGATACAGTCAGGTTAGCATTCATTCATTTTCTCTCTCTGAGAAAATGTCACTTTCTTTTATTTTTTTCCCCTTCCTCAGTGTCCTTTCTGCTCACCCACCCTCCAGGGCCCTGAGCTCTGGAGGACTACGCAGAGGCAGAAGGAAAGCTGCTACCCCCCTCACCCCCACCCCCAGCTGCGGAAAGACGGCATCAAGGAAGGGACCACCATCAACAAGGCCAAAGGTCTGGACCCACCTGAGGAGCTTGGGGACAGCGAACCTGAAGACATCAGAGATGACAATGGCAAAGGTCGCCAGGAGGAAGGTGGAACGGGACATCTGCCAGATGGCCCTCAGCAATGGGCCCCTCCAGCCCCCTTCTTGCTCCAGCAAGGGCTCCATCTCTGGGATCTGTACCCCACGGCTCCCTTTCTTTCTAGCTGCTCTCACCTTGGTGTGCCTTCAGGGATAGGAGAAATGGGCTCTGGGTCATTGCAATAGATTGAATATTTGCATCTCCCCAAACTCATCTGTGGAAACCTAACCCCCAGTGTTCTGGGGAGGGGAAGCTTTGGGGAGGTGATGAGGTCACAAGGGTGGAGCCCTCATGGATGGGATTAGTGCCCTGATAAAACGGGCCCCAGACAGCGTCTTCCTCCTTCCACCAAGGACAGAGCCTGGATATAGCCGTCTGGGAAGCAGGATGCTGGCCCCCCCACCAGACTCCACATCAGTGGTATTTTAAATATTCCCAGAGGTGGCATCTGTGTGTCCAGCAAGACCAGGCATTACAGGGCTGCTTTTCTGGCAAAGGGGACGAGTGGGCATGGATTCAGCCATGTTCCCTCACCTGTTCTTCTCTGTACCCCAGAGGGCCCCTTTATGAAACAACTGGGCAGGGGAGGGGCCAGCCCTAAGGCATGATTGTTATTGCTGGGAATGCACATGCACTGAGCCCCTCCTGTGTGCCAGGCACGCCTTAGTCCTCCAAAGAAGCTGGAAGGTGAGGTGTTATGCCCATTTCACAGACGAGCAGATGAAGGTTTAGAAGGAACTTGTCTAAGGGCCCACAGTGGGGAAGCCAAAGCGCTGGGATTTGATCCCAACTCTGTCCCTTCAGAGCCCAGGCACTTGGCAAGCCACTGATGAAGCTCCCCTCTTTCCCCCCAACAACTGGCTATCCCGGAGGTGGTTTGGAGCTGGTCTAGAACCAGTTTAGAATCACAGCTGATGTCCGTGGCCCTGGCACTCTCAGTCTGGACGAAACGCAGGTGGAAGCTGGGGGAAGGGCGGGGGAGGGGGCGGGTGGGAGAGCCAGCTGGCCAGGTCCTCAGCTGCTGAGAGCCCAGGGGCTGTGTGGCCTTGGGTCTGTATGGCCTGCCCTCTTTGGGTCTGTGTCCTCGTGCGTGAAAGGACAGGGTTGGTCTCACTCTCTGCGTTCCTTCCAGCTCTGTCAAACTCCGGGGTTAGCAGTAATTTCACTGCGTGTTTACAGAGCTGAGGCCCAGGGCCAGGCCCTGGGATCAGCCCTTTTCCTGCAACAGCTTATTGATTTTTCTTGACCTCGCTGCCTGGTGGCTGTCATGGGCTCCCCGTTGGACCTAGGACACGGAGGTTCTAAGAGCTGGTGACAGCGGCTTGAGGTCACACATTGAGGACCAAGCAGGGATTTGAGCCCAGATCTCAATTCATGATGCACAGAGCACCTGTTTGTGAACCCCACTCACAAACATTTTTAGAAAGAAGGAAAAAAAAATGATCTTGGTGAGTGCTGGTGGCCAGACCTTCACTAAGCCAAGGCCTTGCCCCTTGGCCATGGCCCAGTTTCTTGTTTGGTTTGGTGTCTCTGAGGGTCTGTCACAGAGCTGGGCATGGCCTGCTGTTCACAAACATTTTGGCATTTGGGTCTTGAATGCCCAAAAGATGTCACCTTCTTGTCACCTGGCCAGCCCTCCCCATCAGCCCATGGTTTAGTTCACTGCCTTCAAAGCCACGCCCACCCCCTCCTACACTCATCTTTATGTATTTGTCTTGTTAGAATTCCAGGAGTGTAGACTTTGCTTGTATTTTGCCCTTGTTTGGCTCCTGAATGCAGTAGGTGCTCAATAAATAATTGCCAAATGAATGGGAAAAAAATAGATGTGTGACGGTTGCCAAGGGCCTGATAAGGGTGCCTGGTGCATAAAGTTGGAAAGCTGTATGGAAGGCAGGAAGGCAGGCAACCTGGTCTGGTGGACAGAACCCGCCTGGGAGCCAGGAGCCCAAGATTCAAATGCCTGCTTGGTCCCCCTCCCCTCTGAGCCTCAGTGTTTCCATCTGTCAAATGAGATCGGCCAGGAGAGGACTCTGAAGGCCTCTTTCCAGCTGCATGTTTCACTCCATTCTGCTCTGGCTGCTCGCCCCAGAATTCTGAATCTCTGTGTTCAACCGGCAGGTTCTGTAGTTGGGTTCTTCCTTCCCAGTGGCGCTACGTTCCATCAGGGGAGGTCTCTAGAATGGCGTCTGGTCTGTGGTCTCTGGACTGAAGGCCATTTAGTGCAGGGTTTGCACATGACCACAGGGAGAGACAGGGGGTGTGAGTGAGCAGTCAGGGTCCAAGTCGGGGGAACAAAAGGGAGGGGTGCAGACTGTGGCAAAGCAAAGACATGTCCCCTGTCCACTGGGACAGCTGCTATCAAGATCCACTCCCCTGTTGCCATGATGGATTGTGACCTGGCAATGCCAGTCTCCTTTACTTTCTCATTTAAAAAAAAATTTATTTATCTATTTTAGAGAGTGAGTGCAAGGGGGGAGGGGCAGAGGGCACTCCCCACTGAGCACAAAGCCCAACACGGGGCTTGATCTCACAACCCTGAGATCATGACCTGAGCCAAAATCAAGAGTCAGACACATAACTGACTGAGCCACCCTGGCGTCCCCTGCCAGTCTACTTTAAAAGAGATCAGAATTCCAGATTTTTTACATGAAGTCTCCAATGTTTAAAATGTCAGCAACTTAAAAAAAAAGGAAACAAAAAGCCCCAAATAACAACAGTAAACACCACGTGGACCGAACATACCCTTGTGAAACCCAGCTGGTTGGCAAGTGACGGGTCCCTGACCTCGCAGGATGACCTCCCCCCTTCCCCACAGAACTGCAAAATACTTAGAAAAAGAACCAAAGTTCTCTCCATGTGTAATCTGCACCGAAAATAACTGAGTTGGATCTCAGTCGGCCAGGCCTTCCTGTCTTTCTGTCAGTTGCTGTGGATTTTTAAACTGTTGTAAAGAATGTTTCTATCCCAAGTTCTCATGTCCCTGGGGAGGCATGGGAGAGAGTGGGCAAGACCTCCAGCACCCTTTTGAATGAATTCTGCCACTTAAAATCTTGCATGAATGGAGGAGCAGGACAGCAGGCTCGGCCTGGAGAATGAGTTGCTGTTTTGATTTGCTCATATCATTTACCCATTTTGTGGAATCACACTCACCTTACTGCAGCTCTGAAGGGACCACCAAGTATGGGGGGCCCGCCCTCTCACTATGGGATTGGTCCCTATTTGGCACATGACTCAAGCCGGCCAATCAGAGGCCTTACTTGGCATTTTCTACATGGATGCTCAGAGAGACACTTATTTTGTGGGAGTTGCTACACCAGCAGGATATGAGACAGGCAGAGGCACAGACAACAGCTGAGCTGAGAAATGGAGAAATGGAGAGAGAATTTGGACATTATGCATGTCCCTGGATCCAGCCACACCTGAGGCCAGACTACCTTCTCAGCTATGTGAGCCAATAGACAGTCTCTCTCTCTCTTTCCCTAATTTGGAGGATTCAGCTATCTACAACGATTGCCCCAAATCCTAGAGTACACAAGAGAACCCCGTAACTCTTCCTACAGAGCTAAGTCACTTTTGTTCATCCCCTGAAACACCAAGGTCAGGTCATTTGTCCTAGGTCATCAACTACACAAAGGCAAGACTTCATTTAACCCATGTTTAATGAATCCTATTTGCTCTTTTCCGTAGGTCAGAGATTCTCAGACTGGGTTCCTCAGAGTCAGAGCGGACCACAGAAGTTTCTAGAGATGCCACAGATGGCAGGAGGGAGGCAGAGTGGACAGGACTAGAAAGAGTTTGAAATCCTCTGGATAATGGATACTCTTTGAGCTTTTACCATTTTTGAGGTATTCACTGAATTCTTTTCCAAAATCTTTTGTCCCTCTCCCCCATGGGCAATGAGCCAGAACCTAATGGGATGGCCATTGAACAGATAAGAAAACCGAGGACCAGGAAACCAATCCCTCAGGTTAAGTAGGAAGTAGATGTGTGCGCCTTATGGACCACCACCCAACCCTCCATTCCCCCACTCCCTGCCCCTGCCTGATTCCTGCCTGCCACCCCCCATTTAAGCTTCCTTCTGGGGGCCCCAAGGAGCACCCAATGTGGCCTTAGGGAGCCTGCACAGCCCTCTGGGAGGAAACATCCCTTGACCCTGGTCAGTTGATGCTTAGTGAGATCACTGGCAGGCAGGGAACTATGGTGGTGGAGCCCAGAGTGGGATCCGGGGTTGTATGTGGGGTCAAATGATTAACTTTGTTGACCAGGTATGGGCCACACTCTCATTTTTCATCCACTCACCGCTGGGCCACACTGCAGTTCCTTGTCCATTCCCTTTCGAGCTGGGAAACAAGTTCTTCTGAGGAGTTTTCTCGGCTAAGTGACCAGAGGTCTTCCGGCCCCAGTGTCCTCCTGTAACCCCTCCAGACCAGCCTGTGAAAGAAGGTCACCAGAGCAAGCTCCCGCTGCCATTCCCCCTGCAGGGTCCTGACATGGTAGCTGTGTGACCCTGAGTAAGTCACCTTACCCCTCTGTGCCTCTGCTAGCCCCTCAGGAAAATGAAAGCAATTAGCTGAACCACACCTAACATTTGTGGGCACTTTCCAGTTTACAAAAATCATCTCATTAAATCTCATGTGATGACTACTGACCCATTTTACAGATGAGGGGAAAAAAATAGAGGCTCAGATTAAGTGTCTTAACCAAGGAGCAACCTGCGTGGCAAGGGAACTAAACCTCAGAAGCCCAGAATTGGACACCCAAACTCTACCCTCAGCTTTCCCCATGATACATTCCTTTCCTGAGCTCTTCTTTATAACGCTGGCTGCAATTGTGATATACTTTGTTGGTCTGATCGTTTACTGAGTGTCTTTCTCCTCCACTGGATGGTAAGCTCTGAGGGGACAAGGCGTATTTACCTTTATTCTCCTCTTCTATATCCTCACCGACCAACACAGGGCAAAAGATTTGCCAAATGAAGCCACTCACCAGCTCTGTGACCTTGGGCAAGTCACTTCCCATTAGCAGACCTCAGTTTTCTCCCTTGAAAAGGAGAGCATTTCCCAGCACTTAAGACTAGTACATGAGATGATTGTAAGTGGCACATTGTTGGAGGAAGGCACGGAGAGGACACGACCTCTGGTTCTCCCATAAGCTGGACCTGGGCAATCGGAGCCACCTTACGCCTCCCCTGTCCTTGGAATGTATGTTGTGCCCACTCTGTCATTGCAAGGATGCAGCCTTGAGAGAGCACTATGTTGTCGAGACCGTCTGGACAGTACATGTGACTGAACCGCGTTGAACCCTCCACATGAACTAAGATTCTGGCCTGCAGATGCGGAGATCCACTCGTCTTGTGGCCGCCCAGGACAAGCCTGGTAAGTTCCCTCGCTTATTAAAGCTGCTGCCTACCAGTAGGAATGGCTTGCCTCTTTTCTTTAGTCTCTCCTTGCCCTCCAGGTGGGGGGGGCCAGTTTGTGAACCAACACACAATACACAAGAAATTAATTATTATAGACTTCTCCAGAGGGAGTGTTGCTTACTTCTCAGGTCTCTGCGATCTTTCTGCCATAACACCAAGGCGAAGTTCTTGTTTGGTGCTGGTCCTTAGAATCCTGTCTGAGACTTTCCAAATTCCTTTTTCTTTCTTTCTTTCTTTTTTTAGAGAGATGTGGGGCAGAGGGAGGAGAAAGAATCCTAAGCAGGCTCCACGCCCAGCATAGAGCCCAATGGAGGGCTCGATCTCATAACCCTGAGATCATGACCTGAGCCGCAATCGAGAGTCAGACACTTAACCGACTGAGCCACCCAGGTGCCCCTCTGAGTTCCTTTTTTTTTATTGAACCCAGGGCAGACTCAGGCAATCTAGTGCTGACCTAGAAATGATTAACATGGCTTGGTTTTCACTGGCATTTTTGGGGAAGGAGATCTACGTGGCAATCGATTCAAGAGATTTTTTCCAACTTGCAGTGATAAGAAATTTTCCTTTTAAAAAAGATTATGAAAGTCGAAAAAGTGAGTTGATTTCAAGAAAAAAGACTTTAAGAGAGGAAAATAGTACTCCAGTAAGGCAAAAAGCTTGAAGAATGGTCCATAAATGCCATATTTGGGAGACAGAGGGCTAGGTCCTCTCTAGAGCTGGTTAGCAAGCCTGTATGCACTTCCCACCCATTCCTCATCCCCTACAGCATCCTAATTCTTTGTGTATTTAGCAGCCACTTTGTACAATACTCGTTAAGGACTAGATGCTATGCTAAGTGCCTCAAAAGATTTATTTCTCTTAATCCGAAAACCCTACAAGGTAGATGCCATTATTATTCTTGTTTTACAGGCACAGGGACTGAGACACAGAGTGGTTAAGTAGCTTGCCCAGGGTCACACAGCCAGGAAGTGGTGGGGCTAGGATTCAAATCTAGGTGCTACCAAGATCTGACTGCAGTGTGGCCAAGAGGGAACCCAGCAGGTGGCCACACCCTCAGAGCCTGGTACACTGGCCCTGGAGAAACATCTGTCTTCTCCACCAGCCTGGGAGCCTCTGGGGAGTAAAGATAGGGTTTTTTACCTCTTCAGCCCTGGTGCTTCCCACATAGTAGGTGTTTCACACATAGTAGGTGCTTCTTAGATGTTGGTGGAAGGCATGAAGCTGAGTAATTGATATGATTTTGTTGAGCACCTGCTGTGTACCAGCAGTAAGTAATTTACATGTAATGAAGGTAGAGTTGTTCCCCTTTTACGAAGGGGCAAACTGAGACTCTGATTGTTTGCCATATGGGCTGGCTCAGAGCAAAAGCCAGGACTCATACCCAGACCTCACTCCAGTGGGGGAATGGGATATGATACTGGGCATGTTGAAATCTGACAGAGAAGCACTGAGGTTGGGAGGGAGAGAGGCTGGCTGGCCTCCATAGGCTTGGGAGGAAATGTCTCCGGGGGAGCTGGGATGACAAATAAGGACAGCAAATGCAGGTCCCTTTCCTGCTACTGTACTTACCCAGAAACCCACCAGAACGTGACCCTGGAGGGGAAGGAAGATTCAGCCTCTGGACATGGATTCTGTAAAGACAAGAGATGGGGTGGAGGGAGGGCTCGATCTCATGTCCCATGGTGGTCGTAAGGCAAGGGAACCAAGTTCAGGAAGACAGGATGAATGGACTGTGATCTTGGTACCAATTGCTCAATGACATGCCCTGCCTATCTGTCAGAGGTGGATGCCAGTGTGCTTGGAGGTTCCTAGCAGGCAAGGCGAAAAGGGACTATGCCACAAGTCTGAAAGCATCCACAAGAACAGCTATCAATACTGAGACCAAGAAGTTCTTAAGGCAGGAGTGTGCATGACGGAGACACCAACATCCTCGACAATATGCCTTGGGGCATACAGCAAGAAGGCGCAGAGGGATTGGTCCTGAGATCTCGCCAGCTGCTCCAGAAAATTCTCATGCATCTATACCCTTCACCGATAGGGCACAAGACTGCCTATTTCACCATATGTTTGCCGTCATGGCTCATTATCAATTTTTTATTTTTTGCTTCCATTCTCATGGAGCAAAGAAGCTCTACCCTAGTTTTCACTTGATTAATCACGTAGCTGAGCATTTTTAAAATTTTTTTTTAGGTTATTGAGGTGATCTCTTCCTCAGAGGATTCTTTCCTGATTTCACAGGCTAGCTCAGGGCTCCCCAGTGCCAAGAATTCCTCCTGTGGGGTTCTTCCTCCAGTTATAATTTCGCACATGTTTGTAGAATTATGTGGTGAATGTCTGATTGCTCGACCTGGCTGTTAGCTGCCTGAGGATGGGGACCACATCTGCTTGCTCACCCTCAGTCCTCAGCCACTAGCTGGGGCACAGAGCAGGGGCTGGCCGGCTGTAGGCCCCAGCCCAGATCCCCACACACTGTCTCTGCAAATAAAGTTTTATCAGAACAGCCACACTCCTTTGACATACTGTACTCTCCCCACGGCAACAGCAGAGCCAATAGTTCTCACGGAAACCATATGGCCCACAAGGCCTAAAATACTGTCTGTCTTGCTCTGATCAGAAAAACTGGCCAACCCATGGCATAGGGTGTATGTACAATACACAATGTGCTGAATGAAAGAATGAATGAAACATTATTAAAGGCTTGTGCTCTAGGCTACCTCCCTTCTGTCCCATGGGGAGAACCCGAGACCAGAACAGGAACAGGGACAAGGGAGGCCCCGGGTTGGAGGCACGGCAACTTACGGGCTGCTGGGGGTCTTCAGGGAAGAACGGGGGGTGATCGACAAGGCAGGACAGCACAAACTGGGCCGCCACCAGTGACAAGCACAGGTAGGTTGACAGGTGGTAGAAGGGGTCGCTCTGGAAGTCCTGTGTGAGAGAGAGAGCAGAAGTCCCACTGAGTCTGGCACGCTGAAGTCCACAGCCTGAGGCCTGTGAAGAGCACAGACTAGGCAGGGTACCTGTGAGGGAAGAGAAGGTCAAGGTCAAGGTCAAGTGGGGCTTCTGAGATGAAGAGCCGTGCCCAGGCAGGGAGTCAGAGCCACAGGGTTCGAAAGCCAGGGACCCCCACATTCCCGGTGTCCCGATGGAGGAACACCTGACTTACGTGCATTCTGGTTGTACAAATGATACACAGGAGTTTCTCCTTAGCCGGGTGATAACTGGCTGCAGCCCTTGGGGTGTGAGTTCTTTCTCCTTGTGCCACCAAGAAAAGCCTTTCTACACAGCAGTCCCCATCCCTACCTCTCCCATTCTGCTTCCTCATGGCCGGCGTTGTCTGGTTTAAGAAGGGAACTGGTTTTGGGGCACCTGGGTAGCTCAATTGGTTGAGTGTTGACTCTTGATTTTGGCTCAGGTCATGATCTCAGGGTCGTGAGCTTGAGCCCCACATTGGTCTCTGTGCTCAGTGGGGAGTCTGCTTGTGATTCTCTCTTTCCCTCCCTGCTCCTTCCCCTTCTCATGCTCCCTTTCTCTCTCTCTAAAACAAATCTAAAAATCTTTTTTAAAAAGTAGATGGGAACTGGTTTTTTGAGCATTTATTTTCTCTGCCTGGTGCCAATGCAGGAGTCTTTTTCTTTTTCTTTCTTTCTTTTTTTTTTTTTAAAGTAAGCTACATTTTCCTTTGCAGATAAAATGATGCATGGTGCCTTCACACGGAAATGCGACTTCCCAGGACAGGTAACAGAAGTACAGGTGGGTATGCAGAATGAGTTTGTATCTGTGGATGAGAGCATGGGTGAAGATAAGGGAGAACGAGGGGAAATGTGCACACACGGACAGAGCGTGCATAGGTGTGTTTTGGAGGAGGTCACAGGAGGGGGGCAATCCAGGCTCCTTACTGCCTCCCCTTTCCTGGGGATGTACACTCCACCCAGTCTTCCTGCACTGGGAGCCTTTCCAAGAACACAGCTTTGAGAGAGTAACACGTCCTGGAGACCATGTGGATGTAGATGTGACTGAACCCCATTAAGGCCTCTGTAAACTTTGAAGGTTCTGGAAGGTGGGTGCAGAGATCTACCTGTCTTGCGGCACCTGGGATAAGCCTCATAAGTGCTTACTAACCCTGCCCAGTACCATCTAGAGTGCCCTGTCTCTTCCTTCATCTCTCCTTGCCCTCTGTGTATGTGGCCACTTGCAGATTCCCTGGGGAATCTCCCGCAGTTGTGAACCAACAGTGTGGTTGTGCCCGGGGTTGGGGGGGCGGGCGCTGGGTGGATGTGTGACTGGATGTCCAGTGTGGGAATGGCTGTGTGCAGGTGTAGGTGTCCCAGTCTGTGGCTGTAGATATACGAAGGGGGGCATACAGGTGTGTGTCAGGGCAGTGCGAGCAAACTCTGTGACATGCATGGGACAGGCAGTGGGAATCTGTGTCCATGGAAAATGTTTGGGAAGATGGGGGCATCTGTACATCGCTGGAGTTTAAGAGTTTAAACAACTGTGGTGTGTGTTTCTGTGTAGACAAGAAGTCACGTGTGCAAAGGGGAGGAGGGAAGATGGGACCCAAGGCTTGAAACTGCCCTATTGGTTGCCCCGGGCCTCCACTTACCCCTCGAAAGGTCAGCTGGGCGGCACTGGTAGCCGGCAAGAGAAAACAAAGCAGCCAGTATCCAAACAGCACCCCGGATGCCCGGACCCCCTTCTTCCTCTCCGTGTGGATCAGGAACATGGCGAAGCTCTGGACAGGAGAGTTGGGATGGGCCCCTGAAGGTGGGGAGGGAGAAAGGGAGCCCCGCTCTGCCCCATCCCCTCCACCGGGGCGGGGAAAAGTCACTGCCAGAAGCAAGCCCCGCAAGCCTGGGTCATCCTTACCATCGTGGTGAGCCACACGGTGGGATGAATGAGGAATTCTGGGGCCTGGGGCGTTCCCCGCTGGATTCTCCAAAGAGCCACAGACACGCTGGAGGTGCAGAGGATTATGAGGGCGAGCCCAAGCACCTGGGAAACAGGCTTAGGTAAGGCTGGTGGGCGAAAAGAAAGGTGATGATGGCCAACTGGACAGGGACCCTGTGCCCAGTTGAACAGTGGCTCTGGATGGGGCACCTGGTCAGGTCCCAGTGTTATGATTTAACAGTGCCACTGTAAAGGATGCTAAGAAAAAGCATTAAGGGATGTTGCAAATGGACCTTGACCTGTCAGTGTCCTATAAATAATAAGCCACAGGGGTCTGAGCCAGCCCAATATTTCCCAAAATGCAGGGATGGGGTGGGGGTGTGCCAAGGGTTTGCAGGAGGGATGCTGTAGTAGGACAAAGTGGCAGAAACGACATTCATTCCGCAGGTGAAAAAGTTCCACTCGCTTCACCGAGTCCCTTTCGAACCCTCCAGTGAAATCAGAGAAACTTTCAGTTGGGACTGGTAAGTCTCTAGACCCTTCTCTAAGATGTGGTGGTGTCTGTTTTGAAGGAGAGAAAGCGACACGGTGCACGCAGGCGAGAGAGAAGACGGAACCTGGGCACATTGGAGAAGCTATGGCAAGAACCTTAGTTAGTGCAAAGCAGGGCTCCAATGACTACCAGCAGGCTGAATTTGATAGGGTGGCTGTTTTTGTATCACCTGTGAGCTAAGAATGGTTTCGACACGTTTCCTTCTTTCCTTTTCTTTTTTAAGTAGACTCCGTGCCCAGTGTGGAGCCCAACGTGGGGCTTGAACTCATGACCCTGAGGTCAAGACCTGAGCTGAGATCAACAGTCAGATGCTTAAGCAGCTGGGCCACCCAGGAGCCCCTGGTTTTGACATTTTTCCATCAGTGAACAAAACTCACAATATCACGTGAAAGTTATCTGAAATTCAAATTTCAGTGACTATCGATAAAATGTTACTTGAAACACAGTCACGTCTGTTTATTCACTGTTGTCTGTGGCCGCTTTCCTGCTGCAGAATCGTTGGGGCAGAGACCATGTGACCCTCAAAGCCTCCAATAGATACTATCTGGCCCTTTAAGGAAGAGTGTGCAACCACTTGGTAGGTCAGCAATGGGAGAAAAATTAACAAGGTCTTAAGGGGATAAATGAACTTTGAAGGACATTCTTGTAGAAGTTTGGAGAAGGGGACAGATGAGCAGAAAGGCTTGCACACGGAATGCCTGTGTTTTTGTAGCACGCGAAAACAAGTATGTAACAATTTTAAGAACTGGCTTTTAGGACTGCAAGTGGAGAAGCATGAAAATCCACGTATGCCTCTCAAAGAACTTAAAAAGTTCATCCTAGCGCAATCCTAAAGTCACCCCGTGGATCACAGAAGGAGATACCGCACTGTTTGGGGGAATGCCAGGTGTTCATAAACGGGCAAGGAACCCACGAGGGGCCAGACGTGTGTGTTTGCAGACATGGGGATTTTATTATCACAGAATCTATGTGGGGCGGATCTTGTTCCTCAGAGTTTTTCCTCCATAGCCTCTGGAGTATTGCTCTGTTTGATGAACAAGTCCCCTTCTCATCCCCACACTGTGTATGCTCCTTGAAAGGAGGCATGTCCGCTTCGGGGGTCTGAGCTCGGTTCCAGCCTGCTCCCCCCATCCACCTCCCAACACTTGTCTGCTTACAGGCTCCCAGAGGCAGCAGTTACCAGTTTGGCCTTGAAGAGCAGGGACGTCCGGAGGTAGCCTTGGCCATGGCGGTGGAGGTACAGGAGGTAGATGGGGCCAAGAACCCACAGGTACATAGGGGGCACCCAGACCCCTGCCGTTTTCAGGAAGCACACGTTCAGTAGGTGGAGAGCAGTGGGCTCAGGCTCTGTCCCGTTCCAGACCTGAGGGAACACCAGGGCCACCCTTGTGATGGTACAATGCAGGGGTCCCAAACTCACCTGATTAGGGGGCAAGGCAACCTTTTGGACTCCCCCCCCCCTTTTTTTAAAAAGATTTTCTTTATGTATTTGACACAGAGAGAGACCACAAGCAGGCAGAGCAACAGGTAGAGGCAGAGAGAGAAGCAGGCTCCCCGCTGAGCAGAGAGCCTGATCTGGGGCTTGATCCCAGGGGCCTGGGATCGTGATTTGAGCCCAAGGCAGCCGCTTAACCAACTGAGCACCCCGGCGCTCCAATCTTTTGGACTCCTAACATTGACATGAAAATGGACCAAGCACTCTTTGGAGTACCTCGACATTCTCAACTCCTTTAATGCTAATAACATCAACCCTAAGAAGCAGAGGCGATTATCATTGCGCTTTTGCATAGAAGCAAGCAGAGGCCCAGAAAGTAAAAAGCTGGGGTGATTGTCATCCAGGTGGAAAGCAGAGGTGCGGGTTATCTTTCTTGACTGCTCCCCATTTCCCTGCTGGCCAACACTGGGACTTTCAACCTCCCTGTGCCTCAGTTTCCTTCCCTGAAAAGGAAGAGGGGCCGTGTGAAGAGAGTCTACCTCTAAGGGTTGCATTAAATGGGTTAAAACCAGTAAAGCACATAGTAGGACGTTGGGCACAAAGTAAGCCCTCAGTAAACATTAGTTATTAATCCTGCCTTACCTATCGGGCCCCTGAAATCCTAGGATTTGGCGACTCTTGCTCCCACCCCTGAACATCACTCCCCAGAGTCCTTTGCTAGGAACCTGGTTGAAAGAGAAAGCCAGCCAGAGAGGCGGGGGTCCAGAAGCTTTTACACAAATAGAGGTCAAAGCCCGCTGGCAGGTGGGAGGTCTGGAGGCCCCATGAGCGGTGCTGGGGTCTGGGGGTGGAGTGCAGGATCTGTTAAAGAGGTCGCTCTCCCCTGCTGTTCCTTTGGCTGGGAATTTGGTGGTCTCTCCCCTCCCCAGTATCACCGCCTTAGAGAGCTGTCGGAGAGATCTACCAAGCCCGGAAACGGAGACTGGGGCAGGAGGGGGACACTTACATCCTGTCCCACACAGGGCTCTGCAGACGCGGCCATCGCGCGTTCCCCAGCGCCCGTCCGTCTGTCCGCCCCGCGGTCGGCCAGTCGGCCCCGGGGAGCCGCCTTGGCCAAGCCCCGGGTCCTGGAAGGGGCGGGGACTGGCAGGCTCTTCTGAGATTTGAGCTCAGGGATTGCCAAGCCCAGGGCAAGGTCCCGCAGCGCAGGAGGGGTGGGGCGTGAAGCGGTGGGAGAAGGCGATTGGAGGGGGCGCTTTGGATGGCCCGAGAGGGCACCGGGGGAGGGGATCCCGGAGCCCCAGAAAGTGCAGTGGCAATACCGTAAAACCCTCCAGCCCCGCAACAAGTGGGATGAACACTGTTTGTAGGGTGGTGGGAAGAGTTTCAGATCACGAGTAAAGGGTTTAGCACAGCTGCAGCACACAATAAATGCTCGTAAGAACCAGCGATTATTAGCATTAGTAGTGTTATTTCATGCCTAGGCTACTAAGCAGGCGATCACAGTGCCATACCAGAAATAGGATGTGGAAGGATGGTTGCTACATCCTAAATGAGAGGGAAAAAAGAAAGAAAGAAAGAAATTGTAATACAGCATACACACATAGATGAAAAATGGAAATGCACGGCAGCAGTGATCATGGAAATCCTAATTTTCTCTTCATTTTCCTTTCCTATTCTGATGTCTTTCTTTCTGCCACAAGCATTGCATTCTTTTCGCGCTAGAAATGAAAAGACAGCTTTTTCAGACAAGGCGGTCTGCACTCCCCATGCTGCCCTGTCCCTTCTCTACAGGTGTTCACCCCTGTCCTCCTGTATGGCCCCCACAGGGGGGGTTCCCTCTTTCTTTTTGGGGTTTCCTAACCCTGGTCTGGGGTCCAAGTCAGTATGTCTTTCAGCTGTCCTCCTGCCTGGGTCTTCTGGAAGAGCAGGGACACAAAGGACAAACTCAGCTTTGAAGCCGAGGGTGGCAGGTCCGCTGTTTTCATTTACAAGTTTAGTCTGTTTATTTGAGATGATTTGGGTGGAAGCTGGTGGAAATTAGGGGGAGGCTTGAGCCCTCTCTCTCTCTGTGATCCCGCCCCCAAATGGCATTGCCACAGTCCTAATGCTTTATTTTATTGTATGTTTAAAGATTAATTTGTGGGGAACAGTGGAAATTTGAGGGGGAACATTCAGGAAGTGAGGAAGAACACAGAGGAAATCAGTTGGGTGAGCCAAGAACAGGACTCAGGCATCCCAGAGCCTGCTTTCCAGTCCTCTGAACAGTGCGAGGATGTGTGCAGAGCCCTAGAGAAGACCCTTCACAACCCCTCCCCTGCCTGCTGGTTTCCTATTCTGTAAGGTAAGAAGTTTCCATAGGCCAGCACTTCCTTTTTTGTTTTTGTTTGTTTGTTTGTTTGTTTTGTTTTAAAGATTTTATCTTCTTTATTTGACAGAGAGATAGAGCTAGAGAGCACAAGCAGGGGTGAGGGGAATGGAAGAGGGAGAGGGAGAAGCCCCATGTGGGGCTCTGTCCCAAGACCCTGGGATCATGACCCCAGCCAAAGGCAGACGCCCAAGCAACTGAGCCACCCAGGTGCCCCAAGGCCAGCATTTCCTAATTGGTGGCTTTCAACCCCCTGAGGATTTGCCAAGACAAACCAGGGATTCATGCTAGGGAGGAGAACGGGCATCTGTTTAAACTGTAGTTATGAATAACGAACCCTAAGAATGCCTGGGTGGCTCAGTTGGTTAAGCATTAAGTGTCTGACTCTTGATTTTGGCTCAGGTCATGATCTCAGGGTCATGAGATTAAGCCTCATACTGGGCTCCACGCTGAGCATGGAGTCTGCTTGAGCATTTCCCTCTCCTTTCCCTCTGCGCCCCCCCCCGAAATAACTAAGTAAGTTAATAACCCAAATAAATAAAATAATTTAACTAGTTTCTCTTTATAACCAAAGAGTTGGGAATTCCACTGTATTTGGAGAATGCAGAGTGAGAAACTGAAATCAGATGTGCAGTTGAGATCCTCAGTGGGTGGATCATTCCATCATAGCCATTATGAAAGTTCTGACCGTGGCATAGTTTAAACTCTCCGTGATTCATAATTGTATATGGCTTAAGTTTTAGTCACAATGGCAAATTCCAGGAAGAAATTTTTTCTCTTACCTGGTCATGTAGAAACAAAATTTAAAAACTACCAAAATAAAGCGCTTGATTCTTTCTTAGGACAAAAGTGAAGAATTCCAGTATCAGGTCAGAAAAGCAATTTTTGTCTATTTTGATGTGGTGACTCACAGTTAAATTCAGTTTTCGTCTTAGTATACATTCGGTCTTGGGACAAAACACCAGATGCTGAGATTTGAACTTATTTTCTGACAACTCATGCTTCAGGTCACAGACAATGCAAAGTAAATTAACTGCTTGGATCTCTTGCTTATGGGAGGAAAACCCTCAAATTTGTTCTTATACCAATGTTAATAGAGATGAGATTAAAATAAGTTTTAAATACCCTTTTTTAAACATAATGACTTGTGATCTATATTTTGATTTTTAAAAAGTATTGATCATTTATCACCAGAAAATGCACCAACTTAAATTCCTAACGGGTGTTTTGTTTTGTTTTGAGATTACATATCGTCTGCGAAATGTATGTGCCAAAAAGATTCGGAAACGTTGTTGTATACTTCGATCAACAGTCTTTCGTCATTTCCAGTTTCAGCGATATTGACTTTCAAAGTATAATTCGACTTTGGAGTTTGTGCCTGTACTCCGGGACCTTGCGACAGCACCTGCCAGACGGTGCGCTGAGTCCTCCAGGCCTCCAGAGGGCACCAATGATCTCGTTTTGTTGCTGAGCTTGTGCGGTAGTTAATTTGTTGGGGCAGTGGGCTTGAGGCCGGAGCGCGCAAGCGCGGCGGCTAGGGGGCGGGGCCTGGGCTGTCAGCCGGAGGCAGAGGAGGAAGCTGCGGACCGCGCGCGGAGCAAGGGGCGGGACTGGGAGGCCCTCGTTGGGTCGGGCGGCTGAGAGCGGGCCATGCGGGCGTGCGGGGGCTTGGGGCCGCCGGGGCCGGTGGCGGTGGCCGCTGCTGTGGTCCTGCTGCTGGGCGTCGTGGGTCCGGCGCGCGGCTCTGAGGACATCGTGGTGGGCTGTGGGGGCTTCGTCAAGTCGGACGTGGAGATCAACTACTCGCTCATCGAGGTG
This sequence comes from Meles meles, assembly GCF_922984935.1. Classification (NCBI taxonomy): domain Eukaryota; kingdom Metazoa; phylum Chordata; class Mammalia; order Carnivora; family Mustelidae; genus Meles; species Meles meles. Next base: position 31,685,887 of record NC_060086.1, on the reverse strand, counting down.
AGCGCCCAACGCCGCGGCCGGGGCCGGAGCTCGCCGTGTGACCGTGGGCCAGTCGCTCAACCTGTGCGGGCTGCGGTGGCCTCGCCTCATCCGCCAGGCGGTTGCCACCTGCTCCACATTTTAGGAGTCCTTTCCTCCTTGAAGGCTCCGCTTTCCGCGGGCTCTCCACCGCCCCGTCCCCTCCCTGTCGCGCTGGGGTGGAGGTTCCTGCCG